>NC_044311.2:1359044-1698805 GCF_007474595.2 Lynx canadensis | reverse complement strand
ACAAAGCTCCATATAACTATTTAGCTTATTCATAGTAGAAGATCACTGCACGTATAATCCGATGGCAAAGGAATAAGGGCAGAAAGAAGAGACGGGGATCTTTTAAGTAATTCAGGAAGAAAAAAAATTATAAAATTCAGTGGAAAGAAAGTACAAAGAAGCCGGATTGTCCAAAAGGCCAGTAAGGTTCTAGGAAGGTTCTGACTCAGGAGAAAGACAGAGACCAACCAGTAAAGCTTCAGTATAGAACTGGAAAAGCAACTCTAACCAAAGTCCACATTTAAGTTTAGAGTCAAAATAACAAATTTCACTGTAGTTTTGATCTGTATTTCTCAAGATGGCTAATGGTGCTGAACATCTTTATTATGGGTTTATTGGCCATTTGTATTTCTTCTATTCAAATCCTTTGCCTGTTTTTAAAATTGGTTATCTGTCCTTTCACTGTTGAACTATAGAAGTTTTTTATAGATTATTTATATACTCAGGACATAAGTCTTTTATGAGATGTATGATTTGTAAATATTTTCCCCATTATGTGGGTTTTCTTCAGATTTCTTGATGGTATCCCCTGAAGCCCAAGTGTTGGGTTGTATTTTGATGAAGTACAATATACCTATTTATTTATTTTGAGAGAGTGATCATGAGTGGGAGAGAGGCAGAGAGAAAGAGACAATCTCAAGCAGGTTCTGCGCTGTCGGCACACAGCCTGACACGGGGCTCGATCTCACAAACTGTGAGATCACGACCTGGGCTGAAATCAAGAGTCAGATGCTTAACCGACTGAGCCACTCGGGCACCCCAATATATCTATTTTTAATTTGGCTGCTTATGCTTACGCTTATGCATATGTAAGAAACCACTGCCTAGCATTTTCTAAGTTTTATCGTTTTAGCTCTTACACTTAGTTTTATGATCAATTTAGAGTTAATTTGGGGGTTTGGTGTGAAGAAGCCCAACTTTTTTCTATTGCCCATGGAAACTCGGTTTTTACAGCATCATTTGTAGAAAAGGCTATTCTTTTCCCATTGAGTGGTGTCAGTACTTTTCACAAAAATCAACGGGCCATAAATGTAAGGGTTTATTTCTAGACTCTTACACTGATCACATGCCTAGTGTTAATGCCACTACCACACCACCAGGCCTTATCTTTTTAAAAATAGCTGACAAAGGAAGAAAAAAATTTTAATTATTATTTTAAAACTATTTGATTCAATGACTTTATAAATTCTACTTACGTTTAGCTATTTTAATGAAGAAGAGGGTCTTTGACATAAATAAGGGTGGGCAAAACCAGAAATTTACCCTAAAGAGTTGTATCCAACAGGAAATTTGGAAATCACAAAGAGAGCAGCATTTGAGAAACAGAAATATCCTTTCTGAAAATTAAACTTTCATGACCACTATGATTAAAAAATATAATTCTCAAAGAAATTTAATAGTCGATATAAAGTTAACTTTTGAGAATAAATGCTGGTGGAAAGAGGGCAACAGTAGAACATTATTTGAAGAAAGAAGTAAACCAAACAGTCATTCATATTTTACCTTATGAAAGTTTTAGATTCTTTGATATAAATGGGTCCAGTATTTTGAAGATTCAAAATAATGCCTACAAAATAGTGAGGACATCATATGCTAAAAGGATAGAAGACACTCTGTGCATGCCTGAAGCAAAGCTCACCACACCTTATACCTACAGAGTCCTTCCCATTCCGTGCTACCCGGCAGAGAAGCATCATGGAGAAGGACAACACGAGCACAGCACTGAGGAAAGAACTGTGGACCGGAAGTCAGAAAGCCTCAGCTTCTCACCAACTGTCTCACCAACCTGTCTCTGCTCTGCTCTCAGACTCCTGAGCTGTCGAGTGACTAGCCCGCTTAGAGGTTGGAGAAACAAGAAGAATGGACACGGTTAAGAAGTCATTGGCTTATTTCAGTAAGAACATTAGCATGAGCTATCCAGGTATGATAAAACCCTTAAAGTTGATTCTGATGGGGGGAGAAAAAGCACATAAGGAGTTTCCCCTAACAACTAAAGTTACTTATAAAACATAACTTGGGAAGAAAGGAATATTACACACTAATCTTACTTGGAGCATAAATGCAAAAATCCTAAGCACATATATGGACACTTAATTTATAAACACAAGGAACACAGAAGAAAGACATTTTCAATAAGTGGTCTGGGTCAAGTGGACACCCACACGGAAAAAAAAATGTATCTGCACCCCTATCTCACACCACTTTCAAGGAAAATACCACATGGCCTATAAATCTAAATGTGGATGAAACTTGAAGACAATTACCCAGAGCATGTCTTTAAGACATTAGGGTAAGTAAATATTTCTTAAACCAGGCACAAAAATGTCTAATTGTAAAGGAAATGACTGAGAACTACATGAAAATTAAAACTCACGTACGCGAAACATCGCCAAGAAAGTAAAAAGGCAAGTCATAAGGTGGGAGAGGATATCTGAAGCATATACATAGCTGACAATGGGCCTGTATCTAGAACATATTTTTTAAAAGTTCTAATAATCAATTTTTTTAAATGACAGACCACCGAATTTTTTAAAAACAGGCAAAAGACCTGAAAAGACACTTTAAAAGAACATATCCAAATGACTGATAAATGCATTAAACGGTGATCTTCTTTATTAGTAATCAGAAAAATGCAGATCATAACACATTCACCAGAAATCTAAAGTTAGTAAAAATAAGACTAATAATTTAGGCAAGTAACAGTGAAAATATAGACTAATAGGAAGTTGCAAACAGTGCCAGTAAGAATACAAATGGGTACAACCACTCTGGACAAGTGTTTGTCAATATCAATTACAGGTGAACATACCCTATGGCCCAACAATTTCACTCTCAGACATATTCTAAGAGAATGAATACATACGCACACCAAAAGACATGTACGAGAATGTTTTTAATAGCATTATCCAAAAAAGCTACAAGCTGAAAACAACCCACAAGCCCATCATTAGTATGGATTCATAGTATAATCTATTCGTAAAATGGAAAACTATATGGCAATGAAAATAAACCAACTGTAGCCAGATCCAACAACCCAAATGAATTAAAAAAAAAAAAAATTAACTGAGAGAAGGCAGACACAAAAGAACACATACTTTATGATTCCATTTATATAAAATTCAAAAACAGGCAAAATGAAACTATTGTGATAAAAAGCGGGATCGTGGTTACTTTTGGGAAGGACAGAAAAGGCAAGAATTAAAAAGGATTTGGGGAGGCTTCTGGATGATTATAATGTTCTACTTCGCCACCTGTGTGGTAGATACATGGGTATATTCACTTTGTGATAATTTACACAGCTGCATACTTATGAGTTACATATTTTTCTGTATGATGCCATACTTGAATAAAATTGTAAAATTATTTAATAAAAAGTAATTTCAATATAAATTTTTAGTTTTTTTAATGTTTTATTTTTGAAAGAGAGCGAGCGAGCAAGGGGCAGAGAGAGAGAGGGAGACACAGAATCCGAAGCACGCTCCAGGCTCTGAGCTGTCAGCACAGAGCCCGACATGGGGCTTAAACCCAAGAACCCTGAGATCAGGACTTGAGCTAAAAAGTCAGGCACTTAACCGACTGAGCCACCTAGGCGTCCCTAAATTTTAAAATATATATAACGTAACATATATACATACATATGTGCACATACTCCTACACGTAAATATATTACATTAACATCAATTTTCTCATTCACATAAAATAACGTACTTTACTCAAATGAAATTGTTAGCTTTGTAAGTAGAAAATGAAG
The DNA here is from genome assembly GCF_007474595.2 of Lynx canadensis. Taxonomy (NCBI): domain Eukaryota; kingdom Metazoa; phylum Chordata; class Mammalia; order Carnivora; family Felidae; genus Lynx; species Lynx canadensis. Next base: position 1,695,015 of record NC_044311.2, on the reverse strand, counting down.
AAGCACTCAAAATAACGCATATTCCATGTACAATCTTGTTACCAAAAAATAATCGGTACTGGGAAAAAACTACATGGGAAGAGACACAGCCAGAGAGGAAGAGAGTTACAACAACAGAACAGACCACCACCTCTTAAGTGGTCTGGCTTTTCCTGACACCACCCGACACCACCAAAAATCTGTCAAGCCTCCAAATCCAAGCAGCAAGTTACAGGGGGTGAGGACAGAAGAATATCTTAAGCCACAACCACAGGAAAGGAACCAGCAATATTCAGAATACAGGAAACTTTACAGGATAAACTGCCTGGCTTATTGAACAAATAAACACAAGGGAAAAAAAGTGTTGGAGGTACATAAAGATTTGGAAAGACTTGTAAGAACATACCAGCTAATTGCGGGACTTCATTTGGGTATTGATACAAACAAAAACAGACACATACTTATGATGTTTAAAAGCAACTGGAAACTGGGGCGCCTGGGTGGCTCAGTCGGTTGAGTGTTCGACTTCAGCTCAGGTCACGATCTCACAGTTCGTGGGTTTGAGCCCCGCGTCGGGCTCTGGGCTGACGGCTCAGAGCCTGGAGCCTACTTCGGATTCTGTGTCTCCCTCTCTCTCTGCCCCTCTCCCACTCATGCTCTGTCTCTCTCTGCCCCTCGAAAATAAAGAAACGTAATAAAAAAATTTTTTTAAAGCAACTGGAAATTTGTTTTTTGGGTTCTTTGAAACAACTGGAAATGTGAACGCTGACTGGATATTTGACTTATAGAATTATTTGCAAAAAATTTTTAACTTGTGATGACGGTATTATGGTCGTGACTGGAAAAAAACCTCTTTTTCAATTTCTGAATAATTACAGATGAAACATCATGACTTGGGCTATGCTTCAAAAGAATACAGGACAAGAGTAAGTAGGTAAGAGTATAACATATGAAACTGGCCATGAGTTGTTAATTGTTGAAGCTGTGTAATGGGTACATGAAGGTTCATTATACTACTGCCTACTTTAGCATATGTTTGAAATTTTCCATAATAAAAAGTTAAAAAAAACAACAAAAAAACCTTTCAAGCCTTCCTTAAAATGGGGACTAAAATTTGATAACAAAAAAATTTAATTGGAATAATATCTTTTTTTTAAACCTATTTTTTTAAGTTTACTTATTTATTTTGAGAGAAAGAAAAAGGGAGAGAGGGAATCCCAAGCCGGTTCTACACTGGCAGTGCAGGGCCTCATGTGGGGCTTGAACTCACAGAACCATGAGATCATGACCTGAGCTGAAACCAAGAGTTGGATGCTTAACCAACTGAGCCACCCAGTTGGCCCTTAAGTTTACTTCTGCAGGGGGAGAGAAAGCACAAGCAGGAGAAGGGCAGAGAGAGAGAGATAGAGGGAGACACAAAATCCGAAGCAGGCCCCAGGTTCTGAGCTGTCAGCGCATAGCTGGATGACATGGGGCTTGAACTCACTAACTGTGAGATCACGACCTGAGCTGAAGTCGAATCCTTAACCAATTTAGTCGCCCAGGGACCCCTGAAAAAAGATCTTTAATAAAAATAGAAACTCTGAGAAGTACTAAAGAAAAAAAGTACCTCTGAAGAAAATGTTGATATATGAGAAGCTTATTGATGGGATTTTTATTTTTACTGACCTGATTGATGAGACTCAGATATTCTTAATTTTCCTTTTATTTGACTACAATTTAAGAGTAGTGACTAGGGGCGCCTGGGTGGCTCAATTGTTAAGCAGCTGACTTCGGCTGAGGTCACGATCTCATGGTTCATGAATTCGAGCCCTGTGTTGGGTTCTGTGCTGACAGCTCAGAGCCTGGAGCCTGTTTCAGATTCTGTGTCTCCCTCTCTCTCTTCCCCTCCCCTGTGTGCACGTGTGCTCTCTCTCTCTCTCTCTCTCAAAAAAAAAAAAAAAAAAAAAAAAAAAAAAAAAAGAGTAGTGACTAGTTCTTATATAGCTTTCTGGTATCCAGTACCTTGTATAGTATCTTTCAACAGGAGGCACTAAAAAAAAAATTTACTTAATGAATGGATTAATATTTTTACTATAATCTTGCTCAAGCATCTTCCAAATACTGTAATGATTATTACTGTCTGGTATCCAAAAACAGTTTACCTGACATGGTATTTAATTACATATTAAATAATACAGGAGTATATATATATAGTCAACCAGTGTCCAAGAAAATTACAAGATCTCAAGAACTTTTTATTTAATTTTATTTTTTAAATGTTTGTTTATTTTTGAGAAAGATGGGGGCAGAGAGAGGGAGACGGGATCCGAAGCAGACTCTGTTTTGATAGCAGACAGCACAACGCGGGGCTCAAACCACAAGATCACGACCTGAGGCGAAGTCGGACTCTTAACCGACTGAGCCACCCAGGTGCCCCTCAAAAACTTTTTAAACGGTGATAACCTGCGTATCTTTTTGTATCTTTAGAATTTTAAAAAATTTCAGAAAATTGAACCTATTTAAAATACACACATGAAAGTAAACTTCTAAAACGAGTGCAAATAAATAAATGTAGCGAGACTTACCTAGCAGGGGGAATCCCCCTCTTACAGAGGTCCACCCTCACTCTCTCTCCCACATGTCTATAGATCTCCACCACAGCCAACACTGCCGCATCTCTCACCTGCCAAAGAATTCAGAAATTTAAAAAAACAAAACAAAACAAAACACCTTAGATGAAACATAATAAAATACTTCACCTCAAGGCAACATTACACTCGCACACCACTTTGAAGCTCTCAGTTGGTTTTAATGCTTCTAAACCCCTGAAAGATTTTGGCAGGTCATTAACAAAAACCAAGAGGGCCTGCAGAGAAACCTCTAGAGAAACCTTGTAAAAGGTTCTGTAGAAACCTAAAACATGTAAATAAAAGCTATTAACGTGGCTTTTAAAAAACCTTCTATTTGTAATAAGTCTGCATAAAAGCTGCCAGTATCTGTATGATTACAAATCATTACTGCGGTTAATATACTTTCCTGGAATGAAACTGCCCTTCAAGAATGTGGTCCGAACCCAACACTCAATAATGCGCAAAGCATCATTACTCACAACGGTCAAAAGATGAAAACATCCCAAATGTCCACCTATGGATGTATGTATAAAGAAAACGTGGTATACACACACAATGGAATATTATACAGCCTTAAAAACGAAAGGAGGAAGTCGGACAAATGGCAACACAGAAGAACCCTGAAGACGTTATGCCAGGTAAAACATGTTAAATACAAAAGGACAAATTATATGGTTCCACTTTCATGAAATACCTAGAGCGTAACAATTCACAGGAGAAAAAGTAGTATGTGGTTGCCAGGAGCTGGAGGACTGGGGGGAATAGGGAGTTCTTGCTTAACAGGTACGGGTTTGGGAAGATGAAAAAGTTCTGGAGATAGACTGTGGTGATGGCTGCACAACAGAGTACTTAATGCCAACGAACTACACACTTAAAAATGATTAGAATGGCAGGGGTGCCTGGGGGGCTCAGTCGGTTAAGCGTCCGACTTCGGCTCAGGTCATGATCTCGCGGTTCGTGAGTTCGAGCCCCGTGTCAGGCTCTGTGCTGACAGCTCGGGGCCTGGAGCCTGCTTCAGGTTCTGTGTCTCCCTCTCTCTGACCCTCTCCAGCTCACACTCTGTCTCTCTCTCAAAAATAAACAAACATTAATAAAAAATGACCAGAATGGTAAATTTTATGTTGTGTACATTTTACTACAATTAAAAGAAAAAAATGTGGCCTCAAGACAGGAATTTGGAAGATGGCCATATTTTCCATGCCCAGCCCACCGGCAAAAAGCAAATGAAGAGGAAGTAAAACTCTACAAACCTCCAGGGGCAGAGCCAGGCCTAGTAGCAAGGAAAACCTTATCCAGGGTTATTCCAAATGCCCAAGCTGTGCCAAAAAGGTTACAGTCAAGATTCAACTCCACTAGGACGGACAGGATCCAGAATACTCCCTTTTTATGCCTAGCATGCGCAGCTCAGGTAAATGTCTAACAAGGGAGACACCACTGGTACAAATTCTCTCGTTAAACAGGGTTCTGTGGCAAAAAGTTGTTACGCAGCCACTTTCAGGAATGAAGAAATGAGGCTGACAACCTGTCCTCACGGTTAAGTGCAGGACTACGGAAAGGAAGGCTCTTTGTCACTCCATCTTTCAAACCCAAGAACTATCCTTTCAGCACCACACATCCTTAACGCCGGTCAAACGAGTGACAAACTTCAGCAACTGAAGTGAATATAATGTGTTCTCAGGAAGTAACTGGTGGATTTTAAGAGCAAAATGACACGAAATCTTGATTTCACAACCCCCTCCACCCTCCCTCTTCTTTTTTAAAAACGGAGTAAGAGCCCTAAGAAGAAGAGGTGGCCAAAAAAGTTAGTCAATGCTTGAATGTAAATAAAATTTTACCTGACTGTTGGAATCTCCAAATAAGATACACAAATGTGGTACCAACTTGCTGAGGACTAGCGGCCGAGCCCCAAAACTAAATAAAATTTGAAACAAAATAAAGAGAATTTGGTTTCAGTCAAACAGTAAACAAACTATACTTTCTTCTGGTTTGTATCAATAAGACAAATATGGTGGACAGCACGGGCACACATCATTAAAACATGAAGGATGTGAGACACAAGCAGAAACTAATTCTAAACAATGTGAAATATGCAAAAGTGAATAATCATGACTGACAATGAAAACTGTCGACACATGATCCAACAGAACAAAATGTTCAACCGATGGCACTCTTAAACCTAGCAACCTATCAATCGCTCATGAAAATGTGAGCTTTTGCTTTAAAATAGTGATATTTTTAGATGCTGTGTCTCCAATAAATTTGCATTCCAATAAACCTTTATTTATGTTTATTAATATTTTGATGAGGTCATGGGTTGAAAGCAAATGACAGGAGAGCCAAAAACCACAAAAGTTGTGCAGACTGAATGCACTTACAAGCTCTAGATGGCAGAAAGGACCACAGAGGAGTAAAAGAAAATAAATGAAGGTATAGTTAGAATAAAGGAAGTAACGCTACAGGAAAAGTTGAAAGTTACAATAGATCACCTATCTTGTTGCATAGAACTTGAGCACATAATCAAGAAAGGGAACAAAAGCCCTGGCTTACCAGTTTTTCGGACTGGAGTTGTGAGCTCTGTGTTATCTATGCTTCAGAGCTCTACATAATGCTACCCAATTCACCGTCTAGCTACCTGGCCGAATCTTGGTCAGTCTATGATTTTGGTAACTACCCACAGTGGTCTAGAAAACCTAGGTGGGGGAAATAGCTACAATATCTGAAATACCACTGAGTTAAAAACAATGCCAAACTGGGTCCAGAACAGAAGAAGATCCTAAGTTATACCAGCATTCCTGTTATATGACCATCTATTTTGGGTAGCAACTATTACTCAACTTATTTAAGAAAAAAAGAGAAACACTTATCACTGACTAGTTGTTTTAAATTAACATACACATAAAAAATTAACAGCCAAAGATATCAGATCAAATAAAAACTCTCATACCAGAGATCAATTAATAACTAATTTAAAATTTGTTATTTCCATAGCTTTCCTTGAGCTTTACAAAATGGATACTGTTTTTTCTTTTTAGCAAAATGAAAAACAAGTTGACTATTTTCAATAATCATAAAACTTACACGTTTAAGGTTTCAATAAGACATAGACACACGCCTTCTCGAGATCGAAAATTCTTGTGCTTAAAACCAGAAGTCAACTGTTCCCAAATGTACTATTTGAAGGAGAAGTAAACAAGAATAACAAAAAATTAAATTACTCATGCTTTAATCTTTTATCTATTCCCAACCTTATCACCAACTTTCATGAGAACTCAATTTTCCCATCAGATTTTACTTCTCAGTTTTTCTAAGCCAATTTGTGCTAGTAGCATTGCTCTCACCCATTTTCTAATATTATAATCACATTTTTTGGTTTTTATTTAATATCTTTCACTTTAGGTTTCAATTATTCTCAGAAAAACAATGTCCAATACCTAAAAACCTTACAATTTCCATGCACAGAGAATTGTAAGCTTTAGAAACCTTTGACAACAATGCTACCATTATAAGCCCAGTAGTCCAGTAAGCATTCAAAATGTCTAATGTTGCCTGGCAACTACTACAGACTGTCACATGGAACAGGATTTTTCAACATTTTATAATTCAGGCTTTTCTCTTTCAGCACTGGATCCAAATACAGAAACATTATTTGGGTAAGTCATTTTATTGCTGCCTACTATAATTCTCTTTTGTAAAAAGCATACATAAACCTATACAGATAATCCAACTTTATTTTCCAAACATACAGCCAATTGTCTCAATCAGTCCTTTCTCTGCAGTTAGAAACACCATCCTTTCCATTTATTAAATTCATGCATGCATACACACACACACACACACACACACACGCGCGCGCGCGCGCGCACCCTTCTCTTCCTGGACTCTATTCAGCTCTACTAATATTACTCTCTGCCAAACTTTCTAGAAGGTAACCTGGAAGTTTACCTGGAAAACCTGAAATGTAAATAACCTGATGCAGCACCACCACCTCTGGAACACCAGTCTATATAAATATTTATATTTATGTCCAAAAACACACGTACAAGGATGTTACTTACAGTACTATTTATAATAACACATCAAAAGGGAGTTAAAATTTGAACCACTAAGCAAGTGCTGAAGGATACCCACCAAACTATTAGCAAGGACTTCATTCTAAGGTGTAAAATATCTCGGCCAACAGTTTATTTTTACAATTGAACACTCTGGATGTTTTTCTAAAACGTATGTTGTACATAATTTTAAAACTGTATTCTAAGTGATAACACATTAAGTGATAACACATTGCATATATTGTAAATTCTGATTTTTTCTACTTAACATGAGATATTCTATAAATCTTTATTTACATGTCGGTTTATTTTCAGTCTCCTTTCAAAACATCTCCCTAAGGGCTAATTTTTTTTTTTTTACTATATTCATAACACACAAATCAGTGTCCTAGAATATATGCTTTATCTAATTAGTAACCACCTGTTTAAATAAAAAATTTTGTTCTTGTCAGTGTAAAAGTCGCAGTAATTAATACAACATTCAGTAGTTCTCAAAAGGAGCTTTCTCACTGAACACTGTATAACCTGCAGGTAAGAGAAACCAAAGAATAATACATTCAGCATATTGTCCAAGTAACAGAATCTGAGTCAGCTTTATAAAAAATGCCAATGAGTAGAAAATAGGAAAAAGCAAAACAACACAATGTTAAACACTGACACTTTACTTTAAGTTTCAATTTCTTCAGAGCATTAACAATGATTCACTGTTTCCGATTTCAGCTTCCGTGTCCCTGGAGGCTTCCATGACTCGCTGTGGTTACCATCCATCTATCCCGATATTTCATCACTGATTAGCAAAACCGAAATTTAAAAGGTAGGCCTACCATAGGTGCTGCTACTTGATCCATCAGCTTCAATATCAGAGTCTGAGCTTCGTCTCGAACCTTGTCTTTGGCATCTCCCATTCTGTCTATTAAAGCTACAATAACTAGAGAAAGGCAGGAGGAAGAGAGTAAACATTTATAATTCACCTCCATTATAAGCTGTATTTTACAAAATTATAATCAGCTCGTTTCATAAATGAAAAGTTATCAGGTAAGCAAATTATTTTCTTTACTCACGAGTCCAACAAAAACTAACGGAGCAGGAAGGTTCAAAAGTATACTTACAGCATGATATCCACTTATGATCATGTTCAAAAAACAGGCAGGACTAAACACTATCCTATTTAGAGACGTGTGTGGCTAGTCAAGCTCTACAGATCAGCAAGGGAGTGGTCATCCGAAACGTCACGTCAGTGGTAACGTCTGGTAGAGGGAGGGAGGGGTCATTAGGAAACGCAGAGAGGAATAGCTAAGATGGCAGAGTTCTGGTTTCTTGCCCTGGGCACAGGCAGGTGTCGGTTTATGATCACATGTTTGACGTATGATCACATGTTTGACATGTATGTATGACATATTATTCTGACAAAAATAAAAGCCTAGGCCCCCGGGATTACAGTTTTTCTCTACTATGTCCAAGACTGTGGCACTGTTTCACGCAAGGAGGCAAGAAAGGCAGGTGAGAGTCTATTCTTGGAGAGTTTTCATGAAAATGGCTTCTGTAACTGTAAGTCGACAAAGAACCACAAAGAAATGACATCTGTTGAGGGTGAGGGTGAAGGGAAAGGGAGGTGAGGGCAGAATTCAAAGGGTACAGATTCTAAAGTTCACTCATAGGGCAAAAATCTCTCACAGTCAAAATTATCTTTTTGTAATCCCTTAAATCACCACTGCCCCTCGTGTGGTATTACAAGGTATGAGGCCACATTATTTACTCTCCTTTTGTCTTTACTTTCTCAGCTCCTAAAGGTCTGCAGCAGTGCTCACCCCAAAAGGTGACTAAAAATTAAAGAGAGAATACATTTAACTTAGAGTGAAGGGCACTAAGTAAGTACTCTGCGTGTCACCTGCCACCCCCATCATCCTCCATGTTGGACGGCAAAGAAATTAACTTGTTTCTCTTTTGACACGATAGCTATAGCCTTCCTTTCCCTGAGGCAGTGAAGGTTGAGGCCTAGTTTAAATAAGGGAAGGAAGAAGAAATAAGATGGAGAAAGGGATTTTCTCTCATTTATTTATAGACAATTATAATTAAGTGTATACATAATTTGATGCAAATATATTCTACAATAAACACTGTCTACAATATAACAACCAGACTGATTTAGTAATAATAAACGACACTTAAGGAAAAAAGAAATTACATTATTTTTGGAAGAAAATTAGACTATAGTGAGGAGCCCACTATACCAAATGGAATATTATCCACTCTGGTTCTGATAGCTTCTGAGAGGCAGAAGATAGTAATAAACACTTAATAAATGTTAGATATTATTCCGTACTAAGCACTGAATTATCTCACGTCAACCTCGTAACAGCCCAATTAAAGAGAGTAGGCTCATTTGATAGAGAAGGCCCAAAAGGATTCAACACCTTGCCCAAAGTCCCAAAAATAGCAAGTTGAAACCAGGACTTAAATAATCCACACAATTAGGTCCCAGTTATAACTACTTCCATTTACTTGTAATCGATGGGTTCTACGTGTGTGTACGTGTGTGTGTGTGTCTGTGTGTGTTAACAATCACACGACAGGAGTATGAAAAAAAATATCCACTGCATTCTTGAGAGGTGGGATTTAACTCCAAAAAGAAAATTAAAATGTTGGCCCAAACCAGGGCTCACTTCAAGACAAAAAACTAAACTTTTATAGAATATAAACAGCAAAAACAACCTGACACTACATAAACATTTTATTATAGTTATTAAACAAAAAAAAATCCATAAATTTTTTGCATTAGAGTTCCTTTTTGATACATACTCTCTTGGTGTGAAACAGAACAAGATTTTATTCCTAGTTTTACCAGTTATTAATTATTTAAGACCGTAAACTTCTCTGAATTTGAAAGTTTCCTTGTCTATAAAATAAGGAGGGGTGCAGGCCTATACCTCACATGACTAGTGACAGAATGACGTAAAACTGGAAAAAAAAAAAAAAACAAAACGAAAACAAAACCCACTTGTGCTAAGCCCATAATAAGCATTTGGAAGAGTCAACAGTCTACCCAAAAGATCTGTACGTATTATAATGACCACTGAATTACCATTCAACGTGATGGATATTCAACAGATAATTACGGGACTCCAAAACAGAGCTTTGTACCGTGCAGCCAGTAAGAACCTGTTACACAGACTGGAACCTGAACAGTGAAACAGCGAAGAAGTTCAAAGCACAGCTCGTGGTATGTCTTGTTCTCTCGGCACTGTACGAGACACAGACCATCTTGCGTTTTACAAGATGCAGGAGTGATGAGCAGGAAGCCCGATTGTTCTAATACTCTTTCCGTAATTCCATTTTGGGTTAAAACCATCTGTTTAAAATTTGTAAAATATGAGCTCCTTTACTGAATTCAGTTATCATAAAACCAGGGTTGGTGATCGCCGTTAAATGTAAATCGGATATATTTTTTTGTTTGAAAAACTTATTTTTCCACAGTATCTGTGGCCACAAAAGAAATTTTAAATATTTTACATTAAAAGAGCTACATCAAAAGAGCCCATACTCTTTCTGGAACCTTGTCTAAAACTGAACATCAATCTCAATTTTCCTAAAACATCTCTTCACTTTTAATGTAAAAAGATAAAAAAAAATACCTTTGATAGTTAATAACCTAAGTGTACCGAAAGACAGTATCACTCACATCAAGTTACATACATCTAAGATGACGTTATTTAAAAAAAAAAAAAAAACCTTCAGGGGCCCCTGGGTGGCTCAGTCGGTTAAGCGTCTGACTTTGGCTTAAGTCATGATCTCACAGTTTGTGGGTTTGAGCTCCACATCGGACTCTGAGCTTACAGCTCAGAGCCTGGAGGCTGCTTTGGATTCTCTCTCTCTCCCCCCACCTCTCAAAAATAAACACACGTGAAGGGCTCCTAAAGTGGTTTGGCTAAGGTATAAAACAGAGTAAAACAAAAAAAGCTAACCCTGGGCTCTTCATTTAGTACTGTACCTCCTTAAGAGTACACAGAGGGGCACCTGCGTGGCTCAGCTGGTTAACCCTCCAACTCTTGATTTTGGCTCAGGTCGTGACCTCACGGTTCCCAGGTTCAAGCCCTGCAGGCGGGTTTGAGCCCTGCGGGCAGGCTCTGCTGGGGATTCCCGCTCTCCCTCTCTCTCTGCCCCTCCCCTGCTGGCTCTTTCTCTTTCTCTAAATTAAAACAAAATGAAACAAGAGTACAAATATATACTGCCTATCTTGTGGAGCTATCATACAAATTAGAAATCATGTGGGGATAATCTTTTATACACGTAAAGTTGATAAAGCCCAATATGGGTAACAAGTAGGCAATATACACTAGCAAAGCAGTGATGAAATTTTCCTGTTATACTACACTGACTCTGAATTAATAACAAGTTTGAATCTCACCAAGGAAAATGATGGACACTTGGGGTTCAAAGTGAAAATGATACTAATATTAATGTACACAAATAACCATAAAGAGTAGATGAGAAGACAGAAAGAAAAACTACACATATACATGTATGGAAAACACATACGAAAAATAATAAAAGCAAGTTAATGTAATTCATTGACTATTTAACAGTATAAGAACTATAGAGTAAAGAAAAATTCAATTTTAGTATATGTGCTGCCGAAGAGAGCACTGAGTAAAGGAAAATTCAGAGTAGGTTGAGGTTGATCTGAAAAGCTCCCAGACACTGCAATCCGAAGTAGGTCTTTTAAAGAGAAAGGACGGACCATGGGAAAGAGGAGAGGATTTCAAAAGGAAAGAGCAGCACAGCAGAACCACGAGCGAGTTAAGCCAGAACTACCAGGAGCGAGCAAGTTGCTAACTAAAGTGGAGACAGTACTTGCTGAAGACCGCTGATAAAGAAGGCTACTAAGACGTGGAAGGGACGTACAGGCTGAGAGAAGTGGACCGCCACCAGAGGAGAGCAAAACAGAGGTTCTGAAAGCAGGACAGTCCCGGGAGGCAACAGTCTGTGATTCTGGTCCCGTTATTCCTACTGCCTCATTATAAGGAGTCGGTGCATCAAACTCCATGTGGCTCTCCTTGCATTTGAAAAATAAGCAAGATACGCAATACCTAGAATTACCGTCCGGTCTAAAATCCGGTCTGTCACAACTAATAATAGGGAGCTACTATAGGGCAGGGGTCCCAAACATAAACGCCTCCGGTCAGGGAGGTACGGGAAATGCCAGAACTGAACCAGCTCTAGAAAGGGCGCTACTCCAAGCTGGCGGTATTGCAACTGCTATCCTCAGGAAGGGGCAAGACGAGATGGGAGGACTTGTGAAGCAGAAAGCTCACGACCCATACAAAAGAGAATCTATGACAAAACTTCAGCCAACAAGTAAGTACCTGTGGGGGCGGACAAGCCATAAATACGAATCTTTTACATAAAACTTCCTGATTTTAAACAATGACTCAAACTGTTTTAAGAAAATACCTAAGTAAAACACATATGCCTAGTTTTTAACATCTACCACGGGATCTTAAGCAGAAGACTGATACGGTAAAGAATCGGCCTTTTCAGAAGACATTCATGCAAAGAATGACCTGGAACCAGGTAGTGATTAAAAAGGGAACTTACTGAAGGGAACTTACTAAGATGCTTCTGCCGAAAGGATAGTTAGACAATAAAAATAAGAAACCAGCAGAATCTGGGGACATACCAAACATGAAGAAAAAGTTGACCAAAGATAATTAGAAAGTAAGTGTGAGGCTTTAGGAAGCATTAACTTAATCCATAACAGAAAATCATGAACAGCTGCGATTGCCCTGAACGATCGCTATACATCAGGAACCAGATCTACTCGTCAAATCGCTCCAAAAGGCACACGAGGGCCACTTGGGTTTAGGAAACAGGTCAGAGCCAGCACTACAATCCTGACCCAAGAAAAGAACTGCACCACGGGCTCGCGCCATACCGCAAACACACCGCAAGTGAGTGCGGCTCAAAGGATGGCTGGCAGCTCGGGACGGGTCCACGAACTATTTGCGGTAAAAAAAAAAAAAAAAAAAAAAAAAAAAAAATTGAGAGTGTTTATAAAATCAAGTTTTAAAAACAATCTGACCAAAGTAATTTGGTCTATTGAATCTAATAATAAAAAAATTGGGCCCCGTCGTTTTTTTTCCTTTCATTTTGCTGTATAACTTATTTTTACTGTATTTTACAAAATATTGGTCCTGTACCACAGAAGTCTAAAAAGCAGTGCTGTAAGTTATAAATTTTTAATGTTAAAGAAAGTAAAAGTTACAGTAAAAGTTTTTAAGTTATGAAGTAAAAATCTATTAGCAGGATATTTAATACGTCTTTTGCTTTTTTTGGTTTTGTCTCAGAGGAAATAGAATTATTTTAATAGGCTTAAAATCTTTTATGTCTAGGCAAACTAAAATACTACGTAGTAGATCTCTGGGCTGTAGAAAATTACTTCTTTCCATTCACAGAGAACCAAGTCTGTTAAAAACCATGAGAAAAAAATGCCAGTATGTCAACACCTACAACGATTTTTAAATAAAGTTAACTTACCCATTACTACATAGGACTTAAATCGTGTTGATAATCTGTCCACAAAGGCACTTAAAATTTCCAATCCCATTAATGATACCTACAGACAGAAAAAATTTTAATGAATACAAACTACCAAAACATTCTCAGTATCAATATATAATCACTGACATATAAAGATCTTCATATATTACCAAGTTTTTGTTTTTTCTAAGATACATTTTTTTTTGTATTTTTTTAATGTTTATTTATTTTTGAGAGAGTGAGAGAGAGAGAGAGAGAGAATGAATGAATGAATGAATGAATGTGTGCAGGGGTGGGAGGGGTAGAGAGAGGGAGACACAGAATCCAAAGCTGGCTCCAGGCTCAAAGCGGTCAGTAAAGAGCCGGGTGTGGGGCTTGAACTCATGAACCGTGAGATCATGACCTGAGCCTAAGTGTGATGCTTAACCGACTGAGCCACCCAGGCATCCCTATTACCAAGTTTTTTTTTTTTTTTTTTAAGAACATAAGGAGTTATGGAAACCACTTCAACAATAAATTTCATATTAAAAAGAATTTTTTAAAAATCCAAAAAAATAAGGAGATTGAAGTATTCAGGGGTAGACAGTCATGAGGTTAGGGCCCTCTAATCTCAAATGGTTCCATAAATGCCACTACTCCTACTGATGTATAAATATGCAGGAAGATAAAGGCCAAATGTTAGTAACTGGTAAAATGGGTGAAGGGTAGAAAGGTCACTGACTACACTTCCAACTTTCTTCCTGTAATGTTGAAATGTTTCCCAAATGCAAGTTAAAAACGAAGAGCGCCTTTAATTACAGAGGAACTCCAGCTTTTATCTCGGATGGAGACACTAGGAAAAATACCACTCCCACTTTACAAGAAAAAAAATAATCTACAGATCTATAATTACTCTTAAATTCATCAGAAAGCTGAAGTTGTAGGATAATCACCTCGCCTGAAACTTAAGGAAAGACAGATGCCCCCAAGGGGAGATGGGACGTGAGCAGTAGGTCACATGTGGCAGAAGACAGAAGGAAAGCCGAGCCGTGGGACAAGCCGGCTAAGCGTTCCGCTGTACGTAATTCATCGTTAATAGCCGAATGTGGGCCAGCGTGCAAATGTGTAATCCTCACAGCCACGGACACAAAAGGAGGGACCCCATTTGCAGACTTTTTCTCCACAAACCTCCACCGGACACTATGACTGGAAAAGGGATCTATCTCTTGGTTGTCCGGGTCTCAGAAGAAGACAGCAGCTCTCTCTGCAGGAAAGTCACAGACTTTTCCTTTCCCATACCGTTTGTAAGAAACAAAGGTATGAAGCCGCTGAGAGAAAGACAAATACTGTCACCCCAGGACACAGGTAAAAACTCGCTGCTACTGAGTAAAGAGAAAAGAAAAAAAAGAGCACCCTACCTCTGAGGGAGAAGCAGAAAATCACCCCGGGCTCAAATGTTTAAAGGTCTCCAGCTGAGGAGGGGCAGGATCTCTAACAAAGCCTCATCCCCTGGACTCAGGGACAAAGGGCTCGTAAGGCTGAAGCTGGACCACAAAACCCAAGAACACCGCCACTCCCCACAACCAGGCTCGCAAGAACAGCCTAGGAAGCAAGAGCACTTAATCACTGGAGGAGAAAACACGGAGAAAAACCCTCCACGAAGCACAGGAAAAAAGGGAAGGACTAAAGCGTAGGGTGTGGAACACTGAGCACCTAACAATTTATCCCGCTCCTGGGTGTGTGTCCAAAGCAAGACACGGATACTCGCATGCCAGTGTTCACTACAGCATTATTTGCAATAGCTAAAAGGTACAGGGGCCCACATGTCCATCAACGGACGAACAGATACAGAAAATGTGGCATACGCTCAATTAAAAATGTAGCCAGGGGTGCCTGGGTGGCTCGGGTGGTTAAGTGTCAGACTGGAGTTCGGCTCAGGTCACGATCTCATGATTCGTGAGATCAAGACCCACCATGGGCTCCACGCTGGGGGTGGAGCCTGCTTCAGATTCTCTCTCTTCTCCTCGTCCTCCTTTTCCTCCTCCTCAGGGGGAAAAAAAAAAAAAGTCTGGCCATAAATAGGACTGACTGGTACATGCTGAACATGAATGAACCCTGAAAACATTGTAAGTGAAAGGAAGTCACAGATGGCCAAATGTCGTATGATTAAACTTATAAGAAACGTCAGGAATGTCTGGAATCGATGAATTGTACACTTCAAATAAATAAATTGTATAGTATGTAAGCTGTATCAATAAAACTGTTAAAACATAGTTGAAAATCTACAAATAGACTCACAGACTTAACAGACTTTACAGATGATAAAAGCAGTATCTCAAATCAGCAGGAAAAACATGCACACTTGGTAAGATCTCACTTTAAAAAAAATCTATCCCTAAGATACACTAGCAAAATTATTAAAAACATGCAGACATTATTCATTGCAAGAGACCAGAAACTATCCAAACATTCATCAATATGAGACAGTCAATAAATTATGGTACATCCACACTCTAGGGTACTGTAACACTTTAAAAATAAAAATGACTACTCTCCTAATTCTGCTGTGCGGTAACCTCCATGATATATTGTTAAGTGAAAAAAGCAAGTTGGGGCAATGTGTATATACACAAAGAGGGCTATGAATAGACACAGTTACTTAGAAATGTTTATTAAAAATAACAACAATGAAAAACCAATCAGGAAAAAAAATAATCATTAGAAATAGGCTATAAGTAATAGAGAAAGAAACCAAGACTATTGTGAATACACCTTATTTGTAGCAATAACGAATTTCACTGAAAATAAGTGAACCTGAATGTATACCAAATTATTATTACAACCACACAGATTTTCAAGTATAGCAATTTGATGATCTCTCTCCAGGGGGATAAACACTAAACACAACAACAACTCTGCAAAAAAGAAACTTCAATGCTTTTAGAAATCTTGTTGGCTGAAGGAGACAGAAGACATACAGAAACAGGAAAGACTGCAGTCCGGAATCTGAATTAGAATCACTATAAACTCATGATGTATTTTTCTTTAAAGCTGAAATAAAACCCAACCCTATTCACTGACAAGAACAATGAGTCCCACTGGCACTCACACTGCATTTTCCACATACTCGTTCCCACTAAAAAGAACAAGAGCTTCTTGGAGAAGCGGCTGATCCCAGGGCAGGAGCAGGAAATAGGACATCTCATGATGCCAGACAGCAAAGATACTATCAGAGGTTACTAGGGTCATGCCAAGATAGGACAGTTTGAATATTAATAAGGATAATAAGCGCACCGTCTTGAAACACATCAGATGCGCTTAAATACAAGAATCCGTAATGATGAGAACCATGTGGCCGATATTGGAGGAGGCTAGAAGACCACCCCAGTACTCTATTAGTAAACAAAAGGAAAGAATCATATAAATTACAGGTGTACCTCAGAAATATCGTGGATTCTGTTCCAGGCCACTGCAACAGAGGGAATACTGCAACAAAGTGAGTCAAGTGAATTTTTCCATTTCCCAGAGCATATAAAAGTCACGTTTACTCTGTACTGTGCTCTATTAAGCATGCAATAGCATCATGTCTTTAAAAAGTACACACCTGGGGCGCCTGGGTGGCGCAGTCGGTTGAGCGTCCGACTTCAGCCAGGTCACGATCTCGCGGTCCGTGAGTTCGAGCCCCGCGTCGGGCTCTGGGCTGATGGCTCAGAGCCTGGAGCCTGTTTCCGATTCTGTGTCTCCCTCTCTCTCTGCCCCTCCCCCGTTCATGCTCTGTCTCTCTCTGTCCCAAAAATAAATAAACGTTGAAAAAAAAAAAAATTTAAAAAGTACACACCTTAGTTAAAAAATACTTCACTGCTAGAGAAACGTTCACCATTATCTGAGCTCTCGGCAGGTTGTGCTCCTTTGGCTGGGGAGGGCGGCTGACGGCTAGCGACTGATCCGGGGAGTGACTGCCAAAGGCTGGGGAGGCTGTGGCAATTTCTTTTTTTTTTTTTTTTTAATTTTTTTTTTCAACGTTTTTTATTTATTTTTGGGACAGAGAGAGACAGAGCATGAACGGGGGAGGGGCAGAGAGAGAGGGAGACACAGAATCGGAAACAGGCTCCAGGCTCTGAGCCATCAGCCCAGAGCCCGACGCGGGGCTCGAACTCACGGACCGCGAGATCGTGACCTGGCTGAAGTCGGACGCCCAACCGACTGCGCCACCCAGGCGCCCCTGTGGCAATTTCTTAAAGTAAGACAACAGCCAAGTGTGCACAACTGGCTCTTCCTTTCATGAATGATTTCTCTGCAGCACGTGATGTTGTTTGGCAGCATTTTACCCACAGAGTTTCTTTCAAAATCGGAGTTGATGTTCTCCAACCCTCATGCTGCTCATCAGCTGCTCAAAATATGCAATATTTTAAACGTTTGCTGTCATTTCAACAATCTTCGCAGCATCTTCACCAGGAATAGATCTCGTCCCGAGAAAAGCTTTTTTTTTTTTTTTTTGGCTCATCCATCAGAAGCAACTCCTCATTTGGTCAAGTTTTATCAGGAGACTGCAAAGTCAGTCCCGACTTCAAGCTCCATTTTTTTTAAGGTTTTTATTGTAATTCCAGTTAACATACAGTGTTGTGGGAATTTCAGATGTACAACATACTAATTCCACACTTACATCGCCCTGTGCTCATCACAACAAGTGCACTCCTTAATCCCAATCACCTCTTTAACCCATCAGAATATCCCGTGGGAAAAGGACAGTTTCTTCAACAAATGGTGTTGGGAAGACGGGACAAGAACATGCAAAAGAATGACACTGGACCACTTTCTTATACCTTACACAAAAATAAGTTCAAAATGGACCAAAGACCTAAATATGAGGTCTGAAACCATAAAAATCCTACAACGGAACACAGGCAGTAACTTCTTTGGCACTGGCCGTAGCAACTTTCTAGGCAGGTCTCCTGAGGCAAGGGAAATAAAAGCAAAGAAGCTATTGGGACTACACCTAAATCGAAAGCTTCTGCACAGTGAAAGCTCCACTTCTAGTTCTAGTTCTGCTGCTATCTCTGCCACATCTGAGGTTACTTTCTCCACTGAACCCCTGAAAGTCATCAGTTTCTTCCAAACTCCTGCTTATGTTGATAGTCTGACCTCTTTCCAGGAATCACGAATGTTCTTAATGGCATCTAGAATGGCGAATCTTTTCCAGCTTTGTTCAATTTATTCTGCCCAGCTCCATCACAGGAATCACTACCCATGGCAGCTACAACCTTATAATATGTATTTCTTAAATAAGACTTTAAAATCACTCCTCGATCCATGGGCTGTAGCACGGATGTGGTGTTAGCAGGCATGAAACCAACCTACACATATCCACTGTAGCTCTTGGGGACCGGCGCATTGTCATGATCAGTAACATTTTGAAAGGAATCTTCTTTCCTTCAATAGTTCTCAGCAGTGGCTTAAAATATTCAGGAAACCGTGTAAACAGACGAGCTGTCCTTCCGGCGTTGTTGTTTCATTTACAGAGCACAAGGAGAGTAGATTTAACACAATGCTTAAGGGTCTCAGGATTTTCACAATGATGCGAGCCCTGGCCTCGACTTAAAGTCACCAGCTACATTAGCCCTACCAAGAGAGTGACCCTGGCCTCTGAAGCCAGGCACTGATTTCTCCTCTCCAGCCGTCAAAGTCCGAGGTGGCCTCTCCTTCCTGATACGAGGCTGCTCCGTCTACGCTGGAAATCTGCTGTTTAGTCAGCTACCTTCAGGGATCGCCCTAGCTGGGTCCTCTGAGTAACTTTTTGGGACTCCCGTGCTGGCTGTGCTACCTTGCACCTGTCGGTTATGGAGACGGCTCCCTTCCTTCAACTTCACGAGCCAACCTGCGTGGCTTCCTCACCAATCTCGGGCTTCACGGAATTGCAGAGAGTTGGGGCCCTGCTCTGGACGAGGCTTTGGCTTCAGGCAGCGTTGTGGCTGCTCTGATCTCCTCTCCAGGCCACTGAAACTAGGTCTGCATCAGCCATGAAGCTGTTCTGCTTTCTAACCATTCGTGCTCAGTTTCCTTCAAGCACCTTCCTTTGCGGTCACAAGTTGGCTGTGTGTCACGAGAGGCCTAGCTTTTGGGCCGTCTTGGCTTTTGACTTGCCTTCCTAAGCTTAATCACCGCTAGCTTTGGATTTAACGTCAGACCCACGCAACGCTTTCTTTCACTTGAACACGTAGAAGCCGTTGTGGAGCTGTCAATTGGCCTCATTTCAACACGGCTGTGTGTCAAGGAACAGGGAGGTCTGGGGGGACCCAGCTGCTCAGTGGAGCTGTCAGCACCACTGCGTGTAGAGACTGAGTTGGCCTTCTCGGATGGGCATGGTTCGTGGTGCTCCCTAACAATTACGACAGAGCAACTGTAACATCTGAACGTACTGACCACAGACCATCATGGCATACTGTAACCAGAAAAGTCTGAAATATTGCCAGGATTTACCAAAATGTGATACACAGATAACAAAGTGACCAAGTGCCACTGGGAAAATGGCAGCAGTAGACACGTTTCATGCCCAGTTGCCGCAAACCTTCAACTTGTGAGAAATGTATCTACGAAGCACAATAAAGCAAAGCACAACAAAATCAGGGATGCCCGCCTTTCTATTACAAACTATGCCAATGAAATAGAAGTGGAGGCTGGGGTGGGCGCCTGGGTGGCTCAGTGGGTTAAACATCAGACTCGATTTCTGCTCAGGTTATGGCCTCATGGTCGTGAGATCTGCGTGAGGCTCTGTGCTGAATGTGGAGCCTGCCTAGGACTCTCTCTCTCTCTTCCTCCCCCTCCCCCTCCCCCCTCCCCTCAAAATAACTCAACATTTTTTAAAAAAGGAGTAAATGGGAAGTTTCTCTGTACAAAGTATCCTAGTTAATAGGTGACAGAATGACAATTAGAATATCACTGTACAAGCCCTAACGAGTTAAGAGATCTAAGCACCGAACACTGATGATTGCTAACATCATAAAAAGATACTGGCAGACCTTATGTGCCTTGTTGACATTATGTGCCTCCTGAGGGGGAAGAAAAAGAAAGGTTGAAACTGATCAAGTTTAGGTCCAACTACCAACTTACAGTAAAATACAGAGGAACTAACACTACAGGAGTGAAATCAGCAAAATCACAACTGTGTGAAACTCCACAAATAAAGTCCAAGAATTTTTTAAAAGAATCTTAAAAAAGATTTTGTAACAGAGGTAGAAACCAACTCAGAGACTCAATAAACATGTGAACTGAGGGATGGCCTCCCAAAGGTGTTCACATCCTAACCTCCAGGACCTTATGCGGTAAAAAGAACTTTAAAGGTGTGGTAAAGATCTTAAAACGGGGAAATTACTCTGGATTGTCCTGGGCCCAATATATCACAAGATCCCACACGAGCGAGAGGCGGGAGATTAAGCAGAGATGTGAGTACAAAAGCGGCGGTCAGAAAGATCTGAGGGTGCAGGGCCCCAGGGTGGCTCAGCAGTGACGTATCTGTTACGATCTGTTGCTCATTTTAAAAATCAGATGGTTCGGGGCGCCTGGGTGGCGCAGTCGGTGAAGCGTCCGACTTCAGCCAGGTCACGATCTCGCGGTCCGGGAGTTCGAGCCCCGCGTCGGGCTCTGGGCTGATGGCTCAGAGCCTGGAGCCTGTTTCCGATTCTGTGTCTCCGTCTCTCTCTGCCCCTCCCCCGTTCATGCTCTGTCTCTCTCTGTCCCAAAAATAAATAAACGTTGAAAAAAAAAAAAAATTAAAAAAAAAAAATCAGATGGTTCATTTTCTTATTGTGGACTTTTGAGAATTCTTTATCTTGGGGGCGCCTGGGTGGCTCAGTCGGTTGAGTGTCCGACTTCAGCTCAGGTCACGATGTCACAGTCCGTGGGTTCGCGCCCCACGTCGGGCTCTGTGATGACCGCTCGGAGCCTGGAGCCGGCTTCGGATTCTGTGTCTCCCTCTCTCTCTCTGCTCCTCGGACCCTGCTCATGCTCTGTCTCTCAAAAATAAACATTAAAAAAAATAAAAAAAATAAAAAACCCACAAAGACTTGAAGGTGCTATACTGCTGGCTTTGAAGACGGACGAAGAGGCCACAAGCCAAGAAATGGCACGCCATTTCCAGAATCTGGAAAACTCTCTCCTCTAAGTTCTCCAGAAGAATACAGTCTTGCTGAAACCTTGATTTTTATCCCAATAAAATCCATTGCGTACCTCTCGCCTTCAAAACTCTAAGGAAATAAATGTACAATATGTTGCTTTAGGCTACTAAGTGTGTAATAATTTGCTACAGCAGCAACAGGAAACTAATGTATTAAACATAATGTGGAAATCTTATTTGGATCCTGATTTTTCTTATAATAACGAATTTAAAAATTTGTATGACTTTTTTTAATGTTTATTTACTTTTGAGACAGAGAGACAGAGCATGAGTGGGGGAGGGGCAGAGACAGAGAGAGACACAGAATCCGAAGCAGGCTCCAGTCCCCGAGCTGTCAGCACAGAGCCTGACGCGGGGGCTCGAACCCACAAAATGTGAGAACATGACCTGAGCCAAAGTCAGATGCTCAACAGACTGAGCCACCCAGGTGCCCCGTATGATGTTTTTGAAAATTAGAAATCTGACCCTGCATATTTAATACCAAGGAATTAGCTTTTTACATGTGTTAATGGTAGTGAGGTTATGGTAACAATTTTTTTTTTACGAACACTTATCTTTGAGACACTAACTAGAAAGTCTTATTGATGAAACACTGTATCTGTGATTTATGACAAAGTAATGAGCGTAATTAGCCATGGACTGTGTTGTGGGTGGGTCTGCTTATTCTGCGTACCTTTAGATATGTTAAAAACCCTTCATAGCTAAAAGTTAAAAATTACAGTAAGTGTGATTGCTCATAGTGAAATTGTTCTTGAAACAAAGGACAATTCAAGGCCCACACTCTTTCACTCAACCTCATCCTAAGAGTCTTAGCCAAATGCACCAAAACCAAGCAAAACTAAATAAATGGAAAGAAGAAGCAAAACTATCATTATGGTCTGGGTTTTACAGTAGTCCCTACTCATCCCCAGTTTCGCTTTCTATAGCCTCAGTTACCCAAGGTCAGCTGTGATTTGGAAGCAGATAATTCTCATCAGAAGGTCAACAGTAGCCTAACACAATGCCACACAATTACAATGCCCACATCACTAACCTCCCTTCATCTCATCACCTTATTATCGCACATCATCACAGGAAGGGAGAGTACGGTACAAGGAGGTTTTAAGAGAGACCACATTCACGTAACTTTTATTGTGTTATGTTGTTATAAATGTTCTGTTTTATTATTAATGTTAATCTTTTATGGTGCCTAACATAAGTTAAACTTTACCATAGACATGTATTTACATGGAAAAACACAGTAGATACAGGTTCTAGCTGCTGTTTCTGGCATCTGCTGGGAGTCTTGGAAACAGATTCCTCATGGATGAGAAGGGACTACCATATGTACAGAAAACCTAAAAGAATCCACAAATTGCAGAAAAAAAAATGTTCTGAATTATAAGTAGGCTGGCCATAAAAAGTAATACACAAAATGCCATTTCTTTTCAATATATCAGAAAGCAAAAATATAAACATATATTGAATATATAAATACAAAAGTATGACAATAAAATGTTACAAATATAAAAGCAAAATAACATTTTTTAACAGGTAGAAAAACAGAAACACTAAAAGTCAAGTTTGGAGCTAAGACCAAGCTTAAATTTTAGGGTGTTTTAAAGTCACAAAACTGAGGGCCGCGGGTGGCTCAGTCGGCTAAGGGTTCGAGTTTGGCTCGGGTCATGATCTCACAGTTTGTGAGATCGAGCCCCTGCATCAAGCTCTGCGGGGCCTGCTTGGGATTCTCTGTCTCCCTCTCTCTCTGCCCCTCCCCTGCTTGCTCACTCTGTCTCAAAATACACAAACATCTAGGGGCGCCTGGGTGGCGCAGTTGGTTAAGCGTCCGACTTCAGCCAGGTCACGATCTCGCGGTCTGTGAGTTCGAGCCCCGCGTCTGGCTCTGGGCTGATGGCTCAGAGCCTGGAGCCTGTTTCCGATTCTGTGTTTCCCTCTCTCTCTGCCCCTCCCCCGTTCATGCTCTGTCTCTCTCTGTCCCAAAAATAAATAAACGTTGAAAAAAAATTAAAAAAAAAAATACACAAACATCTAAAAAATTTTTTTAAATTTTAAGTGAAATCAGTTAGAGGTTTTGTGTTTTTCTCCATCTACCTTCAGTTGCACTGGTACAGGTGTGGGATACGCAGAGTTCAATTAACCAGAATTGCACTTTATCAAATGAGGACCGTGAAATCAGTGTGAAGAGGGAGAAGAGAATTAACAATGAATGTCAGATATCTGGACCGGAGTGATCAAACTCTTTAAGACGGAATACTCAAGGAAAATAAGGTTCGGGATTTGGAGTTCCAGAAGATCACAATCAGCAACAGTAATGCCACTTGTCAAGTCTGAACCAGCAGCAACCACACACCTGAACTGTGTGGCAGCATTTACAGCAAGAATATGCACTGGTACAGCCACCTAACTACCATTGTGTCTTCATGGGTAGTCAGGCTGGGACATTTCCAGATCGACATCTACTTTATCTCATCACAAATTACACATAATTTTCCTTTTTTAGTACAGTTAGGACATTATTGGGACTTTGAAAAATTATGTGTACTAGGTATCATGTATAAATTTTATTTCAGGATTATAAGGGAGACATTAAAAGAGGGCACTGAATCTGATGGGTTCAGAATCACTGCCTTACTCAACTTTCATGCACATATCCAAGGTGACAACATAAAAGGACGGTTACAGTAAAAAAATAAAAAACCTGGACATTCTTTAAGTAAAAAGAACAGGCAAGATCCATATATAAAACGCTAGATCTCAACTTTTATTTAAGCAACCTAAGAAATGGTATGTTCTAAGAAATTGATAGTTTATAAGAAATACAATCAAGGTGAGGCTGATATTGGAAAGTATCCTTCAAACGGCAAAGGGGCTGTGGTTTCGGGTTCTGAAAATACTTGAAATCTTAGCACATTACTTAGCTGAGCACTACATAGTTGTGATATAAATGCTATTTATTTCTCCATTTTTTAGGGTCAACTTACTGTTATAGTTGCAGATAAACAATACCAAAAAGTACAGCTGACAAATGATAGGACACTCACGAGTCAGGTTACAGAAAGGCAGAAGAGGAGGAGGAAAACCGTAACCTTCCCTAGGTTCAAGTACTCCTCGATCAATTCACCAAGTATATGACGGGTGCTCAAGAAAGGCAAGGACGCTTAATTCTTCTTTCTGGACCCAAAGGAGGTCCCACTGGTTCCATCCCCAAACTGCATCTCAAAATCCTCCCCTTTCCGACACTGCTGTGCCACCAACCACTCGCAGCCACCTCCTTGCTTCTTCTGGTGCGCCCCTACAGCCCACTCTCGCCTCCACTCTCCGTGGAGGGAAGCCACCCCTCCACTGACCTAGAGTAACCCTACAGGGCCCTTTCCACCTGCCTCCTCGATTTCATCTTTCTTTTTTTTTAAATTTTTTTTTTCAACGTTTATTTATTTTTGGGACAGAGAGAGACAGAGCATGAACGGGGGAGGGGCAGAGAGAGAGGGAGACACAGAATCGGAAACAGGCTCTAGGCTCTGAGCAGTCAGCACAGAGCCCGACGCGGGGCTCGAACTCCCGGACCGCGAGATCGTGACCCGGCTGAAGTCGGACGCTTAACCGACTGCGCCACCCAGGCGCCCCAATTTCATCTTTCTTAACACCTCTCGCTTGTAAACTCTAGCCATGTTGTCCTTCTTTATCTTCCTCGCAGAACTAGGGCCTACACATTTGCAGTTTCCTCTGTCTAAATCATTCTTCACTCCTACATTTATTTCATGTCTATACGCAATTTTCACCTCACTTTCTCGACCACCCCCAACTAGTCTCATCTTAGCCTCATTCCATCCGCATCAGTTGATTACGATCACTTGTTACCTGACATTATCTACACTGTATACCCTTCTGCCTTTTTTTTGTTTTGTTTAATGTTTTATTTATTTTTGAGACAGAGAGAGACAGAGCATGAGCAGGGGAGGGGCAGAGACAGAGGGAGACACAGAACCCGAAGCAGGCTCCAGGCTCCGAGCTGTCAGCAGAGAACCCAACGTGGGGCTCGAACTCACAGAACGCGAGATCATGACCTGAGCCGAAGTCAGATGCTCAACCGACTGCGCCACCCAGGCGCCCCAATTTCATCTTTCTTAACACCTCTCGCTTGTAAACTCTAGCCATGTTGTCCTTCTTTATCTTCCTCGCAGAACTAGGGCCTACACATTTGCAGTTTCCTCTGTCTAAATCATTCTTCACTCCTACATTTATTTCATGTCTATACGCAATTTTCACCTCACTTTCTCGACCACCCCCAACTAGTCTCATCTTAGCCTCATTCCATCCGCATCAGTTGATTACGATCACTTGTTACCTGACATTATCTACACTGTATACCCTTCTGCCTTTTTTTTGTTTTGTTTAATGTTTTATTTATTTTTGAGACAGAGAGAGACAGAGCATGAGCAGGGGAGGGGCAGAGACAGAGGGAGACACAGAACCCGAAGCAGGCTCCAGGCTCCGAGCTGTCAGCAGAGAACCCAACGTGGGGCTCGAACTCACAGAACGCGAGATCATGACCTGAGCCGAAGTCAGATGCTCAACCGACTGAGCCACCCAGGCACCCCCCCTTCTGCCTTTCTCTTTCTAATGGGATCTCCTTAAGGGCAAGGATCTGACTTTCCCATGTGGGGTTTTTTTTTTTTTTATTTTTTTAATGTTTCTTTATGTTTGAGACAGACAAAAACAGAGTACGATCAGGGGAGGGGCAGAGAGGGAGACACAGAATCCGAAGCAGGCTCCGGGCTCTGAGCTGTCAGCACAGAGCCCGACGCGGAGTTCAGACTCATGAGATGGTAACCTGAGCCGAACACTCAACCAGTTGAGCAACCCATGTGCCCCAATGACCATCGATTTGAAATTCCAACACTTGAAACCAATCTGACAATAAATTTCATACATTGGAAAAAAAATTCCAACACCTGCATCCTGCCCAACACTGTTCCCGTCCTGCTGTTTTCTCTGAAGCACTCACCACCATCTAGCCTACTGTAGGTTTCACTTATCTTGTCTCTCCCCTGCCTCCACTAGAACCCAAGTCCACAGAGGAAAGGATTTCCTTCTCCACTACTGTATCTGGAGTGCCTGAAGAGTGCCTGCTTGTAGTTGGTCCTCAATAAATATCCAGATGAAGTTAAATGAATGAGCTGTGCTAGTTCTCCTCACAGCGGGATCCTCAGGACCTGGACCACCACCCAGGATTCAGCACCATCGCTCAAATTTATGGAAGTAACGGTGGCTGTTAAGACGAATTGTAAAGTACTGTCAAATCTGAAGAAAATTAGAACTTGCTCAGCATAATTTGAAATTTAAATACAATTCTCTATTTGTGTGTAGGTTCAAAAAATTCCACGATACGCTTTTGTTCAAAAGAGTCAAATATGTTTTATTGTGTCTTGGGTAAAAAATGACGACCTAGTTTGGTAACCTACTTTATAAAACTCAAATAAGAAACAAAGCCCAATGCCCTCTAACAATGCCAGAAAAAGGTTTTATCTGCAGCATTCGGTAGAAAGAAGAGAACTAATGATTCGGGAAGGAGAAAGAATTGATGAATTAATGTCCTTAAGGAGGCAAGAGACCACGGAAGCGAGAAAGGCCCTTCTTTCACGTAACAGAGCAGATGGCAGAAGGTATGGGCATAGCTACAAGGGAGCGTGTGGCTAAGGTCGTGGAAGCCTGTGGCAGTCGTCTTCTGATTGTGGAAACTGTCTCAAGCTACAGCATCTAGTAAGGAGCATGGACAGAATGGTGAAGAGATGAGGGCCTGCGTCAGATCCTGGATAGACTCTAGCTCTTATGGACCAGTTGAAAGGAAAATACAGCACTGAGTGCAAATAGTGCATAAAGACATTAAAGCAAACTTGGGCTACTGTGGAAGATGGTACATCTGAGGAGTGAAATGGCCCAAAGCCAACTCACCACGGGCTGCGGAGGTGACACCCTTCGCTGGGAAGGGAAGAAGCAAGCCCTACCAAAGAGCTGACTTTTTCTGCAAGAGCCTATGTTACGACACGAAATCAGTTCTCTTGAGCGGGTATATGCCTTGACATGGTGAGTAAATTTAGGTGGTTTCTCCCAAATGGTACTGATATATTAAATGTTAACTTTTGCTGAAGTTCTACAAAAGAATGACGAGCTAGTACGCAACAGAGCATCAAACTGGTTAATTCTCAAACGGCTTATTATCCTTGTAAAAGTCAACCCCTTCCAAAACTCATGTTTAAGCTTCACCATTAAATCTGCACAGCGGTAGAGTCTTTCTACTCCATGAGAATAAAGCTTTCAAAGTGCAGCCTATTCGCAGGTTGGAAGTATAAATTACTTAGGAGAATCACTGCATCCAGAGTTGAACTCGCATTTTAAAGCAACACTGCCACCAGAAGACTCGAAAGAAAAATAACTGCTAAAAACTACGGTACAGGCTCATTACAGAATTACCTGGTCTCTCAACGTGGCTACATTACAGCCCACCTCCCACCAGCTCTTCAAAAACACTCATTCCTGCTTGTATAATTTTTTTTCGGCATCAGCTAACCCGCTAAGACACAGGTTTCAAATCCGAGTCGTCCTCAACTACGGTAAAAGGAGTTAACAGCATTTAACTGCTTTCCTTCCACAATAAATGAAAATCAAACGCCTAATGCCCTGGGGTCAGCATCTTTGTATTAGATTTAACAGTAAACTTAATCAGGCACCTGATGAAGCTCTAAAGATGCTTTTAGAGACAAAGAGCACAAGCTTGCAGACTCAAAATTTATTTTAAACAAAAAGCAAGAAAGGAAAGAAACAAGATTAAGCAGGCTAAACAATCACTAAATAAGAGAGTCTGATTTAACACACTCTTTTGAACTTAAAAATATCGTATCCTAATGTCCTCCGTCTCCAAGTAGCGATGACACAGGTACGTACAAATGCAAAAAGTCTTGGAGCGCTTTGTGTATGCAAATTACCAATGAGTTTGAAACAGGAGGCGAAACGCTGTGTCCTAATGCCAAGTAACCCCGCATCGTGTCGCGGAATCGCTGAATTTGTCACTCTTCACAACCGGGGGAAAACTCGGTCGCGGTGGGAACGAAGCCCCCGGCTCGGGGGCGCGCCCAGGGACCCCCCCCCCCCCCCACACACACCCCCCGCCGACCCCCGAGCCCACAGGCTTCCCGTTCCCGGGGCGGTTCGGAGGCGCCAGGCGCACCCCGGGGGGCTCGCCCGGCGGGACGCGCACGTCCGGGATTAAAGGGCCGGCCCGGGAGGGCGTGCCCGGCCCCGCCGCGCCGCCGCCGCCGCTTACCCGGTAGTTGCTCGAGCCCACCCAGCCGGTGAGCGCGTCGATCGTCTTGCCCAGGCGGCCCAGGTCCTCCTCCAGGTCCGGGATGGCGCCGGGGGCGCCCAGATGGAGCAGCAGCTCCTGGCCGACCTGCAGGCGGCCGCCGACGTCCTTCTGCTGCACCTGGGCGCTGAAGTACTCCATGCCGCGGGGCTCCATGGCCGCCCGGCCGGCCGGCCGCCCTCCCGCCCGCGGGGGACCAACTTGCGCCGAGCGCCGCCCCGCCGCCGGTGCGGCTCCCCGCCGCTACGGGCCGGCCGACGCGCGGCTCGCGGGGCGCGGCGGGCCGCGGGAGCAGCGCCAGGCGCCGGGCGGCCCCCAAACGAGTCAAACTCGGCGCCCCCCGCCACCCGGCCCGCTTTAGAGGCCGCGGCCGCCGGCTACGTCAGCACGCGCGTGACGTCGGCGCGACGCCGGCGAGCGCCCGCCTCCCCCGCCTGCGACTTGGCCGCGGCGGCTCCCGCCGGCCCTGCCGGGGGGGAGCGGGGCCGCGGCCCGGCTCGGCCTCGGCGTGGGGGCTGGCCGTGGCCCGGCGGCCGCGGCATCCTCGTCCCCGCCTGTAAAACAGAGGTCGCTTCCAAGGTTGCTTCTTGAAATCAACGCCGGGGCAAGTTCCTGGCCCTTGGAAAGCCCCCTTCCCCGCCCGGCACGCTTCCTCTTAAAAAAGCACCGTGACCCCTGCTCCCAGCCACCTTCATCGGTTGGGTCGCCGTGTAGTTTGATTGTTTGTTTGTTTGTTTGTTTGTTTGTTTTTAACTCCGGTTTAATTTACAGGGAATAAAATACACCTATTTGAAGCGTGCCGTCCATGAGTTTTGGCAGATTCAGCCACCAGGGTAACCACAGCACCGACAGAGAATAGCGCCCTCCCATCACTGCACTCCCAGGCAATTCTAATCCGGTTTCTATCGCTTTACCGTAGTTTTACCCGTCCTTTGACGTCACACAACGTCGCATCATCTGTACTCGTTTGAGCCAGCCTTCCTTCTCTTAGCATAATGTCTTGAGTTTCACCCAGTACTGCTGGTGTGCCCGTAGGCCGTCCTTATTATGCACAGTAGTAGTCCACTGTATGGAAGCAGTACAATTGTGGACCCGTTCACTATAGATATTTGCAGCTTTTGCATGATTATGAATACAGCGGCTATAACCATCAGCAGTTTTGTGCAAGTCGTTGTGTAGACGCATGTTTTCGTTTCTCTCGGGTAAATACCGAGGACTGGAATTACTAGGTTTTCGGATAAGTATGTATTTCACTGTCGTCCAAAGTGGCTGGACCATACTACACTCTCACCGGCAGTGCTTGAAGTTCCAATTGCTCCACATTCTCCACAATATTTAGTAAGGTAAGGGCTGTTGATTTTAGCCGTTTTAGTGAGTGTGGAGTGGTCCCTAATATATTCTCAATGCACAATGTATTTATCTTCCTGCCAGTTACTTCCAACCACAATTTAGTAATTATTTGTATAATATCTGGGTAGTACACAAACAGCTCCAAGATAATTTGTGTTTTCCCTAGGATGCGGCTTGGCATATAATGGAGGCTCAATCGATTTAAGGTGAACAAGTGAATGAATTCAACGAAAATTGACATGTTGATAATTGAAATGTTCATAAAAACAAAATAATAACAATGACAACAATAATAATACATGCTCTCACTTCTATTCTTGTTTTTTTTTTAATGTTCATTTATTTATTTTCAGAGAGCGAGCAAGCAGGAGGGGAAGGGCAGAGAGAGAGAGGAAAAGAGAGAATCCCAAGCAGGCTCCATGCTGTCAGCGCAGAGCCCGATAAGGGGCTCGATCCCACAAGCCGAGAAATCGTGACCTGAGCCAAAATCAAGACTCAGACGCCTCACCAACTGAGCCACCCAGGTGACTCGTGTGGGTTTTTTCTTCCATATTTGTGTTTCACGTTGTATTTTAAAGTCTCTTTCATCAATAAGTGCTATAATTTCCCTGAAACTGGAGCTCAATGAAGTAAACTGTGGTAACTATTCCTCAGGTGCCTAAAGGTTCTATTCATGAAGGTTGCAGAAGAACGTAAGAGGATCCTGTCCACAAGAAGTTTATACTCTATTTGCCGGTGACCAGGTGTAGTACATGGTGTGGAAAAAGATAAAACGTAGGAGCCCTGGAGTCCAGGTTCAGCCCTACCTGTTCCCATAACCAAAAGTGACTGCTGCTCTCAGCCTTCCATTCACCTTTCTGAACTCAGAGATCACACTAGATGGTCTTTAAGTAACAAGAAAACTAAATCGTCTTCAAGTTATAAGATAATACGATGGCATTTGAATAACCCTGGGAGTACCTATAAAATGCTTAGTAAACACTGGTTACTATTACCCATATATACCTGTGTGCATTTTATTAGTTCATCAACAAATACCTTCTGAGCCCTTGTTACATGCTAAATACGGTGCCAGATTCAACAGATACAAAATTCATTTCGATCTGGTCTCCACCCTCCACAAACTCAAACAGAGACCAAAAAATCAAAGATCCTAGGATGCTATGTTGGGATAAGCAATGTGTTTTTGGAAACCTAGATGACAGGTTCCTTATCTAGATGGCACTGAGAATGGGAGTAGGAGAGTTACAAATCAGGGAAGGCTTCCTGGAACAGGTTATATTTTAATTGAGATTTGAGGATACGCAGGAATTAGCTAATTAAAGAAGTGGTTTCCTGGGGAATAGTTTATCCACAAATTTAGTCTGACTGTTGTAACATTTGTTATTACATACCTACTACAAAATCTACATATTCCTCTATATTACTGTTGTCTATCCTAGGTTAAACATCTTTAGAACAAAGTTAGTTTACAGCACTTAGTATCTCAGTCACTTTTTCACATACCCCTAGACCAAAAGGAATACCTAAGAAATACCACCTACTATGTAGTAAGATCCAAACAACTTAGTGAATATTCATATCCTAAGACCTTAGTAGGCATATGAAAAATAATACACAAAAAAATTGAGAAAAATACATTTTTATTTCATTTTTAAATAACCCCACTTAGGTACTAATGAGATATCTTTACCTCTTGGTCACAGCAATTTCTCAAACCTTGGATTCAGATGGAATTTTGCTATCTTCTACCTCTTGTACACAGATTTCCACGTAGCATTTACTTTTTGTCACAGCAACCACAGAAAACAGTCTTGCAAAGATATGACATCAATGAAAGAAATGTACCATAATTTAATGCTGAAACTGCAAACTTCCTGGGGCCAGTATAGTTCATGCCATGTCTGACAGATGCCAAGTTTCAGTGTTTCCCTTTAAAATTTAAAATATCCCAGGGGGTGCCTGGGTGGCTCAGTCGGTTAACCGTCCAACTTCACTTCGGCTCAGGTCATGATTTCACAGCTCGTGGGCTCAAGCCCCGCATAGAGCTCTGTGCTGACAGCTCAGAGCCTGGAGCCTGCTTTGGATTCTGTGTCTCCCTCTCTCTGCCCCCCCCCCCCCCACTCGCGCCCTGTCTCTCTCTCAAAAATAATAAATAAACATAAAATAAAATTGTCCTGGACTGCTCTAGGTGGGTTTGCTGCTGTACCCTGAGATGCCTGAGCACACAGTTTAGGAAACTTGGCAGACAGATCCCTGCCAATACCCAAGTTATCAGAAAGACAACAGGAAACACAAAAAGCAGCTCATGTAGGAAGAAGGCCTGGTCCAATGAGAACTGGGCTTCACAAAGGCTGTTGCCTGAAGAGCTCAGCTTGACTTCTGTCTTTTAATCCTCCAAGAACTCCTGTATGGAAGGTATTGAATCCCCATTTTAGAGACAAGAAAGCTGAGGCTCAGAAGCTAAATCTCCAGGCTTGCTCATGATTTCAGATCCATGATTAAAACTTAGGATGTCTGTCTTCTGTTGTCTCCCAGATAGATAATCCTAGAGGAAAGAAAATGAAAAAGAAAATTTTGGAATTAACTACCAAAATAATAACACTCCTCGTATAACATAGATTTCCTTTGAATATCTATATAGTATTTCCACTTAGATCTGCCTTTCTCTGAATTACTGTTAAAAAGAAAAGGAAAGGATAAGGAGATGAAGAAAATGGGTAGCACTCTTAGGAAAAAAGCAGTGTAGGAAACATCTACATTCTTTCGTAATCAGTCACTAAAATGTATCTGGGAGCACAACTCTATTTTTAACTGGCAACAAGACTGAAATAGATCATTTAAATACAGGAGACTGACTTCCCGACCCATTTGTTCATTATTTGTGATGATAGTGGAAACTCTGAGCAGACTTTGTTATGACATTGGACTTTATTTTCCATTTGAAGGCCAAGAGACAAATCACTGCTAGTTTGAAACCATACTTCACCAAAAATCCATCAAGTAGGGCACTGTGTTAAATACTAGAGTGGGAGGGGGCACTGGATGTAGATCACATCCTTCCTCAGGGGTTAAATATGTACACAAATGTTCAGAGTAGCTTTATTCATAATTGCCTGTACTGGAAACACCCCAAGTGTCCACCAGCTGGCAACCGGTAACTGTGCTATAGCCATACAGTGGAATTCTACAAAGCAATAAAAAACAGACTACTGGTCCATTCAACAGTGAGGATGAGTCTCAAAAACCCTGTGCTGAGCACAAGACACAAAACAGGGATTCTATTTATGGGAAGTCCTAATACAGGGAAAACTTACCAATGGTAATGGAAGTTATCACAAAGAATGGGAGTCAGTGGGTATCGAGTAGGAGGGAACATTCTGCTTCCTGATCTGAATGGTGATTAGAGCAGAGAATGCATAGGTAACAATTCAGCAAGCTGTGCACGTAAGATTAGTAGATGGTGCATTTGCGATGTGTATGTTATAACTAATGAAAATGAGAAGGGGCGCCTGGGTGGCGCAGTCGGTTAAGCGTCCGACTTCAGCCAGGTCACGATCTCGCGGTCCGTGAGTTCGAGCCCCGCGTCGGGCTCTGGGCTGATGGCTCGGAGCCTGGAGCCTGTTTCCGATTCTGTGTCTCCCTCTCTCTCTGCCCCTCCCCCGTTCATGCTCTGTCTCTCTCTGTCCCAAAAATAAATAAACGTTGAAAAAAAAATTAAAAAAAAAATAAATAAAAAAAGAAAATGAGAAAAAAGATTAGGAACAAAG
This sequence comes from Lynx canadensis, assembly GCF_007474595.2. Classification (NCBI taxonomy): domain Eukaryota; kingdom Metazoa; phylum Chordata; class Mammalia; order Carnivora; family Felidae; genus Lynx; species Lynx canadensis. The sequence goes on along the minus strand of NC_044311.2, from coordinate 1,661,209 downwards.
GATTACAAGGAAAATAAGGAATAAAAAAGGGACGAAAAGGAAAATATGGTCTATCGCAGTGCTATTCACTAGAAACATGATATATATGTGATCATAAAATAAACGCAGTTAAAAATTTTCTAGTAGTCACATTTTAAAAAGGAAAAAGAAATGTGAAGTTATATTTAGAATACACAAATTACATTTCATAATATCTTATGTGGTAATATTTTAAGTGACATTTAATAAGGTTATAGGTGACAATCTTTTTAAAGGTTATATTGAATAATTTTATAATATTTAACAATATCTTATTAAGGTTCAAATAATTTAAATTTGTTATCAAAATTAAAATCATTAATAAAACATTTTACATATTAGATGGTGCAGGTCTATTGAAAGTAGCACCAATTTAGAAGGAGAGAACAGACACTCTGATATTATTAGCTGGGTAAATAAAGTGATCTACTGACGTCTATTGAGCTTCAGTGTTTCATTTTATTTAATTAAATTAATTAATTTATTAAAAACTTTTTAAATGTTTATTTATTTTTGAGAAAGAGAGAGAGAGAGAGAGAGAGACAGAGCACGAGTGGGGGAGGGGCAGCGAGAGGGACACACAGAATCCGAAGCAGGCTCTGGGCTCTGAGCTGTCAGCACACAAACTGGGAGATCATGACCTGAGCCAAAGATGGACCATTAACTGACTGAGCCACCCAGGCACCCCCCGTGTTTTGTTTAAATAAAGGGGATTAATAATGATTATTGGGAGAGACACTCCTCCATGAGCCCCACGGGTCCTGTTGGGTATGCCAACAATGCAAGGCCTTGACCACTCTGTACCTGGGCTACTGCTCAGGGTGATGTCTGCAGCAAGCAGCCTTGAGGGATGAAATAATGTCTCCCTCCAGGACAAAGAACAGTCTTGCTTACTGCCTGCTATAAAATGAAGAATTGCCAACCTCCGGGTCTCTCCTGTAACTCAACCTCAACCCTCATGAGATTTGAGAGGCGAAGGGGAATCATTGCAAACATGAAGCTCTTGTAACTTACTGTGCAATGGGTAAGAAGTTTCTGGTCTCTGACCCAGGAGTCTGTGAAACAGCAACAGGCTAAGTTCATAACTTGTAAGTAGGGCAAAGTCGAATCCCATCACCAGCACCAAAGACTTTTTGTTTCTTTTCGGTAAAGATCAAATTAAATCCATCAGGAGGTGAAAAAGCTTCATAAATGTAGCAAATACATTTGAATATATGTATTCATAGATTGCTCTGGAAATTAATAATTGATGAAATAGACCTACCTGTCTCGGCACCACTTGCTGTAAACTTATTTCTGTGAGTAAATGTTTTCTCATTGGTTTCTGATGTAAAAAACTCAAAGGTGGGTTCCCAGTGAGTGGAACGCTTTGCTGAAGAAGGGGGCTGGGAGTTAAAGTGGGGATTGGGTAGAACGTGCACTGAGGGTTGTGGATTTGTTGTGACCCTGCCTACCAGGAGGGCTCTGCCCAGCTCTGCACCACCGATGGCGTCAATTTTCCTAACTTCCCACTATGTCCCTGAGGTGCAGAAAGACTTATTTATGTAACCCTTCAACTGGGAAATACCTTCGAGTCTCCTACCATTTTTAGGAATTTGACTTAAGCTCTATAGACAATAATGCAAATCCAGAAGGCACTTAAATTCTCCTAGAATTTAACTCCAAACTCCCAATGTCAAAAATGTATGTTACAATGCTAAATGTGGGAATGGTCATAAAAGGGTATGGTCCGAGGTAGGAAAAGGTAACTCTTATATGGCAGATTTAAGAGAAGTTTCTTTTTTCTTTTTTAATTTTTTTTAATATTTATTTATTTTTGAGACAGAGAGAGACAGAGCATGAACAGGGGAGGGGCGGGGGGGGGGGGGGAGACACAGAATCGGAAGCAGGCTCCAGGCTCCGAGCCATCAGCCCAGAGCCGACGCGGGGCTCGAACTCACGAACCGTGAGATCGTGACCTGAGCTGAAGTCGGACGCTTAACCGACTGAGCCACCCAGGCGCCCCGAGAAGTTTCTTGATATATGAGCAAATGAGGTGAATGGGAGTATGAGCATGATTTCAGCAAGGAGAAGCAGAGAAGGAATCCCAAGAGATAAGAAAGAATTTGGATGCAGAGGCAGGAAATGACAGCCTGAGCTTAGTAATTGTGGCCAGGCCAGTTCAGCTGGTTCCTTGGGACCTACATGGGGGAGTTCTTGTCAGAATTTGTAAGCCCCGAAAAGGTTTTGTCACATGTATTCAGAAAGGAAAATAAATAATATACCACTTTTCCATGGTAGTCAGTATCTTGTTTTCCATAAAAACCTGGAAAAATAGACAGTTTTATGTGCAATGAATGATTGGAAAATTTGGTGCTTTGATGTTACCAGGGATTTCTGTCGAATGTGTCAAAGATGGATTAGATCATGGTAAAAAAGACCATTGGGGAGCCTGGGTGGCTCAGTCAGTTAAGCATCTGACTTCAGCTCAGGTCATGATCTTGCAGTTTGTGAGTTTGAGCCCCACTTCGGGCTCTGTGCTGACAGCTCAGAGCCTGGAGCCTGCTTGGGATTCTGTGTCTCCTTCTCTCTCTGCCCTTCCCCCACGCACGCCCTGTCTCTCTCTCAAAAATAAATAAACATAACAACAACAACAAAAAAGACCATGAAAATATCACCAAGAGCCACAGCATTAGTGTGCAATTTCTTGCCCCATCTGCAAGGATCCGCCCAGCTGGTATTTGCAAAAATAAATTCCTCAACAAATAGAAGACTGTTTAAAAAAATGTCATGACAGAAAAATTATCCAGTAACTCCCATAAAATCAATTCCTGCCTAGTTGCCTGTCATGGATGTTTTATTCCAAATGGCATGTTCCGATTTCGTTTAGTGGTGAGTTTTCTGATAAGAAAAAGTACTAAAAAATTTGTGTTTTGAAACTTTGGTTTCTGTCTCATTTTCTGTATTAGTTACCTATTGCTGAGTAACAAATTGCCCCAATCTTAATAATGTAGAACAATGACCCATATTTATGATCTTACAGGTTCTGGTGGGCCAGGAATTTGAGGTTGGCTTAGCTGGAGGGTTTTGGCTCAGGCTCTTGCATGAAGCCGCAAGACGTCAGCCAGGCTGCGTCATCATCTGGAGACTTGACCGGTGTTGGAGGCTCTCCTTCACATGGCTGTTGGCCAAAGTTCCTCGTCTCCTGAATTTCTCCACAGGGCTGCCTGGCTGTCTTTATGACAAAGCAGCAGACATCCTTCAAGGTTGAGTGATCCAAGGCCACAGATAAAGTCGCAATGTCTTTTATGACCTAAAAGCAGAAGTCAGACACCATCATTTACACAATTGTCTCATGATTCACACAAGTCATTGTGGGAAGGTACTAAACTAGGGCTCCAAGCCTTCATTAGAGGCAAGGATGGGGACCATTTTGGAGGCTGACTGCCACACTATCTTTATAATACTTTTGAAATATTGAAAACTGTATTTTCAAATAGAAATAGAATCAATGGTTAAAAGCAGTAAGTTATTTATTTATTTATTTTGAGAGAGAGAAAATGTGTATTGAGGGGGAGAGGGGCAGAGAGAGAGGGAGAGAGAGTATTAAAAGGAGTAAATTTCAGTTATAAGTTTGAAACAGTGAGAATAGAAGCCATTCAGGAAAACCTGAAATTACTGATGTTACTGACAGAACTACCCAAATCTCCCTATAATTATTTTGACAGTGATACATTCCAAACACCATTTTAATAAACTGAAGTTCATCTAAAATGTGTACAGGATATAATCAGATGTTAACTTTAATACAAATTTCCATTACTGTGGATGTGTGAATAAGCCTATAGGTTGGTACCTCCAGTTTTTGAGAAAAATGAACAGTAATTGCCTGAAACCATTTACATTTGAAGTGATGTTTAAAAATCATGTTTGTAGGGTGCCTACAAATATTTGTAGCGTGTTGAGTTTGATAACTTCTTTGTAGATTTTGGGTACTAACCCTTTATCAGATATGTTGTTTATAAATATCTTCTCCCATTCTGTAGGCTGCCTTTTAGTTTTGCTGACTTGAATGAATCCTTTAAATGTCCACTTTACTGATAAAGTTATCTTACAAAGTTGAGTTAATTTTCATTTTAAAAGCTAGCCTCTTAAATGATAATTAGAAAGTTATTCTAGTATTTTCAGTGCACGTGACAAGGCTGCTAAGTGAAAATAAAATCTGAATTGTATGAGAATTCATGGTGGAACTATAAGTTGTTTAAGACTCTTGGTTCATTTACATCAGATTTAAAAGACTGGCATAAATAAAAATTGTCAGGTTTTTTTTTTTCCCCCACTGAAAAAACATTACTTGGCGAGTATTCTAAGATAACAAGGGAGCTGGAATGATGAGAAATGAGTTTGGTCTGCCAATAAACCACAGGCAATTAGATTCTTGGCGCATTGTGGTCACTATAGATCTGGTCTGCCTAGCACTGTCTCCCATCCATTTTTTGGATGATGCGGTGGTGGGACTAACTGTCCTGCTATGTATGCCCCACCCAGTTTTATCACTTGAAGTTCTGTGTACGGGAAACCCCACAGCCTTGGGAACATGGGAAGCATTTGTCACTCCAGGGGTATGGGATACAGAGTGCTGAGAGGCTGACAATCAAACTGCCACGGGTATGGCATTCAGTCAAGTTTTGATCAATCACTGCATCCCACCCACATGGCCAGTGATTAAGTGAGAAAATTTGAACAAAGCTGGTCTGTCTCTGGCACTTTCTTCTAGAGGTAATAGGGAAAATGAGCTCTTTTCAATTGTACAATTTACCACGACCACCATCTTGATCGCCGTGTGGAAACACCCTGCCCTAGAAATGGAGAACCAAAGCCCTGATCATTGGACTCCTAGACAGAGGCACAGATAAAGCCATCTGCAACCCTGGACTTTAAACTTACTAAGCTATGGAGTCCCTTTTCTGTGTCAGCTGGTTTGAGTTGAGTTTCTATTGCTTGCAATCCTAAGAATAGTGACACTACAACCTGTTAGCATGAAGACAGATTTATTAAAATTTTAAGCAACAGTAGTCCGAAAATGTACTGTTCTACCTCTTTGTCAGCATTCAGGGCATTTCTACTCAATGATTATCCCACATAGCTCCTAAAGCAGTTAAAAAAGTATATCCATACGTTTTTAACTGTCTGGACTTGAGAAATATTGTGACACCTGTAGCGAAAAGAAATCGCCTGATAGGAATTGTCAGGTCTCTGCTATTCAGTCTAATTATCCAAAATTGGTACTTGATGCGATAGCTCATATCAGTTAACCAAGGAAACAGTAGGAAAAATCTTTTGAAAACTTTCCTGATGGCAAGAAATGTAAAATGTGTCCTAAGTTAAAATAGGTATGACCACATAATGGATTAGAATGTAAAGCTGACATAAAATCTTAGGTGCCTATAATTCAAGGATACTTCTTACTTGTGCCTAGTTGTTTCAGTTTGTATATCCTGGGGCACATATTCATTTTCCTGTGTAATTAGGAAAGGCATTTCTGTAAAAAAAAAAACAAAAACAAAACTTAGTGAAGTCTCATAATGGAAATGGGGAGCCATAAAAATCTTTGGAAAATCTAGAGATATGACCAAAACTACAGCAGTAGCGAAGATGAACTGGAAAGAGAGGAGGTTAGAAATGAGATCCCTTAGGAGTTCAATGCAATTGTCTAGACAATAAATATGACAGTCTCAATAAAGAAAAATGATTTCTTGCTCTGGGTTTCACCTCACCAATGCAAAGCACCCATCATACAAGGCAAAGTACGTATGAAATACCAAACAGTCAACTTATATAGAGTTCTTTAGTTAGCAAATTTTTGGATAGCATTTAAGAGCCGGGTGCTGTTTTAAGCACGTTACATATATCGGCTCATTGAGTTTCCATAACCAACTTATGAAGTAGGTACTGTTAATATCCCCATTGTACAGATGGGGATACAAATACTAAGGGAGATTAAGTAACTTGACCATGTTCACCCAGCTAATAAATGGCTTAGCCACAATGTGAATCCAGATAATCTGACCCCAAATCCTTTCACCCCAACTGCAATGCTCTGCTCATTTTTTGGAGGGAAACTGTTAATTGAGTGCTGCTACTCAAAATATACAGTTTAAAGCATTATTTTGAGAGCAAAAATGTAAACAGGAGAGTAAAGAGGCACTTTGTGGCCTTGAATCATTCAGAACGTGTGGAAAGGAATTTGATCCACATACAAAAAATGGCTAAGCACAGCAAACCATCTCTGAGGTTGTAATATTAGCTCCACCTCAATTGATACTTAGGCAAAAATCAATCAATCAATCAATCAATCAAAAATGGGGCTCCTGAGTGACCGAGTTTCTTAAGCATCTTGATTTTGGCTCAGGTCATGGTCTCACAGTTGTGAGATCGAGCCCCTGCACTGGGCTCCGTGCTGAGTGTGGACCCTGCTTAAAATTCTCTCCCTCTTCCTCTGTGCCTCCCCAACTCTCTCTCCTAAATAAATAAATAAATAAACAAATAAAATTTAAAAATAAAAACAAAAATATAAAAACCTGTGTTTATCAAGGTAAACTTCTCAATATATGCAGAATATCTCTAGAGATCTATATCGTAGTTGGAAAATATGAACACATCTATCATGTTTTGTGTTGTCACTCAGGGAGAGGTAAAGTGAAAGGCATTTTAGTTGTCTTCCTGCTTGTGGCGGCAGTGACAACGTTGAGGTTTTCAGAACACTGAAGTCAGCTCAGTTAATGAAAGACTACACAGCTAACAAATAATGATGAATTATGGAAGGAAATTCACAATTGTAAACACTAGTGAAGCTGGAAAATCTGTTAAGAAAAAAAAAACACATCAGGTTGCTTAAAAAAAAAGAGCAGTTTATGCCAAATAAATGATCACTTTTCTAAAGTGAGAGAGGGAGGTAAATGTAATTAATTTGACAAATCAGTTTAATGAACGTCACAGATATAACATGAGCACTGTATTATGAAATCTGCTCCTGGGAGTTTTCTAAGCAGTTCACATACATGCCTTTGGTCATTTAATTCTCATGGAAACCCTATAAGGTTTGATTGCTATCATCCTGCTTCCATAGATGAGTGAATTGAAGCACAGAGAAGAAAAGTCACATAACAAATATGCCCGGGAAAGGAGATTCAAAACTCTCAGCTCCGACACCTACAGACAGCTCTATACATTCAGCTCGGCATTCTGTCCCCACACTCTTCCCTGGCAATGAGAGTTGCTGTGGGGTTGAGGCCCCAGGAACAAGCTGCAACCAAAGAGGTTCAGGAATTGGTAGATAAAGACCCCAGCTTCCCTGCCTCTCTGTGAGACAATCCCAAACATTGTTCACAGACCTCGGAGGGACTGAACCCCAATTACCCCCAGTAGCAACTGGCTCATTAAAGTTCCCTTTCCTGGCTGTCTTCCTTCCAGGTCTCACTCTCACCACCCTTCCAGGGATCACTTTCTTTCTTTCTTTCTTTCTTTCTTTCTTTCTTTCTTTCTTTCTTCTTTCTTTTTTTAAGTCTATTTTTATTTATTTTGGGGGAGATAGAGAGCAAGCGGGGGAGAGACAGAGAGAGAGGGAGACGGAATCCCAAGCAAGCTCTGCACCATCAGGGCAGAGACCTAAGTGGGGCTTGAACACACGAACCATGCGATCGTGACCCGAGCCAAAAAATCAAGAGTCAGACACTTAACCAACTGAGCCACCCAGGTGCCTCCGGGGGTCACTTTCTGAATCAACTACTTGCACCCAAATCCTTGCCTTTGGAAAAACCCAGACTAAGACAAAACCCAAGCCAGTCTGCCCTCAGCTCCCAGCCTCTGCACATCTATGTGTTCTAAGAGCTGGTTGTCATCATAGTCCCTCTAGGAGACAGTACACACTCATTGCCACAATGACTATATCTGTATCTCATACCCCAGGTCCCCAAAAACTCGCACCCGGGAAAGAGAGGCCCAGGCCGGTAACCACGACTGTCCCAAGAGCTGGATCGTTCTTTCTGAACCCTGAGTCTCTGATAACAGATTCTCTGGCACCTGCTTCTCAACCCTTCCCCCTCAACCGGAGTTGCACTTTGCCTTGGCCTCAGCCGTTCGTTCCTGCTTAGCCCCGCCAGGCTCCACTCTGGCTCCCACAGATCCAGCTCCAGAAAAGACCTGCCTCTCCACTTCTCTTCTCACCGCACACCGTCCCAACCTCACCTTCTCAGGTGCAGTTGTCAGTGTCACTTCCCAGGTGTCGCTGCATTAATTCATGCTAAGAAAACTGCAGTTTTGCCCCGTATTCTTCTGCAGCATCAGTGCCAATATCAACCCCGCGAACAAGGCAATATTGTCTTAGTATTGTTATGAAAATAATGGACTCACTTTGAGAACTATGGCACCAGAATATCTAGAGTGGGTTTAGTTGTGGCCTCCCAAAAGATATGGCCGTGTCCTCACCCTAGAAACTGTGAATGTGACCTTATTTGGAGAAAGGGTCTTTGAAAAACATAATCAAGGATGTCAAGGTGAGTTCATCTTGGATCATCATTAGTGTTTCCAGCCTGAGCTCAGAACATGAGGTGCCATATCTGTTTGACACCCCAGTTAGGGGGAACCATGTCAAGGAGGTCACAAGGCCGCACAGCTTTAATATCCTGTATTACCTTACTGTGCATTTGGCAATCAACAGTCAGCCTAGGTCCATAAAGCCTGACTTTTTCTTTTAGGTATCTGTGTATCTGAAGTAATTGATAAGGAAATCATTTTTTTTTTTTTTAAGTTTATGTATTTATGTCGAGAGAGACAATCCCAAGCAGGCTCCACAGTCAGTGCAGAGGCTGAGGCAGGGCTTGAACTCACGAACTGTGAGATCATGACCTGAGCTGAAATCAAGAGTCAGACACTTAACCAACTGAGCTGCCCAGGCGCCTTGATGAGGAAACCATTCTGTCTTTATTTTCCTAACGTGTCACTCAGATTTTTGATAGTCGTGAGAATCTCACTCCAAGAGTAGAGAACTACATCTTCCATCTTAAATTATTGCAACAACCTCCTTAAGAAATTATTCCCTGGTATTATGGAATGAATGTGTCCCTCAAAACTCTTAGGTTGAAGTTCAATGTGGTGGTGTTAGGAGGTGGGGTTTGGGGGAGATAATTATGTTTAAATGAGGCCGTGAACGTAGGGTCTCCATGATGGGATTAGTTCTTTCTCTCTTCTCTCTCTCTCTCTCTCCCTCCCTCCCTCCCTCTCTCCCCCCACCCAGGTAGGGACATCACAAGAAGGTAGCTATCTGCACCCTGACTGTGCTGCTACTGATCTCAGATTTCCTAGCTTCCACAATGGTGGGAAATAAATGTCTGTTGTTTAAGCCACACAGCCCATGGTGTTTTGTTATATAAGTCTGAGCAGTCTACGGCACCTGGCTTCTCCTTGACCTGTTCTTCACTCGCAGCCAGTGATCTTTCCCTTTCAAAATTTGATGTTACATTTTTTTACTTAAAATCTTCATGAACCTCTTTAATTCCAAAAGACAGATTATAAACTGTTGACCTGGCTCCTATGATCTTTCCAGCTTTCATACACCTAACATACCCAATCCCAGGGAACCAGTTGCTGTTTCCTGAAAATTCCAAACCCTTTGCTACTTCAGCCAAACACATATAGTGATTTCCTGGTCTCAGGAACTACTCTGTACCATTCTAAAAGCTGTCAGGTCATGAATAGCCCACTTTTCCTTAATATCAAAGCTTGTTAAGGCTTTACAAAGAAGGATAGACTAGAAGAAGTTTGACACATTATAGAAAAGGAAATGCTAGCCAGCCAGTTGTCCAAAGTGCATAGGCGACTTGGGGTCGAGCCAACGTGAGCGAGGGAACAGCTTCTCAGACAGGAATGATGCCAAGAGGATTTCAATGAGCCCATTCTTCAGACTCCCTGTTTCATTATTTAAAAAAAAAAAAAGTTTTTTTCATGTTTATTTATTTATTTTTTTTAATTTTTTTTTTAAATTTTTTTTTTCAACATTTATTTATTTTTGGGACAGAGAGAGACAGAGCATGAACGGGGGAGGGGCAGAGAGAGAGGGAGACACAGAATCGGAAACAGGCTCCAGGCTCTGAGCCATCAGCCCAGAGCCCGACGCGGGGCTCCAACTCACGGACCGCGAGATCGTGACCTGGCTGAAGTCGGACGCTTAACCGACTGCGCCACCCAGGCGCCCCCATGTTTATTTATTTTTGAGAGACACAGAGAGACAGAGAACAAGCAGGGGAGGAACAGAGAGAGAGAGAGAGGGAGACACAGAATCCAAAGCAGGTTCCAGGCTCTGAGCCATCGGCACAGAGCCCGACCCGGGGCTTGAACCCACGAACCCAGGACCCGGGACCCCATGACCCGGCTCGAGATCATGACCCGAGCCGAAGTCAGTTGACTAACCGACTGAGCCACCCAAGCGCCCTTCCCCCTGTTTCATTATCAAGGTGTGCAGAGAAGAGTCAGATGCAGTGAGTTAGCTCTGTGCCTGTCATTGCAAAAGCCACTGGGAGCAAGAGTATATAGTGCGAGAACCTGTGCTAAGGCCTTTACCGTCTGGGCTCTCGTTCCGTCCCATCTCTTTTTTGTTTTGTGTTGTCACACAACTCCCATGAATTCTCCCATGTTACGATGGCATATTATTCTGTCAAAGTATCTCATAAAGATATTTTGAAGTGTTTTTAGTCCCCTAGTGTAGTCCAGTTGTTGGAAAGGCCCGGGTGCGCACATTCCTTGCCACGGGGAAAAGGAAACCCAGTGCCCCGGCCAAGATCTCTGTGAATTCCCTATGGAGTCATGGTCTCATGGCTGTGCTGGCTCTGACCGCCTCCAGCTGAATTCTTGTTCTCCATCGCGCAGCTAGAGGCTGTTCCTTCGTCTCTACCCTGTCTTCATCCATTTCTACATTTTCAGACCCAAAATGGCTTCCGCTTCCCCGAGGTCCTGAGTGCGTATCCGTCTACAAGGAATGTTTAGGGAAGTGGAGACACAGAAGCATCTCACAATCAAACATCAGACACTCTTGTTCTCAGCCGTCTTTTGGTTCCATCCCTCGTTTCTGTGCTCACTCCTCTCCTCTGTGCTTGCCCTCTCCAAAGAGGAACACACACACACACACACACACACACACACACCAAATTCTTTCCATTTTCTTCTGTTAGAGCAGTTTAATCTTCTCAAGCTCCTACCTTCCCAAAGCAGCTCTGAGCCTTTGACCAGGGACTTTTATGGTTTCCTTCTATAGATATAAATCTTTGGACTATCTGGTATTTGTTTTTGTTTAAGACTAATTAAAAAAATTTTTTTTTTACCGTTCCGTATAGCAATACAAGGAGGTTGGATATAAATCGGCAAAAACAAAACCAAACAAAAAACAAAAGGAAAAAGGAACCAATCAACAAACCAAAGACCAAGGATTACCAGGAGCACCACGCTCAGGATGACTCAAAGCAGTGCTCGAAGACTGTGCTCGTTGCCAGGCCCGGGGGACACACAGGTACTCTGCTCAGATCCCCTGAGAACCCCCTTCAGGGGACACCAGCCACCTTCTTTGTAGGGTTGCCCTTGGGCTACTGGAGTCACCTCCAGCTGGAAAGTTGGAGATTCCAGGAGTTCACCTCTCTGAAGGTGACCAGTAGTTGGCCGCCGACTAGTTGAGAGTGTACGAAGCCCAGCTCCTCAGCCTCAAGACTGGATGAACTCAGAGGTGTAAATTATGCCCCAGAACTCCCCACAGGATCGGAATGACTCCAGGAATTCGTCTAAAATCGTACACTTGTCTGTCTGCCTCCTCTTGCCTGTCCTGCTTCCCCACTGCCTTGCTAGTCTGTCCTGGGAGCACTTCCTTAATAAATCTCTTCCACTTGAATCTGTGGCTCAGTCTGCTTCTGGGAGAACCCAATCTAAGATGTTAAGTATTCCATTTTGTTGGATAGGCAACCTGGGAATTCCTTCTTTCCTGCGTATACACTGAGCACCTAATATATGTACTGGGTACTATTAAAACAGTCGGTACCCTCGGGAAAAGTGCAAACTAGTTAGTGAGGTAAGACACGGGGAGCCATAAGTATAATTTGAGGCCACATGTCCTTTATTTACAAAAAATACTGAATATTCTCTATGTACATATGGTAGAATCTCAACATGATAGGGAAGGAGTGCTTATAGCTTCATGGTCTCAGGTGCTGGATTTGGCAGGGCATATAAGATTTCCAAACAAAAAGTTGGAAGTGGAGAGATATTAACTAGGGAAAATTGTATGGGTAGTTGAACATATAAGGTTGAGAAGATAAAGAGAGACACAGTGTTCGGGGCACCTGGTTGGATCAGTCAGTATAGCATGCACCTTTTTTTTTTTTTTAACGTTTATTTATTTTTGAGAGAGAGAAAGAGAGAGAGACAGAGTGTGAGCAGGGGAGGGGCAGAGAGAGAGAGAGGGAGACACAGAATCAGAAGCGGGCTCTAGACTCTGAGCTGTCAGCACAGAGACTGACACGGGGCTCGAACTCACAAACTGTGAGATCACGACCTGAGCTGAAGTCAGACACTTAACCGACTGACCCGCCCAGGTGCCCCAAGCATGCCACTCTTGAGCTCTGGGTCGTGAGTTTGAACCCCGCATTGGGCATGGAGACTACTTTAAAAGAATAAATAAACAAATAAATAAATAAATAAAAATTAAAAAAAAAAGAAAGATGTAGTGTTAAGAGAGCTCTTGAGAGGATCCTTTGTCTTCTGAAAGACTGAATCCTTGCCATATAGCTTCATCCTTTCACTTGGCCATTCATATCCCATGAGCGTATGATATGATGCACACAAGGGGTCATTCTGTACTTGGGTAATGGCTCAAATCTTAGGGAACAGGTTCAAATATGCAAAAAAAAAAAACCATGTTACATCTTTTTCCTCCCCTTCTATATAATTTCCTGTGTAATTATCCTTGTAAGCCTCCATTCCGCTAGGGTGGTGAAAATTTGATCTTGATCAAATTGTGTGTCCCTCTACCACCCCCTTTTCCTTCAAGTTGCATCTAAGTTCCAAGAGCGTTTGGGGGAATTTAGTAGGACCCTTAATCCTCACCACCATCCAGACATCTGATCCCTGGGTTATCAGGCATGAGCAGTTAACTGCTGAGTTGTCCTTCATGCCTATCCTCAAGACATCTGTAGATTCCGCTATCCTTTCTGCTAATCTCATTCTGTGCTGGGGCATGGTGTGCTCCAGTAGGTTGGTCCCGGGGGTGTGCCCAGGGGTGAGCAAGGTGCAAGGATTCATCTCTATTTAAACTTCCATCATTTTTCTGTTTTCCTTCCTTTGCTTCTTTCCTCTCTACTTCTAGAATCATATTTAGTAACAGGACAGGAGTTGGCCCTTACATTATTCTGGGTTTTTTTTCCCTCCCAAATATTGTCTGTATTTTAAGCCATTTCCATTCCTTAAGGATTTTGAAACTATCAAGTGAAGAGGAGATATGCTGTTGTCTTCCTGCTGTCACATCTTGAAGGTGGGGAGAAATCATAGAAAGAAACTGGACAGGGAAAAGAGGTGACTACAGCACAAAATTTAAGAAAATACTAACTCTTGGGGTCATGTAAATGCTGACTCTACAGAATCCTGAGAATGAGTGCCTCCTAAATTTCATGCCCTACAGATCTCACTTGCCTCATGCTAGTCCCAGACTTGGAAGGAAATACCAATCATTGCCCCTAAAAACCAGTTAAAATAAAATTTTTAGCCTATCTAACTTGGACAAAAGACTAAAAGAGACGTCAGTGGTGGTTAGAGCTCCACAGTGGATTATGGATGATATGTACGTTGTTTATCTTTTTTTGGTATTCTTTTTTTCCTCCACGTTTATTGAGGTATAATTGCCAAAACTGTAAGCTATTTAAAGTATACACGAATATTTGATATATGTATACATTGTGAAGGGATTCCCCCATCAAGTTAATGATCACATCCATCGCTACATGTATTTGTTTTGTGTGTGTTGGGGGGGGGAAGGGTGTGAGAATGTTAAGTTCTACTTTCTTAGCAAATTTCAATTATATAATACAGTGTTACCAACTATAGTCACATGTTATAGATTAGATCCTTAGGACTTATTCCTTTTATACTGAGTAGCCTTTTTGTTCAAGTAACCCTTGTGCTGAAGACTTGTGATAAAAGGGTACTTAGAAGATATCAAAGAGAATCTTTGGCTCATTGTTATCTGAACGTGGCCTTCTCTCCACTTCATTTTCCAGAATGTTGCCATAGGCAGAGACAATGAAAAGGCGGGAGAAATGGTCCAGAACGAGGCTGGGGATGACTGTTGTATCTTGTAAATGCTGTGTACATTTTGTTTCTGCTGGCTGCTTGAACCACCCTTTAGAAGTCCCTGCTAAGTGTTGTCACAAAATATTTGTAGGTATTCTGTATATTTCTAATATCCTCCAATGAGCATGTAATAATTTTATGATTAAAAATAAAGTTATATAAAATAAAAACTATTGTGATAACATTGACAGGGAAGCTAGCAGAAGTGTGTAAGGGAATTTTTTGCATCATTCCTGCAGTTTTTCTGTAAGTTTGAAATTGTTTCAAATCAAAAAATTTGAAAATTATGAGAAATCAAAACCTTCCTAAAATTAAAAAAAAATGTGTTAAGTTAAAAATCTCAGTGGCCCCAAACAGGTTGGAAGCCAACCTAGAATTTTATAAGCCCCAAAGTTCAACATACTTTCTCATATGCTATGTATATGAAGCTACTTGGCTTTTGCTTATTAAGATTTTGGCAGATCCCCAATTTAGGCGACTTTCTTAAAGACTCATTACAATTTTTATAATGGATAGTTATAAAGGTTGGTGTCCAGGAAGCAGAGGACACATAGAGGAATCTCTATGCAACTTGGGCTGTAGATCAAGTTTCATGTCCAGTGAGGTTCTTATGTTTATTTTTTGGTCTCCTTTCCTTTCTTCCTTTTTTTAAGTTTATTTACTTATTTTTGAGAAAGGGAAAGAGAGAGAGTGAGCAGGGGATGGGCAGAGAGAGAGACTCCAGGCAGGCTCTGTACTGTCAGCGCGGAGCCCAACATGGGGCTTGAACTCAAGAACCGTGAGATCATGACCTGAGCTGAAATCAAGAGCCAGATGCTTAAC
Organism: Lynx canadensis; assembly: GCF_007474595.2. NCBI lineage: Eukaryota > Metazoa > Chordata > Mammalia > Carnivora > Felidae > Lynx > Lynx canadensis. Next base: position 1,646,008 of record NC_044311.2, on the reverse strand, counting down.
CGACTGAGCCCCCCACCCCGCCCCGGGCACCCCACATTAGGTTTTACTCTTGATGTTCAACATTCTATTGGTTTGGACGAATGTATAATGGCATTTATCCACCATCATAGCTTCATACAGAATAGCCACCCAGCCTCAAAAATCCTCCGTGCTCTGCCTACTCATCCCTTCTTCCTCCCAACACGTGGCAACCACTGATCTTTTTACTACATCCATTGCTTCGCTTTTTCCAGAATTGCTGGAATCATATATTATGCAGCCTTTTCAAGTTGGCTTCTTTCACTTAGTAGCATGCATTTAAGTCTTTTCATGGCTTGATAGCTCATTTCCTTCTAATTCTGAATAGACCCATTGTCTGGATATCACCCATTCACCTGCTGAAGGACATCTTTGTTGCTTACAAGTTTTGGCAATTATGACTAAAGCTGCTATAAACATCTGTGATAGCACAAGTTTTTGTGTGGACATAAGTTTTCAGCTCATTTGTATAAACACCAAGGAGTACAGTTGCTGGATCATGTGGTCAGAATGAGTTTCATTTTGCAAGAAACCTCCAGACTGTTTTCCAAAGTGGCTTTACCATTTTACATTTGACATTCCCACCTGCAATGAATGGGAGTTCTCACTACTTTATATCCTCACCAACATTGGGTGGTGTCAGGGTTTGGGTTTTGCCTATTTTTTTTTTAATTTTTTAACATTTATTCATTTTTGAGAGACAGAGTGTGCGAGGGGGAGGTGCAGAGAGAGAGACCCACACACAGAATCTGAAGCAGGCTCCAGCCTGCTTCAGCCCATGTGGGGCTCAAACCCACGAACTGTGAGATCATGACCTGAGCTGAAGTCGGATGCTTAACCGACTGAGCCACCCAGGTGCCCCCAGGTTTTGGCTATTCTAATAGGTGTGTAATAGCATGTCACTAATGTTTTAATTTGCATTTCCCTGATGACATATGATGTGGAACATCTTTTTATATGTGTATTTCTTTGCAGCATGTAAGGGTGTCTGGTAAGCTGTCTGTTCAAATCTTCTGCTTATTTTAAAATCAGGTTGTTTTCCTATTGTAGAATTCTAAGAGTTCTTTGTGTATTTTGGATAACAGCCATTGACCAGGTATGGCTTTTGTAAATGTTTCCTCCCAGTCTGTGTCTTCTATTTTCATTCTCTTAACAGTTTCTTTTGTGGAGCAGAAGTTTTAAATTTTAATGAAGTATATCATTTTTTTTTCATGGATTATGCTTTTGGTGTTGTTTCTAAAAAGTCAACACCATGCCACCATCCCAAGATCATCTAGATTTTCTTCTACGTTATCGTCCAGGAGTTTTAGAGTTTTGCATTTTACATTTAGTTCTATGACCTATTTTTTTTTTTTTCCAACGTTTATTTATTTTTGGGACAGAGAGAGACAGAGCACGAACGGGGGAGGGGCAGAGAGAGAGGGAGACGCAGAACCGGAAACAGGCTCCAGGCTCCGAGCCGTCAGCCCAGAGCCCGACGCGGGGCTCGAACTCCCGGACCGCGAGATCGTGACCCGGCTGAAGTCGGACGCTCAACCGACTGCGCCACCCAGGCGCCCCTAACGTTTATTTATTTTTGGGACAGAGAGAGACAGAGCACGAACGGGGGAGGGGCAGAGAGAGAGGGAGACGCAGAACCGGAAACAGGCTCCAGGCTCTGAGCCGTCAGCCCACAGCCCGACGCGGGGCTCGGACTCACGGACCGCGAGATCGTGACCTGGCTGAAGTCGGACGCTCAACCGACTGCGCCACCCAGGCGCCCCATCTATGACCTATTTTGATTTAATTATTGTGAAGGATCTAAGTTCTGTGTCTGGATCCTTTCTTTCTTCTTCTTCTTCTTCTTCTTCTTCTTCTTCTTCTTCTTCTTCTTCCTCTTCTTCTTCTTCCTTCTCTTCCTCCTCCTCCTTCTCCAGCATGTGGACACCCAGTTATTCTAGCACCATTTGCTGAAAAAGATGATCTTTTCACCATTGTATTGTCTTTGCTTCTTTGTCAAAGATCAATTGACTATATTTACGTGGTTCTATTTCTGACAGCCACAAGATGACTTGCTGGGATATTGATTGAAATCATGGTAAAGTTGGGAAGAAATGGTATCTTGACAATATCCACACACGTAGAATATATCCACATTTACTTAATTCTTCTTTGGTTTCTTTTTTTTTTTTCAATGTTTTCAATGTTTATTTTTGAGAGAGAGACAGAGAGAGAGAGAGACAGAGAGAGACATAGCGTGAGAGGGGGAGGGGTAGAGAGAAAGGGAGACAGAATCCGAAGTAGGCTCCGGGCTCTGAGTTGTCAGCACAGAGCCCGAGACGGGGCTTAAACTCGTGAACCGCAAGATCGTGACCTGAGCCGAAGTCAGACACTTAACTGATTGAGCCACCCAGGCGCCCCTTCTTCGGTTTCTTTTATCAGAGTTTTGTAGTTTTCTTCATATAGATCTTGAGTCCACCATTTAAAAAATATGTGTACTGAAACACGTAGACATACTGGTCGCAATTTGATCATGTTTACTTTTTTTCCCAACCATGACATTATTTGTACTCTTATACGTATAATAGTAGTGGTAAAACTATATATACTAGTGTGGTAAAATACAACTAAATATTGGCCAATAGAATGTTTCCAATAAACACCCATTAGGTGGTGAGGAAAAAAAGTGCAAATAGTGACAATTTTTGATCAAGGCTGACACAGAAGAAAGAGCTCTTTAGACATGGTTGGTGCATCCCAATAAGAATATGGCACAGTGGCCAGCGCGAATTATACTAACATTGACACTTAAAGCTGGTCATGATTTTGAATCTCTTTCATGAACCTAGCAAATCAGGCAAAATAATTTTTGTAAGCCTTAAAATTGTCGAGGTCAGGAAATACAAAAATACAAAGAAAGGATGTAAAACTATTCCAGATTAAAGAAGACTAAAGAGACAGGACAACTAATGCAATGCATGATTCTAGATTAGACCTTGGGCTGGGAGAAAAACAGCTAAAATGGTTACTACTGGGACAATGCATGAATTTTAATATGAATGGCAGATTAGATAATAGTATTATACTAAGAGGATGTCCTTGTACTTTGGAAATACACGCTGAAGTAAAGTTGTTTTTTTTTTTTTAATGTTTATTTATTATTGAGAGACAGAGCATGAGCATGGGAGGGTCAGAGAGAGAGGGAGACACAGAATCGGAAGCAGGCTCCAGGCTCCGATTTGTCAGCACAGAGCCGGACGCAGGGCTTGAACCCACAAACCGGGAGATCATGACCTGAGCCGAAGTCGGACGCTCAACCGACTGAGCCACCCAGGCGCCCCCACACTGAAGTATTTAAGAGATAGAGAGGCATGATATTTCCAACTTACTTTCAAATGATACAGAAAAGATTTATACATCCTTTTTTTTACGTATGGAGAGATAATGACAAAGCAAATGCAGGAGAATGTAAACAAACTGGATAATGAGTATATGAAAAGATATTTTTACTTTCCGATACGTTACAAATCACAACGAAATTAAAAGTTACCCCCCCCCAAAAAATAACGATTTAAAATTAAGCCCCCAAAGTTTAAAACACATGTATTTGACATATTTTCATGATTTCTCTCTAACAATCCAGACTTTTTTTTTTTTTTTTTTTTTTGGCCCATCCAATAGCTGCGGATAGACTATTTGGCTTAAAGACGTAACCATAAGGGAAACATACTTTAAAACACCATATAATGTTCTATTAACGTGACTGCTACGTAGGAAATATAAAGTTGAAGAGAAAGGAAGGCTTTATTTTAGGTTCTTAGAATCTTTAGTTCTGCCACACGTGAAATTGACTCTGATGGCAAGATGATAGCATATGTTAAGTAGATTTTTTTTCAGGGAAGGAGGCCTGGGAGGAGACGCTATAGCTCTTTCTCTTCATGAGAAATCGCAAGTAGTATTTGGAGGCAGAGGGTCACGACGGCAGCAGTTGACTCGAACGGTTCAGATAAAAGGAGGGCGGAGAGGGAGAGAGAGGCTCACAAGGCAAAGGCGGCAAAGTGTGAACCAAATAGTGAGTTGACAGGAAGCGTATATGGGAGTCCTCTGTATTGCTTTTTTCTACGTTATCGTTGTGACTTCTCTGTAAGTTCGAAATGATGTCAAACTAAAAGTTTACGGAAAAAATACAAAGAAGTATGAGTCAGCAGATGTCCTCCTCACGGTCCTCACCCTCTAATATCAGAACAAATTCCGAATCGGGCCATCTCCCTCTAACGTAGCCGTCTACACCGACGAATGTTTAGAGTAGAGCCGTCCCAGTTCAGTACCGCATTTTTTTTTTTTTTTTAGCCTGCATCTCAAACCCTGTGGCTACCTACCAGTGGGCATGGCTCCGCCTGGCTTTTCATTATACTGAGAAAATCTGTCAGGATCAGTCCAACTGGTTAGGATCTTCGGGAGTAGCACCAACATGCCTACTTGAAATACATGCCATCTCGTGGAAGCTCAAAAAACAAACTAAACAACACGAAACTTACTTTGCTTCCAAAACAGAAGATTAGTGTGAGGTTTCCTGTTGGCCAGGAGATCCTGAGTGGCTGAGAGCTCTGCCCTTTGCGAGGGCTGTCTGCAGCCTACCTGGGGTAAAGCTCTTTGGCCTCCCTAAACTCCCTCCCAATTGTTGCGATCAGTTTTTATTTTCATGATTTCCTTCAATGGAAAATCAAGGTCACATAGCCTATTCTTCACCAAAACAGTGAAGAGAGCAGTATGTGGATCGACATTCATTTCGACCTTTCTAATGCACATATCGCTGCCCTCTCTGGCTACCTACATCCCTGGTGTGCCATCCGTATTGACACAAAAGCAGTGCTCTTGGTATTATTATAAATAATAGGTAATGTTAATTTGAAAGGGACTTGTTTTGGTATTTGGGATACTTACTAAGATGGCTGATAAGTACACAACTTGTATTTAATAGAGGAGTTGGAAGCGAAGATACACAATCGTAGAGTGATACAAGTTTGGGAAACATATTTTGTGAATAATTTAGTGAAAAAGATAATGCATTGAACCAGTAGACTTAGATGAATATGTTTGGGTCAGCAGGGGCACACGCATGATGATGGGCAAGAGGTAGTTCAGTTTCTACACTTGTATAATCAAAAAATAAAGCAAGCAGTAAGCGAGCTGAGAGCTGACCAAGGGGATGGAGGTCTTGACTGAGAACGAATTATATAACCTTGTGAGCGCGCACTAAGGAATCCTGTCCGTGTTGATTACATTATAATGAGTAAAAACGCATGACCATAAAATAAGTTGTACATAGGAGCTGATGGGGCCTGTAAGAGGTCTATTGGCCATAACATTTAGAAGGAGTTTCAGGAAAAGATTAAAAAAAAAAATTAAAACACTGGGGGCAGAGTGTAGATTTTCAATTAAAGGAATACATGGCGTCTGTGAGTTCCTGAGTATCTTGGCCACTGCTCAGACCCATGTGAAAATTAATAAAGGGAAACCTCACTAAAATGGGCTAGAGAGGCTAGAAGGGAAGGTTAGAAGGGGGAGCCCTACCACTCAGTGTCAACCACAGGAAGACTTGTCAGTTGCAGAGACCAACAGAAGAGCAGCAACAGGAAAGAATCATCAGTTCCAGGGCCTAACAGGGAAGCGTGTATGTTGCGTCTTTTACAAGAAATCAATCAGCCCTGCAGTTCGCCCAATGACAAACGTGATCACCCTGAAATCTTGCTTTTTTTCCAGCAGGCTTTCATTCAAAACAACCCCTCCCAAATTTTTCGTTCTTCTCCATAAAATAATGCTCCTCTCCTTTGTTTGTTGGAATTGCCTATGGTTTTGCCAGCGCTTGCATTTCTCTACTATTCCTGAATAAACCCATTTTTTTTTTCTGGTAAAATAGCTCACTTTTATTTTTAAGGTTGACACCTATCATTTCTCCCACTGGTATAGCTCCAACCTTTGAAAATCCACCAAGGATCTATGGATCCACATGGCCTATCCTCTCCTGTTTACCAATGCTACCGCATGGAGTAAACCCAGAGAGGGAGACAGCAGAGCTCTCTCTTCTCACAGCTTTTTGAGCATTGGCTTTAGTGTATGTGCTACCGAAGCAAACACTTGAGCACTGGTTTTAATATGAGCCTGAGGGGAGCCCGCTATCATAGCTGTCCTCCCCGCTCTGAGATCAGAGATGAGGGTGAGACCCTCCCCGCTCTGAGATCAGAGATGAGGGTGAGACCCTCCCCGCTCTGAGATCAGAGATGAGGGTGAGACGGGTCAAACCTAAAATAAGGAAGAAGAAGTGTTCTCCATCTCAAACAGGGGTTTGAGATGATAAACAGAGAAAGAAGTCAGCCAGCACTTTTCCCTCCTTTACACCAAGAGCTGACTCTTGCTCTGCATGAATAGTTTTGGCCCAACAAAGTGCTAAGTATCTGTGAAAATGCATACATTAGGGTGGTTTATTTTCTATGTCCGATAGTGTCATTTAATAAATAAATTTTGCTAGTAGTTCATTCTGTTAGCTCTCTAAGCCTAATGTTTGTCGTTAACTTTGTTGGGTAGATGCCAAGCTTTTTGACTGCAGAGTAACATTTTTGTTGCTCAGAATGCAGCTTTGAATGATTTTTTTGATTTAAAAAAATTTTTTTTGTTACTCCTCCTGTTTGTAACAAAATTTTCTAACTATATTGGAATAAATTATTTTGCGCTAGATAAAGAAAAAAATCAACAGATTTTTATCCGTGAGGTCACTGCTTCTTTGAAAAAAAAAAAAAAAAAAAAGGCAATGTTTTGATGACTTCCCACCAGTAATTGATGGAGTTTGAAACCAACCTGTATAGTCTGGTCCAGGGACAAATGGAATGCTGAGTTCCCATAGAAATATTTATTTAGTCATAGTTATACTTTGTCGTAATTTTTATGAAGTTTTTAACTAAAACAATTTTTTTAATGTTTATTCATTTTTGAAACACAGAGAGAAACAGAGCACAAGCGGGGTGGGGTGGAGAGAGAGGGGGACACAGAATCTGAAGCGGACTCCAGGCTCTGAGCTGTCAGCACGGAGCCCATCGTGGAGCTCAAACTCACGAACCGTGACATCATGACCTGAGCCAAAGTCGGATGCTCAACCGACTGAGCCACCCAAGCACCCCAGTTTTAACGTTTATTTTTGAAGGAGAGAGACAGAGCGTGAGCGGGGGAGGGGCAGAGAGAGAGGGAGACACAGAATCCGAAGCAGGCTGCAGGCTCTGAGCCATCAGCACAGAGCCTGATGTGGGGCTCGAACTCAGAAACCGCGAGATACTGACCTGGGCTGAAGTCGGACGCCCAACTGACTGAGCCACCCAGGCACCCCCTTGAAGTTTTTATTTAAATTCCAGTGAGTTAATATACAGTACAATATTAGTTTCAGGGGTACAATTTAGTGATTCATCACTTCCATACAACACCCGGGGCTCATCATAAGTGCCCTCCTTAATCCCCATCACCTGTTTAATCCATCTCCTCATCTATTTCCCCTCTGGTAACCATCAGTTTGTTCTCTATAGTTAAGAGTCCGTGCCTTGGTTTTCCTCTCTCTTCTCCCCCGACCATCATCGTTTGTTTTGTTTCTTAATTCCACATATGAGTGAATCATATGGTATTTGGTTTTCCCTAACTAACTGATTTTGCTTAACATTATACTTTCTAGCTCCACCCACGTCATTGTAAATGGCAAGATTCATTCTTTTTGATGGCTAGGTAGTATTCCATTGTATGTATACACCACATCTTCTTTATCCATTCATCCATCGATGGACATTTGGGCTCTTTACATAATTTGACTATTGTTGATAATGCTGCCTTAAACATTGGGGTACATGTATCCCTTTGAATGTTTTGTATTCTTTGGGTAAATAACTAGTAGGGCAATTGCTGGATCATAGGGTAGTTCTATTTTTAATGTTGTGAGGAACCTCCATACTGTTTCCAAAGTAGCTGCTTCTTTTCAACGGCACGTGGGACATTCTCCAGAAGAGATCACATGCTAGGTCACAAATCAGGTCTCAACAAGTACAAAAAATTGAGATCATACCATGCATATTTTCTGACCACAACACTATGAAACTTGAAGTCAACCACAAGAAAAAAATTGGAAAGACCACAGATACATGGAGGTTAAACAACATGGTACTAAACAATGAATGGGTCACCCAGGAAATCAAAGAATAAATTTAAAAAATACATGGAAACAAATGAAAATGAAAACACAAGGTTCCAAAACCTTTGGGTTGTAGCAAGTGGTCCTAAGAGGCAAGTATATAGTAATATCAGTCTACCTCAAGAAGTAAGAAAAGTCTCAAATACACACCTAACCTTACACCTAAAGGAGATAGAAAAAGAGCAACAAACAAAGCCTAAAGCCAGCAGAAGGGGGGGAAACCATAAAAATTAGAGCAGAAATAAATGATATAGAAACTAAAAAAACACAGTAGAAAAGATCAATGAAACCAGGAGCTGGTTCTTTGAAAAAATTAATAAAATTGATAAACCCCCAGCCACACTTATCAAAAAGAAAAGAGAAAGGACCCAAATAAATAAAATCACAAATGACAGAGGAGAAATAACAACCAACATCACAAAACACAATTATAAAAGAATACTGTAAAAAAAAACTGTATGCCAACAAATTGGACAACCTGGAAGAAATGGATAAATTCCTAGAAATATAGAAACTACCCAAATTGAATCAGGAAGAAATAGAAAACTTGAACAGATTGATAATCAGCAAAGAAATTGAAATGGAATCAGTAACCAAAAATCTCCCAATGAACAAAAGTCCAGGGCCAGATGCCTTCACAGTGAATTCTACCAAACACCTGAAGAAGAGTTAATACCTATCCTTCTCAAGCTGTTCCAAAAAATAGAAACAGAAGGAAAACTTCCAAACTCATTTTATGAGGCCAGCATTGCCCTGATTCCAAAACCAGACAAAGACTCCAATAAAAAAGAGAACTATAGGCCAGTATCCCTGATGAACATGATGTAAAAATTCTCAACAAAATACCAGGAAATCAAATCCTTCAGTACATTAAAGGAATCATTTGCCACAATCAAGTGAGATTTATTCCGGGGCTGTAAGGGTGGTTTGATATGCACAAATCATTCAACATGATACACCACATTAATAAAAGAAAGGATAAGAACCATATGATCCTTTCAATAGATGCAGAAAAAGCATCTGTTGACAAAGTACAGCATCCATCCATGTTAAAAACCCTCAACAAATTAAGTATAGATGGAACACACCTCAACATCATAAAGGCCATAGATGAAAAACTCACAGCTAGTATCATCCTCAATGGGGCAAAAGGGAGAGCTTTTCCTTTACGGTTAGGAACAAGACAGGGATGTCCATTCTCATCATATTGTTTAGCATAGTACTCGAAGTCCCAGCCACAGCGATCAGACATGCAACAACAACAAAAAAAGGCATCCAAATCGGCAAGGAGGAAGTCAAACTCTCACCATCATGATATCCTATGAAGAAAACCCGGAAGAGTCCACCAAAAATTTTTTCTAATTGATACTTGAATTCAATAAAATCGCAGGATACCGAATCAACATACTGAAATTGGTTGCATTTCTATACACCAATAATGAAGCAGCAGAAAGAGAACTCAAGGAATCAATCCGATTTATAACCATAGTCATGTTTTTTGTTTGTTTGTTTTAAAATCCGCTGTGTACACATCTTCATTTTACATTTGTTCCGGGACCTGTGACCACTGTTCAGGAGATTCTTCTTTAAATCCACTTTTATAAGTCTGAGGTCCCCTTAGCGTCCCTAAAATACTTTTCTCCTCCCCAGGGAGGGATGCGGGAAGCAATAAAAGTTAAAATTTCAGGACAGCTATTTATTAGTCTTAAGAAAGTCACATTAAGATCTCTGAACATCTTTAGGAAAATCAATTCCATTTTATTGTAACAAATGAAACATTTAATACTTGTGACATTACTTGAGACATCTTTGTTTCAAAAATTGTGCCAAAACAGCTTGGAAGTTCCTCAAAAGGTTAAGCAGAGTTACTATGTGACCTAGCACTTCCTCCTCTAGGTATATACCCAGGATAAATAACAATACACAACAACTTGGACACGCATCTCAGAGCGCATCAGTCACAATCATCAAAGGTGAACACAACCCAAATGTATACCAGCCGGTGGATGGATAAACAAAATACGGTAAAGCCACGCAGTGAAATACTGATGCACGCTACAACATGGACGAACCATGAAAAGATGCTAAGTGGCTGTTACCAAAGACCATATATTATATAATTCTGCTTATATGAAATGTCCAGGATAGGCAAATCCATAGAAACAGAAAATAGATGAGCGGTCGTGTAGGGGCCGGGAATTCTCTAGAAGGGGCGTGTGAGTAGCTGCTAAAGGGGTAGGGTCCTCTTGGGTGATGAAGATGTTCCGAGATTAGATAGTGCTGATGATTACACACCTCTGTAAATATACCCCAGGCCACTGAACTGCACGCTTTAAGTGGGTGACTTCATGCTTTGCAAATTATATCTTAATAAGACGGTTATTTTTTTTTAAGAAGTACCAACTATGTGTTTAATATTGCAGCCAAAGAACATTGAATGCATCAGAATGCTGCTGATGAAAGATAGCTGCCCCAAGTGGGGTTTTAAATGGGCTTCGAGCCTCTGTGGCCTTTGAAGCAGGCATCTGGTTGAGAGGGAAGTCTCTTCTCAACACCATCTCCCCCCAAAAGGTGGGGGATCAAACTTGGCCTGGACACCTTGCAAACGGAAGGCCGAGATTACTTAAGCAAAGGATGGAAGGCAGGGTGGCAGCATCTGAATGCCGTTCCTCGCGGTTTTTCGCAGAGCAGCGGATCTCGAGCTGGGCAGGACACCACCGCGTGCTCACCTGAGGCGTTTAAACAAGATCGATGCCCGTGGTCCCACTTGGAGAGGTTCTGATTTACTGGGTCCGAGGTCAGGCCCGGGGTTGGAATTTTAAAAGCTTCCCTAGTGGTTCTGATGTGCGCGCAAGGCTGAGAGGTACTGCGGTGGAGAAAACGGAGTAGCAAAATATCTGACTAGTTTATTGGTCCCTGGGTGCTCTGAAATTTCCACTTACTGCTCATTTTTAAGAGCTTAAAATTAGGCCTCGCCCAGACAAGTGATTCTGGCAAGGGCTTAGAACAGCCAAGCTATTCTTAGCGATGTATTTAGGCTATTATTTGCCTTACTACTTTTAAGCTTCCAAAAACCATAGCTCAGTGATCGATGTGTTAGAGGACTTGAGAATGTAGAACAACACAGCAGAAACCGCCAGAGCTATTAAGTTTAATAAAAGTAAACAATCACATGAAAATAACTCAAAACACCACGGCTGCGATAAACTGTATCTGGTTAATTAAACATTAGCCAAGATAACGTTGTTCTTTCGTAACAATTTCAAAGCCGTCTTTAAGACTGTGATGATTTCTAAGAATGTAGCCGGACTTCTGAGAAAGTAACAGTTAATCCTGTATTTCAAAATTCTGAATAATACTGTTCATTGCTTTTTCCTCAGAAACCTCCAAAGTACTTGAGAATCACAGACAGTCACAACTTCAGAAACCGTTAGTGGCTCATTGCTTCCGTCAGTAGTAAATTATGCACATCATGTTGGCAGATGCCATCACAATGGCATAATTATAGCCCCTTTAACATTTTTAGCTTTTTTTTTTTTTTTTTTTTTTAGTATTTACTACCACATTGCTAAATGCCAGCTATGAGGCTATTTCTTGTTTCTTTTCAATTCCGCATCAGCTAGTGTCTTTTCAAAATGAAATTGAAGATTTATTATTTTTTTTACATTCCCATTTTCCTCTCCTCACCTCCGCTGCGTCTCATCCCATTTTCCAGATATAATTACAATTTGCAGTTAGGTCAATATTCATGGTGTATTTTATTATGGACTATGTGACTGTTTTTACTGTTAAGCAACACAGAAGATTGTGATTATATCTCCTTTTTGTGTAATTCTTGTGTATTCAACCTATGAAGGTATAAGGTATAATTGCCTTGGGTTTTTTTGTTTGATTGTTTAATATTTTTAGACCCGTCATTAATTCATCCTCGAAATCTTTGTCAAAGTGATGAAACTCCTCCCAATCACTGTAAGCACTGTAAACACAAACACTATAAACACAAACCTAAAATTATAGCTTATCAACTCCACCGTTTTCTTTAAAGGCATCCTTCCTGGAGGCCTCTGTCCTGTTCTAGTCTGGATCATGGCTTTCTAGGTGGGTTACACAGCTGTCAAGGGAATGCACTTCACCATATTTTAAAGAATTCCATTCTGTCCCTTGTGTTATGGATTCTACATTTTCTCTATCTTGGTTTACGCTTTTACCTTGTAAACCACATAGCCCATTGGAAGAGAAATTATTCAAGACCTGGCATTTCTAATTGTATAGGTATTCTACCCTCATACTTGGGTAGTTTGGTTCTAGAATTCTACGTTGTAATCCATTTTCTCTTACATTTTGGAAGTCATTGCTCGAAAGCTTGGAGCATTGCTCCAAACTCTTCTGGATTCCAATTTTTTTTTTTTTGAGAAGCTTTATATTTATTTCAGTTGTAGTGATGTGTCTTGATATGGTTCCCTGTCATTTATTTTGCCAGCCACTCAGTAAACCCTTGCCATCTATCCAGGTTGGGTGAATTTTGTCTTATTTCTTTGAAAAAGTTCTCACTTCCATTGCTCTGTTTTCACTTCCTGGAATTCCTATATGTTGGATGTTAGACTTCCTGGAATAATTGAACTTACTAATATTCACATATCTTTTCTTTGATTTTTTTTTACCACTTTCCAGGAAGATTCCTCTATTTTCATTTCCAACCTATTACATTTTAAATTTAAAAAATTTACTCCCAAGAGCTAATTCTCCTAATGTACTTTTAAGAAATCAGTTCTTGCATCACAGATGTAATGTCATCTGTTATCTCTTGAAAGGTTCTTACAGATTTTTTTCCCATTCCCTGCATACTCTGTTTCCTCTGACTTCCTTTCAAAAATCTCTTTCATGATAAATATTTCCTAAAATGTTTATTTATAAGGAAGATAACACGAAGCTATCGGAAGCGTTGTGAAGCTGTGTGTGTGTGTGTGTGTGTGTGTGTGTGTGTGTGAGTCGAATCACCAGGGGCAGTCAGGCAAGAACCTGGATATTTGATTGAGGCTTCAGCAAATATCAGGGTCTGTAGGATTTTTTTTTCTCTTAACTCAGTCAATTTTCCCAGAGTGTAACCCTCCAATCTCTTGCCTAGGAGGTGGTTATGGGGTGAATTTTGTCCTCCCCAAAATATGGTGGAGTCCTCACCTCTGGAGCCTTGGAATGTGGCCTTATTTGGAAACAGAATCATTGAAGAGGTAATTAGTTAAAATGAAGTCCTACTGGAGTAGGGTGAGTCCTTCATCCAATATGCTGGGGTCCTTATAAGAACAGACAGTGATGGGGGGCGCCTGGGTGGCTCAGTAGGTTAAGCATCTCTCCCTTGATTCCGGCTCAGGTCATGATCTCCTGGTTTGTGAGATCGAGCCCCACATGGGGCTCTGTGCTGTCTACTTGGGATTCTCTCTCTCTGCCCCTCCCCTGCTCTCTCTCAAAATAAATAAATAAAAAAAAACAAAAGAGATTCTTCCTTAAAAAAAAGAAAGAACAGGCAGGACAACACACACACACACACACACACACACACACACACACACACCCCAGATGGCTATGAGGAGATGGAGGCAGACATTGGAGCGATACATCTACATACCAAGGAGCACCTTGGGTTCCCGGAAGCTGGAAGAGGCCATGTAGAATCTTGGAGCCTTCAGAGACAGCATGGCTCCAAGACTTTGGTTTTGGGCTTCTAGCCTCCCGAACTGTGGAAACTAAGGCAGCTTCTAGGAAACTAAGGCAGCTGCACAAGCCTGGCTTTCAATATTCTAGGAACCAGCAAGCAAGGATCTAGAGATTTTCCTCATTCAGTACGTAGACTTTTATTTGTTCCTCTTCTTCTCATTATGGCACTTCCACCCTGCCCTCCGTTCGGCTTCAGATCCTCTGTGGTTCAATGTTTCCCAGTATATAAACCTCCAATATTATGCTGCAGTGGAGGAAGGATGACCTTCTGGTGGTGCAGGCTGGGGGCAGTGACCTCTTATTCGGAACTGGTGCTTTAACTGCTCCTTATACATATTATCAATCAGTCTTCCCACCCCCTTACCCTACCAATGGCTTGCTTGGTCCTTCTGAGTTCAAGTCTTTTCTGGGTTTTGTTCTTCAAATTTATGTTCTAATCTGCTTCCCTAGCAATGGAAGAGTAGGTAGGTTTTTGGTGCCTTTTTTTTTAAATGTTCGTTTATTTTTTAAAAAGAGAGTGCAACAGAGGGAGGGGCATAGAGAGAGGGGAACAGAGGATCCCAAATGGGCTCCGTGCTGACAACAGCAAGCCTGAGGAAGGGCTTGAACTCATGAACTGAGAGATGGCTACCTGAGCCAAAGTCAGATGCTTAACCGACTGAGCCACCAGGCGCCCTGGTTTTCAGTGCTTTTAAGTCAGTTTTTACTCCTTTGTCTGCTTTTTATGCCACCAATATTTCATTTTTTATTCTTATAGATCTATATTTTTTGCTGCCAGCAATTAATTTGCTGCCAGTATATTTGACTTATGTATATATACTTAAAATTTCATCCTTTGAATGAGATTCTTACGATTCTTATTCAATTTGGCATCCTGATTCGAAAATAAGCAATGAGAATTGTTTTACAAGCATTGCGATACAGGGCTATCATTGTGATAGTTTTGCATTGATACCTAGATAAAAAACAACTTTGGAATTAAGGCAGTAACTACATGTGTGAACCAAGCACATTACCCTGACATGGTGCTTAATAAAAAGCTCTTTCGCTTAGGTGACGGTTGAAACTGCTGCCATGCAAGTCGATTGCTTTGAAGGAAATTCCTCTGAAGGACAAGGTACGAATAGCTTTATTAGTTTGAAAAATCCCTCCTACTGTCCTACAGTGGCTGGACCTGTCCACTCATGTCACTTGCAATCACTGTGCCCAGGGTCTTCCGGAACATCTGGTGAACATCTGTGTTGTTTATACAAGATCATCTCACTTTGAGTAACCACCATCCTGACACGGTGGGTGCCGGCACGTTTCCTAGAAGAGCTTCTCAGCCACGAGGGTAGGGTGGCTCAGGACATACTGCAAGATGGTCTTCAAACCACTTTCAACATTTCCAGAAAACTCACAGCCAACACAATTTAATAAGTCTCAATTAGCCATCCTGGAGAAAGTCTCTACGGTAGCAACCCTGAGCACCTTCCCAAGCCAACTGGTCGTTGATAATCTGGTTCTTATCGCAACATCCCTGGCACATGGAAACAAATACATTTTCAAGGGGCACCTGGGTGGCTCAGTCGATCGAGCGTCCAACTGTTTGTGGGTTCGAGCCCCGCGTGGGGCTGTGTGCTGGCAGCTCAGAGCCTGGAGCCTGCTTCCGATTCTGTGTCTCCCTCTCTCTCTGCCCCTCCCCTGCTCGAGCTCTGTCTCTCTCAAAAATAAATAAACCATTAAAAATAAATTAACAAAACAAAAATACATTTTCAAAATACCTTAGTGTCTCTGACCTAATGTCCTTTTCAAGGTCTTGTACAAATTCTGACTGATAATATCTGACAATTTCTCAGATTTCCTTATTTGTTCTTGTTCACAAAATTTCAGTCAATACACATTCTTGAGTTTTTCTGGGATAAAAAAAAAAAATCATCTATGATTATTTTGGTAGGATTCAGGAAGGACCAGAGAAAGGCTGTGCCCAGGCAGGCAAGTCCGGAAATCCAATCATATAACTTTTTAGAGGATCCAAGCTACCAGCTAAGTTACAAGAGAAGAGAATTTGTTCAGCTTGATGAAGGGCATCTACAAAAAGACCTACAGCTAATATAATACTTAATGGCAAAAGACTTAATACTTTCCCCCTAAGATCAGAAACAAAACAAGTACGTTCACTCTCATCACTTCAATGTAATATTGTACTAGAAGTTCCAGCCAGTGAAATCAGGCAAGGAAAAAAATTAAAAGGCACCCACATGTGAAAGGAAGAAATGAAACTGTGTTTATTTATAGGTGATATAATTGTCCATATAGAAAATCCAGTGAAGGTACTAAAAAGGCTTCTAGAATATATGTTAGTTTAGCAAACTTACATTATACAAGATCAATTTGTGAAAATCAGTTTTATCTTTATATATTAGCAAAGAGCAATGTAACATTGAAATTTTAGAAAAACACTATAAATTCCTAGTATAAAAATGAAACCGGGATAAACCTCACAAAGGATATGAAAGCTATAAAATATAGATATAAATATAAAATATTTCTGAGAGAAATTTAAGAAGTCAAATAAATGAAGTGATATATCATGTTCATGGGTTAGAAGACTCAATATTGTTTAGACGTCAATAATCCCCAAGTGAACTATAGTTTCAACACAATTCTAATAAACACCCCAGCAGGCTTTTTATGTAGAAATTGACAAGCTGATTCCAGAATTCAAACGAAAATACAAAGATCCTACAATAGCCAAAATTTTGAGAAAGAAGAACAAAGTTAGAGGACTACCAACACCTAATTTCAAGATTAATAGGGCTATAGAAACCTAGATAGTACGGTATCATCACAGACAACAGTGGAACAGAATAGAGAGAAGAGAAGGAAAACCCCCACATGTGGATGGCTGATTTTCCCAAAATGTGAAAGGAAATTCTGTAGAGAAAGGATAATGTTTCAACAGGAACAATTGGTCACTCACATGTAAAAAACAAACAAACAAAAAGCAATTTTCAATTAATGACTTTCACCATATGCAAAAATAAACTCAAAATAGACCATGGGACTAAATGTAAAACCTAAACTTCTACAACTTCTAGAAGAAAACAGAGGAAAAAAAATCTTTGTGACTTTGGGTGGGGCAAAGATTTCTTAGTACGACACCAAGAATATAATCCATAACAGAAGAAATCGATAAAGTGGAGGTGAGCCAAATTTAAAACGAATGCCCTTGGGAGGGCCTGCATGGCTCAGTCAGTTAAGCGTCTGACTCTTGATTTTGGCTCAGGTCATGATGTTACGGTTGTGGGATCGAGCCCTGTGTTGGGGTCCACGCTGACAGTGTTGTGGAGCCTGCTTGGGATTCTCTCTCTCTCCCTCTCTCTTTCTGCTCCTCCCCTGCTCACATGCTTATGCACTCTCTCTCTCAAAATAAATAAATAAACTTAAAAAAAAAATGAAATGAATGTCCTTCAAAAGGCAACGTTAAAAGAATAAAAAGCCAAGCCACAGATTCAGAGAAAATATTTGCAAAGTAGAATTTAGATAAAGGGTTGTATCTAAAATATATTAAGAACTAAAGGTCAATAATAAGGGAACAAAGAACACCTAAAATATGGGCAAAAGAGTTGAACAGACACTTCACCAAAGAAGGTATATGGGTGAAAAGATGCTCAACATCACTAGTCATTAGAGAAATGCAAATTAAAATCAGAGTGCTATATCCCTGCATACCTATTACAATGGATAAAATTAAAAAGACCAAATAGGGGCGCCTGGGTGGCTAAGTCAGTTGAATGTCCCACTCTTGGTTCTGGCTCAGGTGATAACCTCACAGTTTGTGAGATCAGGCCTGGCATCGTGCTCTACATTGGCAGCGTGGAGCCTGCTTGGGATTCTCTCTTTCCCTCTCTCTCCGCCGCCCCTTCCCCACTTGCTCTCTCTCACAAAATAAATAAACACACATTAAAAAAAACAAAAGACTGACTATACCAACCGTTAGCAAGGGTGTGGAGAAACTGGGCCTTTCCTACACTGCTGGTGGAAACATGAAATAGAATAACCACTTTGGAAAACGACTTGTCAGCTTCTTTAAAAGTTAAACATACACCTTTCCTGTGAACCTGCCGCTCCGGTGCTAGGTATTTACTCAAGGGAAATGAAAGCATCTCTCCATGCAAAGACTTGTATATAAACGTGTGCAGAAATATTACGTAACAGCCCAAACCTGGAAACAACAAAATGTCCAGCACGTAATGGATGAACAGACTGTAGCCTATCCATACGATGAAACGAAATAGAAACGCAATGGAAGGAGTGAACTGTTGACACATTACAACACAAATCTCAAAAAAATTAGGCTGAGTGCAGGAAGCCAGACACAAAAGATGCGCACTGTATGATTTGTCCTTACGAAAGTCTAGGAAATGCAAACTCATGTGTAGTGACCAGAAAGCAGATCAGTGGTTGCCTGGGAATGGGTAGGGAGAGGTAGGAAGGAGAGATTACGAAGAGGCACAAGAAATTTGGGGGGATTATCTTGATCGTGGTAGTGGCACTGGTGCGCGCGCACACACACACACACACACACACACACACACAACTGTACACTTTAAATATGTATAATTTAGGGGCGCCCGGGTGGCTCAGTCGGTTAAGCGGCTGACTTCGGCTCAGGTCGTGATCTCGCAGTCTGTGAGTTCGAGCCCCGCGTCGGGCTCTGTGCTGACCGCTCAGAGCCTGGAACCTGCTTCGGATTCTGTGTCTCCCTCTCTCTGACCCTCCCCCGTTCATGCTCTGTCTCTCTCTGTCTCAAAAATAAAATAAACATTAAAAAAAAATATGTATCATTTATGGCATGTTAAGCATGCCTCAATAAAGCTATTAAAGTTCAACTCTAATTAATTTGGTGAAGTTTCAGGATGGGGCAGAGAAATAGACACAGTTTAGTCACCAAGTTTAACTAAAAATATGATCACATACCGTGTAAAAGAACCCTGTTCTCATTTCAAAAAGCACTTTTAAGAACTTTTGCTTGCTGTATGTCTCTCTATCACTCATTAATACTTCCATTCACTTCTGTCTCATCTTGTTCCCGACATAACCAAGTTCTGGGTTGGGTACTAGGGATGGGCCCCGATGCAATGAATTACCAAAGGCGGCTGGAATGTTACTGCCCGAGGATTCATTCCTTAGTTAAATCAGGTACAGATCTGTCCATGAAGCAAGAGGATAGACGAAGCAATCTTTCAAGTTCTTTTCAATAAATTCATCGCGTAGTCATATCATAAATGGTTAACCGTGAAAATGAAGGAGCAAGTGGGTTAGATAATGGGTCTTGGCATTTGCAGTTTCATATACGCCCCCTCCCTTCTCACCCCTTAGTCCAACCCTTGACTCTATAGGTTCCCAGAATGGGTGGAACGAGCATGAGAGAAGCACACATGCGAGGTATGCCCAGGACGGGTACGGACATGCCAGAGGCACACCTACACCACGATTGGCGGATCTGGATTGGAATTCTTCTACTCAGAAGTGCTTTAATCGTACATCACTTCTTTAATGAAAGGAGCCTCTGGTTTTACCAGCTATAGGTTACTCACAACCATAGTGGGCAAGTCGTGTTTTTAATCTGAAATGTTTTTGTGCCCACAGTGATCGGGGAGTTCCCAAATGGTCAGGAATTCAGAATTCAGAAACCAAAACTCCCAGATCTCAAAAATCTTTAAAATAGAAACCAGAAGGCTCCAGTCTGGAATAGCACTTTACAAATGAGGTAAAGCAATGGACTAAATTGTTAAAGGAATCAGGAAGGAAAAAGGAAGAAAATTGGGGAAAACGAGACCCTTGAGGGTAGTGTCTACACTTTATTACCTCCGTATTCACGTTGCCAAGCACGGTAGGTAGACATCTGTTGGACATCTATCATATTGGGTGTGATTTGCATTCTTTTCCTCTTACTCTGATACTGGGTCACTCCTTTCCTGTGGGGGAGTCACTTTGTGGGAATCTGGTGAGACTCTCAGTGCTCCCTAGCCCACGGGTGACAGGGACTGGCAATTCATTTCCTCAGGAACAGTGATTGATTCAGAAATAGGCACATGAACTAGCTGGGCCCGTTGCCGTTTTCCCAAGGCTTTTCTTGATTGTTTGTTGGAAAGACTTTTCTGAGATATAGACATAGCTTCTGACTATAGGAAAAAAATATGAGGCTGTGAAGACTGTGTTTGAGCACCCCCCCCAATCCAGCTGTCACTAAAAGTAGCCATGATCTTTTTTCTGTTTGAGCTAGCTTGAGTTGGAAAAGTCATTGGCAACCAAAAGAATTCCAACTAATGCCACCATGATGATTTAATGACATTCTTGAAAATAGGATTTTTTTTTTTTTTCAATGTTTATTTACTTTTGGGACAGAGAGAGACCGAGCATGAACGGGGGAGGGGCAGAGAGAGAGGGAGACACAGAATCGGAAGCAGGCTCCAGACTCTGAGCCTTCAGCCCAGAGTCCGACGCGGGGCTCGAACTCACAGACCGCGAGATCGTGACCTGGCTGAAGTCGGACGCTTAACCGACTGCGCCACCCAGGCGCCCCGAAAATAGGATTTTGAAAATAAATATGAAGATCAGCTGTCTTCCGACTCAATGAAACCAAAATATAAGAAAATAAAATCCAACCACATCTTGAGAGAGTATGGCTTGCAAGAAGGAACAATTTGCAAATAGTAAAATCTTTTAGACAATGAATGGAGGTTGTGAGGGAATCTACAAACTTTCTTTTTTTGTATAATTTAAATTTTTTTTTTTAGAATTGAAAAGAAATCTGGAATTTCTTTTTTTTTTTTTAGAATTTAAAATCTTTTAGACAACGAATAGAGGTCGTGAGGGAATCTACACACTTTCCTTTTTGTAGAATTTAAAATTTTTTTTAGAATTTAAAAGAAATCTGGAATTTCTTTTTTTTTTTTTTTTAGAATTTAAAATCTTTTTTTTTTTTTAATTTTTTTTTCAACGTTTATTTATTTGTGGGACAGAGAGAGACAGAGCATGAACGGGGGAGGGGCAGAGAGAGAGGGAGACACAGAATCGGAAACAGGCTCCAGGCTCCGAGCCATCAGCCCAGAGCCCGACGCGGGGCTCGAACTCACAGACCGTGAGATCGTGACCTGGCTGAAGTCGGTCGCTCAACCGACTGCGCCACCCAGGCGCCCCTAGAATTTAAAATCTTTTAAACAATGAATAGAGGTCCTGAGGGAATCTACAAATTTTTTTTTTTTTTTTTAAGAATTAAAACAAATTTCAAAAGTGGTGTAGCTACCTGGATCTGAAGAATGAATAGCATCTCAAACACCTCTGAGAAGCCATCTGGGTGACTCAGTTGGTTAAGTGTCCAACTCTCCATCTGGGCTCAGGTCACGATCTCATGGTTTGTGAGTTCGAGCCTCCTTCTCCCCTGTCAGTCTCTGGACTGGCAGCGTGGAGCCTGCTTGGGATTCTGTCTCTCCCTCTCTCTGCCCCTCCTCTGCTTGCATGCGTGCTCTCTCTCTCAAAATAAATCAACTCAAAAAAAAAAAGACTTCTGAGAATGCAACTATAGCCTCTGTGTCTAAGTTGCACTAATTAGGAATAAAATGAAGCTGGGGCTCCTGGGTGGCTCAGTCAGTTAAGCATCCGACTTCGGCTCAAGTCATGATCTCATGGTTCCTGAGTTCGAGCCCGCATCGGGCTCCCTGCTGACAGCTTGGAGCCTGGAGCCCGCTTCCGATTCTGTGTCTCCCTCTCTCTCTGCCCCTCCCTTGTTTGTGTTCTAAATAAATAAATAAATAAAACCCTTAAAAGAATAAAATGAAGCTACATTTCCTTTAGTATCCCGATTGCAATGACTTCTCCTGACTGCCCCTGCCTGCGCGCTGACTTTCCTAGTCTCTGCCCCTGGATGCCCTGTCTTTCCACCGAGTTCCCCAGACACTCTCTCACATGCCAGGGACACAATTACTCTCAGTCTTCTACTCTTGTCTTCTCATCAGCTTGCTTGGCTGTCTGGGTTCTCCAAGAGGAGTCCGTGGCCAAGGAGCAGTCCTGTCCCCTGAATCTCCTACTGCCTCCTTGGGCTGCCAGAGCTGTGTGACTTCTTATGTGAAGGGAGGGAGACCGGCTTCCCTGTGAATGCAAACCACCTGCTGTCAGCTGGGGCCCGCGAGAGCACGAAAACCTCACCGGGTCGCTCTTGAAAGCACGGTAAGCCGTAAGTTCAAACACGGTCTCTCTCTCATGTACATACGTATGTACATACACACACAGAGATACACACACACACAGATACACGCACACGGGCAATACACTGCTTTTTAGGCATAGAACACAACTCTTTCTCTAAAGTCCATAGTCGGTCTGCCTACAGCCAGGACAAACTTGAGCTTTGTCATATCGAACAGTGTAGTAATATGGAGCCTTCCACATTTTCATTAAAAAAAAATTTTTTAATGTTTTTATTTATTTTTGAGAGAGAGAGAGAGAGAGAGAGAGAGTGCAGGAGGGGCAGAGAAAGAAGGAGACACAGAATCTGAAGCAGGCTCCAGGGTCCGAGCTGTCAGTACAGAGCCTGACGCAAGGCTCAAACTCATGAACCTTGAGATCATGACCTGAGATAAAGTCAGACGCTTAACTGACAGACCCACCCAGGAGCCCCTCATGTTTCTACTTTAAAAGAAGCTCTTCTTTTGGGATGAGCACTGGGTGTTGTATGGAAACCAATTTGACAATAAATTTCATATATTAAAAAATAAATAAAATAAAATAAAATAAATGCAAAAAAATAAATAAAAGAAGCTCTTCAGTTTACTTTCTTTAGTGGGACTGGTATAATTGATCACTTTCTTCTTTATGATGTTCTGTATTCTTTGGATTTTTTCTCTTTGGTTTTGTACTGCTGTTTTATGAGTGAAGCATGGAACCCTTATCTCCCTTTTCCCATTACTCACTCCCTAACTGTCTTGCCCATTTCCTCTACATATATGGAGAATCATGCCAGACACTGCTATAATTTTTGCTTCAACAATCAAACATAATTTAGAAAACTTGAGAAGAAGAGCCTGTTCTATTTATCCACATTTGTACTCTCCATTGTTCTTTCTTCCAGATGTTCCAAGATCTTTTACAATTTTCTTTCTTTTTGAATCCCTTTTGCCATTCTTTTGGGGGTGGTCTGCTGGTGACAAATTCTTTTAATTCTTCTTCCGCTGAGAGCGTCTTGATTTCCCCTTCATTCCTAAAAAGTATTTTCCCTGGATGTACAATTCCGAGTTCACAGTTCATTTCTTTAAACGTTTCAGACATGTTTTGCCACTTTCTTTTGGCCTCCATGATTTCGGATGAACAATCTGCTCTCATTCAAAATGTTTTTACTCTATGAGTAAAGCATTGTTTCTGTCTCTTGCTTTCAAGATTTTTTTTCTCTGTCTTTAGTCTTATGGTGTGTCCTGGCAAGAATTTCTTTGGGCTTATCCTGTTTGGGGTTCAATAGCTTCTTGGGTCTATAGGGTATACATGATGCGAGATTCAGAGACATGCCAGCCATTGCTTTGTCAAACACCTTTTCAGCCTCATACTCTTTCTCCTCTCTGATGACACAAATGAAAGCCTTTCAGTCTGTGTTCTTTCCACCGTTCATTTTCAGCAAGTTTCATGGATCTAACCTTAAACCCATCGATTTATTCTCACCTCCTCTGCAGTCAGCTGTTGAGCCCATCCAGTGAGTTTTCATATTTTATTATAGGTTTCATTTCCACAATTTTTACCGGACTCTTCTTTATAATTTCTGTTTCTTTGCCGAAACAGAATTTCGGCATCACAATTTCTCATTGAAGCATTCTTTATGATGGCGGCTTTAAAATCCTTGTCAGATAATTTCGACGTCTGTTGTCATCTGGTCTTGCCATCTGTTGATTGTCTTTTCTCATTCCAGCAGAGATTTTCTTCTTTCTTAGGAAAATGATTGATGTTTTAAATTAGTTTCAGGCACTTTGGTTATTGTGTCATGAGACTCTGGATCTTATTTAAATCTTCAGTTTTAGTGGGTTTCCTCTGACACTGCCCCCCCCCCCCCAAGAGGAAGGAGGATGCCGCCATTCACTGTCAGGTGGGATGGAAGTCCAAGGTCTTCCTGTGGTGTCCTCTGAGACTTCAGAAGATGGAGGTGCTTGTTCCTGACTGATGAGGATGAAAGTCCTGGCTCCTCACTCGGCCTTCTCTGACACCACCTCAGTTGGGGCAGAGGTGGAGAAAAGGAATGCTCCATCCCAGTTCAGTGAGGGCAAAGTCTAGGTCTCCCACTCAGTCTCTGTTGATAGCGGTGCAGGTGGGGCTCAGTTTTTCCTGTGGCATTTGACTGCAGTAGGCTACTTATTGTCTACAAGTTTTCATTCTTGCTAGACTGCCACCATCCTTTGGTGTAGAGGTCTACATCTGTGTTTTCGTCTACATCTGTTGGCATTTCTGTGTTGTTAGCCTCTCCAGCACCCAGCTGAGACTAAGAAAATTCAGGGAACTCAGTGCATGCCATTCTTTGGGTTCTGAACTCCCTAGCCATTCTTTTTCTTTGCTCACGTTTTCAAGGTCTTCTTCAATTTATTTTATATATGATATCCAAGGTGTTTAGTTGTACTTAGTAGAAGGAATAAGAAGTGTGTCTATTCCATTTCATCTGCAACCGAAAGTTTCTTTAGTGTACTTTCCATACTTAAAAGGCTCAGCTGGGAGTCATATTGTTTGTATTTAAGTCCCAACTATGCCATCTGAGATCATTCTTTGAGTCTCTGTTTTCTCATCTGTGAAATGGAGATTAAATTAGCACATGCCTCATGGGGCTGTAGTGAGAATCAAATGAACACACACATACACACACACACACACACACACACACACACACCCAGTACCAGTGGCTGGCCCAGTAAGTGCTCAACAAAGCACTGAGCAGTTATTATTTACAGTAGCATAAGGTATATATCTACTGGATGGATTGGCCCCACCCATGGGTTAGCAGGCTGTAGTTTCTCCTTTCAAGGTTTTGTGCTAGCTATTATGTGCCCAAGAAGGTGTCTCAAGTCCACTCCTGAATTATCCCACACTTGAACCCAACCTCTTGATTGCATTGTACCTTACTTAAGGTTTCAATCCTCAGTACCAATACCAGGCCCTTCCCTCCTGGGCACCATTTCCCATATAATTGCTCTGGAAAATTGGAGCTTTCTACTTTCCACTGCCTCAAGTGTTCTTAGAGATCTCTCCTTAGTTTCCTCCAAAGCACCTTATATAACAGGCTCACCAAACGTTTTAACATTACACACACAGACACACACACACACACACACACACACGTATATATGTTAGTACAGAGAAAACGGAACTTTAAAAGTGTATATCAATCATCACTACTCCTAAATCAGCCATGCTACAAAATCTTGAGTATTTTGTGTCAGCTGAAAGCTCTTGAAAGTGTTTGTCCAAATAATACAGCTCTTACAACCTATAAAGCAAAAGACAGCACAGTGATTGGACAAGTCTATACGTTTTGCCGTGCTCACGAGCATAGCTACCATCTGTCACCATGCAGTGCTCTTATAATATCATTCACTGTATTCCCCATGCTGCACCTTTCATCCCTGGGACTCATTTATTCCATAACCGGTAGCCTATACCTCCCACTCCCCCTCATCCATTTTGTCCATCCCCCCAACCTCTCCCCTCTGGCAGCTATCGGTTTGTTCTCTGTATTTATGGGTCTGTTTCTGCTTTTTTGTTTGTTTTGTTTTTTTAGATTCCACATGTAAGTGAAATCCTATGGTATTTATCTTCCTCTGACTTATTTCACTTAGTATAACCTCCTCTAGGTCCATCCATGTGGTTGCAAATGGCAAGATACAATGATAGTTTTTAAAACAATAGTATTTATCTTGTCCCTATACCACTAAAAACAATCTACAACAAAGGAGTATTGAAACCATCTTTTAAAAAATGTTTTCTGTGTCTTTCTACTAAGAATTCAAACATCTTAAGAAATAATTAAATAGCTCTAATTCATACAACTATACACTCTTCAAATAAAGATAGATCTTTTCATGCATCCAAGAACTAGTCACAAAATATGATTTTTAAAAACAATATATTTCAAAAAAAATAGAAATAGCATAGGCAACATTAGTTTTTGGCAATATTATTTTGTACCAGCCATAATTAAATTAGAAATTAAAAACAAAAGTATACCAACAAATCATAAACATTTTTTGTGTCAAGGAGGATATTGAAATGAGATGTGAAAACAGTGAAACATCTGAGATACACACAAAGCAGGTGCTTGGAGGAAAAGGGAAAGTCTTAATACTGAATTTTTTTAAAAAGCAAGATTGACAGTAAAATAATTCAATGTACAAATCAAGAAATCGGAAAAGCACAGGAAAATAAGTCTAATGGTATAAAAGTTAATGGATTAATAAAGATAAAAGCGGAAGTTAGAAACTGAAAACACTGGCAGATCTGAGAAATTAAATCTGAAACCTAATTCTTCAAAAATAAAGCAAGATAAGTCAACTGTTATTCAATTTAACTAAGGTTAAAAGAATAAAATTATGAATGCAGAAAATAAGAATTTATACGAGAGACTCAAACATAGATACGGGAGAAATTAAAAGATTTAGGAGAGACTACCTTGTACATCACTATAAAATAAATTTGAGGACCTGGTCCAAATGAGGGATTACTAAAACTGATCTCAGAATGGAAAGAAAATATAGGGACTGATTACCATAGAAAAAGCATATGCAGGGGCACAGGGGTGGCTCTGTCGGTTGAGCATCTGACTCTTGATTTTGACGCAGGCCATGATCTCATGGTTCGTGGGTTCGAGCCCCACATCAGGCTCTGCGTTGTCAGTGCGGAACCTGCTTGGGATTCTCTCTCCCTCTCTCTCTTCCCCTCTCCTGATAGTGAACTCTCTCTCTCTCAAAGTAAATAAATAAACATTTAAAAAGTGTGTGTACGGGGAAATATTAAAGAGGTATTCCCTAGAAGGTGTCCTGATACAGATATTTTTACTTAAGACTTCTACCAAATCTTCAAGAAATAATGACTTTGTGCTTCTATGTTCTAAAGTATGCAAGGATAAGACTTCTAAATTTCTGAAGAAGTGAATATAACTACAAATACAATATAAAAAAATAAAATTATAGCTCAATATCACTTACGAATATGTGTATAAAAATCCTAAGTAGTGATACCCATAAAAAAAACCCTAAATACCATATTAGCAAACAGTTAAGGAATACATTAAAAAATAATATAACTTGACTAAGTGGTATTTATTCCATGAATGCAAGGATTTTTCAGTAATTCACCATTTAGTAGAGAAAAAGTGGGAAAAGAATATAATTATCTCCATATACACTGAAAAGCATTTGATGAAACCCAACATCCATTTTTTAGAACAGCTCTTAATAAAATAGGAATAGTAAGATGGCTTAGTCAATAAATTATATTGAGATAACTGGCTATTCACCCAGAAAAGAGAATTGGATGACTGCTTCTCACTTTATACCAAAACAAATTACAGATGCATGAGATTAAATTTAAAAAGTAAACTTATTAAAGTATTAGAAGAAAATATGACAGAATTTCCAAAGGAATCTTGGGCAAGGAAAAAACTTGCCCAGCACCACACAAAAATCAAGGAACAACAGATTTGTATATTCCACTACCTAGAAACAGAAAACAAAGCTGCAAAGCATTGAAATTCCATAAACAAAGGAAAAGGAGAAATGATAAACTTGGAAAAATATTCATATCACATCACAGAGAGTTAATTTTCCTACACAGTGTCTACAAATTAATAAACAGCCAAAAGCCAATATAAAAATGGCGAAGAACATAACTAGATAATGAACAGAAAGAGAAATGCAGATGGTTCTTAAACATATAATACATGCATAATCTCATTAATTACAAGAGACACCTTTTCTTTTTTTTTATGTTTATTTACTATTTTTGAGAGAGAGAGAGAGAGACAGAGTGCCAGTGGGGGAGGGGCAGAGAGAGAGACACACACACACAGATCCAAAGCAGGCTCCAGGCTCTAAGTTGTCAGCACAGAGCCCAACGCAGGGCTCGAACTCACGAATTGTGAGATCACGACCTGAGCTGAAGTCAGATGCTTAATTGACTGAGCCACCCAGGCGCCCCAAGAGACTCCTTTTCTTATATGCCAAACTGACTACACATCATGTTGGTGAGGGTTGGAGAAATAGCCATTCCCTTCTATTTTTAGTGATAGTGAAAACTGATTTAACTTCTGTGGAAAGCACCTTAGCAATATCTGCCCAAATTCAAATACACGCACCCTTCGACTCAGGAATTTCACTAATAGGAATTTATCCTACAAAAATATTCATAATTTCTGATATTTCATACGAAGATTCACTATAGCATTGCCATATATATTTATTTAATAGCTAAACATTGCAAATCTACATGTCCAAAATTAGGGGGCCAATTTCCTAATTACAGTAGATACATGCAACGGAGTACTCAACAGCTTTTACAGAAGGAAGAATACTGTGTGCACTGGGTAAGAAACATCTCCCAGACACATTATCAAATAAAAAGGCAAAACAGTGAGAGTGTATGATACAATCTGTTTATATAAAACAAAAATAAACCCACAAAAATGCATATTTAATACAACTATTTTATATGTACATACTATACATTTTCCTATATTTCTCTAAGGTGACCCGAGACCCCGGCAATCCTGGTTACCTCTTAAGGGTGAACTGGGTGCCTTGAAGGAAAGACGCAGACAAAGATACCCTTGTCTTACGTCAGATTCTCTAGACACCGAGGCTGAGATAGGGATTATTGAATGTGTGATTTCAGGAGAAGGGGAGATAAGAAGGATAAGGCAGGAGCCAAAAGCTAAGCAAGAAGGTGTCTTAGCTGGAGTCTAGACTAAGTTCTGGAGTGTGCGTTTTGTCCCAGCGTTGATCCTACCTTGAAACAAGGGGCCCGGGTCTTGGTACCTTTATCCGTCAATCCTCGGCTGTGAGCTGCCTCTGGAGGAGGGAGGATCCTCTCGGGAGGCTGTTATTGGCTAAAGGCAATTGTCTAGAAAAGGAGCAGCTCTGAGCAATTAGCAATCAATCTCCAGAGCAGCGGGGGAAAGATTAGAAGCAGGGATCTGGGCCCAGTAGTTGCCTACTGCAACCTCACTGTACTTTTTGAAAGCTGTAGAGTATGTACGGACCTCTTCCAAAAAAAAAAAAAAAAAAAATCAATTAAAAAATCAGTATTACAGAAGGGTCTCTTTGTGGTTTGTCTAGATTCTAAATTCAGCATGAATGCCAAAATTTAAACGGGCAAAGTTAGCCTTAGACATCCTTAGCAGGGCTCCAATTTAGGACCAGATGTTAGTCATTTTTTCCCCCAGGATTGGAACAAATTGTGTTCTTTTGGACGAACACCACGTGAAATAGTTGGCTTGCATTTGTGTGACCTTCTGTTTGAAACATTTACCACGTTAAACACTGGACTTGTATTCATTGGTGCGAGGCCCCGGGACATGGAGAGGAACGGAGGGAAGAGTGGAGTTTTATGTACCATCACTCCAGGATGGAATCGTGTGTGGGTCTGTAGCCTTTATTTTTCCATACTAAATGTAGTCGTGAGTGTAGCACATGTCGCACAGAAAAAATTACCCGGACTGGACAAAATGAAAAGATAAGTAAGGGATATTTTAACATCGTATTAGAGGATTTTCTAACAGACTCACCTGAGTTGTAGCTCTCAAGAAATATCACTTTGTCTGAGCACTGATTCGGGCCCAGATGTCTCCTAACTCCGTAAAGTTAGATGTTAACTTGTAAAACTTGCAAGGTACGATTCCCCTCCCCCCACCCCCAATCTGGTAAATAAGACGAACCCAAAGGTTATGGTTTTGTTGCCTTGTGGGATATGATCCTGTTCCATGTCTAACTCAGCAATGTGATTTCAGCATCCCTGTTCCCCCTGACGTTTCCATCTCAGTTTCTCATATCCTCATCAAACTATTTTCCCTGTTTTCTGTTTTCTTCATTAGTGAGTTAAGTAAAATATTGACATGTACTAATTATCTTGATAATCATGCTTTTTAAAAAAAATTTTAATGTTTATTAATTTTTGACAGAGAGAGAGAGAGAGATTGAGAGAGAGAGAGAGACAGAGCATGAGCGGGGGCGGGGCAGAGAGAGGGAGACAGAATCCGAAGCAGGCTCCAGGCTCTGAGCTGTCAGCACAGAGCCCGACATGGGGCTCGAACTCACGGACCGTGAGATCATGACCTGAGCCGAAGTCGGACGCCCAATCGACTGAGCCACCCAGGCGCCCCGATAATCATGCTTTTTTAAAAATTTGAGAAAGTATGCTTTTTCAGTATGAATTAACAGAATGTACATTTATGTGGTTAAAAGCACACACTATGTAGCTTGCTAAAAAATAATACATTGACTGACAGTGAATCCCAGTGGAATAAAACCCTACTAGATTCGTTATACATTATCTTCTCTCTGGAGGGCATGGTTGCATGTGTTTTAATCTAAGCTTATGAGACTCGCCTGGCTGCTGAAGTCCTTGACGTGTATAGATAGTGCTTTGAAAAATAGCTTCACCAGGAAAGAGAATAAAAAGGAAAACATTCATGTATTTTTCCTGATGCATTTCCCCCCCAAATCCACGTACCATGTTTAAGCAAATAAAAATGTAGGACATCTAGTGAAATTTGAACTTCATGTGAACAATTAATAATTTTTGGTATACGTCTGTCCCAAATATTACGTGTACTTTATCCGAAAATCTTACCTGGGGTATCTCAGAGGTCAGATGGAATTGTGGGAAACTTGGGGCAAGAAGGTGATTGGCCGTGATGCCAGAAATGCGAAGGGCCATAGGCACAGACTGAGTGCTGTGCTCCGAATACCAAAGGCCAAACCCAGGATGTAGAGACCTGTTCCAAGTTCATTCCGAGGAGTGAACGATAAGCGTTGAGTGAGAAGCCGGGTGGCAATGGAACACGGCAAACAGCTAGAGCCAGAAATGGGGCCAATGTGGGGAATTCACAGAGCTGCTCTGAAGGTTAACGTGGTGAGTGGGTTCTTACGGCTCTGGAGGGTCCATCCGGATGAAGGAGTTGACTAGACATGTCTAAAAATTCAGGGTCAGGGAAGACATATTTTTAAAATTGTGGCAAAACACATATAACATAAAATCTACAGTTTTAACCATTTTAACTGTACAATTCAGCGGCATTAAGCACATTCATGGGGTTGTAAAACCATCACCACTATCAATTTCCAGAACTTTTTTTCGTCTTCCCGAGTAGCACCTCTCTATTCACTTATTCATAACTCCCCCGTCCCTGGTCACTTCTACTATGAATTTGCTTACTCTAAGTACCTCATACAAATGGAATCATACAATCTTTTTCTGTGTCTGGCTTATCTCCCTAAGCATAATGTTTTCAAGGTTCATCCATGTTGTAGTATATATTAAAATTTCATTCCTTTATTTTTTAAATTTTTTATTAAAAAATCTTTTTTGATGTGTATTCATTTTTTGAGTGACAGAGAGACAGCACAAGCAGGAGAGGGGCAGAGAGAGAGGGAGACAGAATCCGAAGCAGGCTCCAGGCTCTGAGCCGTCAGCCCAGAGCCCGACGCAGGGCTCGAACTCAAACGGTGAGATCATGACCTGAGCTGAAGTCGGACACTTAACTGACTGAGCCACCCAGGCTCCTCAGAATTTCATTCCTTTTTAAGGCTGAATACGAACCCACCGTATGTGTATACACACACACACGACACATTTTGTGTACCCATAAAAAGGACATGTTTGTAAACATTTTTTATTTGTAAAAAATAATTTTTTGTAAACATTTAATTTTATTTTTGTAAATATTTTATTTCATAATTTTTTAATTTAATTTTTTGCAAGCATTTATTTTATTTTAATTTATTAATGCTTATTTATTTTGAGAGAGACAGCATGTGCAAGCAGGGGAAGGGGCAGAGAGAGAGAGGTAGAGAAAGAATGCTAAACAGGGTCCAAGCTGTTAGCACAGAGCCTGATTGATGCAGGGCTCTATCCCCTGAACCGTGAGGTCACGACCTGGGCCAAAACCAAGAGTTGGATGCTTAACTGACTGGGCCACCTAGGGCCCCAGACATTTTATTTTTTAATTTTCCTGTGTAAGATGCCTATTCCTATATTATGTCATAAGGAGAACATTTTATTTTAATTTTTCTACGTTTTTATTTGCTTATGTATTTGTTGTTAAAAAAATACCCATTCCATAATTACGTGTATTAAAATACAGCCTTAAAACGAAAAAAAAAAAAATCGAGGAGTCGGCACAATGTTACATTAGTTTCAAGTGTGCACCAGAGTGATCCAACTCTCTGTACGTTATGCCATGGTCACCACAGGTGTAGCTACAGGTCACCATCCAATGCTGTTACAGTATCATTGCTTGTATCCTTTATGCTGTGCCTTTTCCTGTGACTTATTTCCTCCATAACCGGAAGCCTGTATCTCCCACTCCCCTTCACCCGTTTTGTCGATCCCCTCACCCCCTTTCCTCTGGCAACCATCAGTTTGTTTTCTATATTGATGGGTCTGATTCTGCTTTTTGTCTGTTTATACATTTGTTTTGTTTTTAGATTCCACATATAAGTGAAATCATATAGTTTTTATCTCTCTTAGCCTGACTTACTTCACTTAGCATAGTTCCCTCTAGGTCCATCCATGTTGTTGCAAATGCAAATTATATATGCATATGTGTCTGTGTGTATATATATGTCTATCTATCTTCCTTATCTATTTTATATATATATATATATATATATATACACACACACACACAGATTATATATATATATATATATATAATCTTCCTTATCCATCCATCTATTGATAGACACTTATGTTGCTTCCATAATTTGGCTATTGTAAATAATGCTGCAATAAACATGGGGTGTGTATATCTTTTGGAATTGGTGTTTTCATTTTCTTTGGGTAAATACACAGAAGTGGAATTATGGTATCCATGGTATGTCTATGTTTAGTTGAGGAACCTCTGTTTTCCACAGTGGCTGCACCAGTTTACATCCCTACCAACAACAGTACACGAGGGTTCCTATTTCTCCATGTCCTTGCCAACACTTGCTGTTTCCTGGCTTTTTTATTTTGGCCATTCTGACAAGTATGAGGTGGTTTTGATTTGCATTTTCCTAATGAGTGATGTTAAGGATCTTTTCATGTATCTGTTGACCATCTGTATGTCTTCTTTGGAAAAATGTCTATTCAGGTCCTCTGCCCATTTTTTAATCAGATTGTTTGAATGATACCTACTTAAAACTGCTCTAGGGGCGCCTGGGGGGCTCAGTCAGTTAAGCGTCCTACTTCAGCTCAGGTCATGATCTCAGGGTGCATGGGTTTGAGCTCTGGGTCGGGCTCTGTGCTGACAACACAGAGCCTGGAGCCTGCTTTGGAGTCTGTCTCCTGGTCTTTCTGTTTCTCCCCTGCTCCCACTCTCTCTCTCTCTCTCTCAAAAATAAATAAAGATTAAAACATTTTTTTCTAATTGCTCTAGAGTCTTTGGATAGACTGGGTAGCTCTGTTAACTTGGGCTAGGCTTTTGTGATCTCAGCTGAATTGCCTGTCATATCTGTGGTACCTTCTATGTTGGCTGGGAGCTGGCTAGTCTGGGGCAGCCTCACCGAGGGTGACTTATCTCGCTCCATGTGGTCACTTATCCTCCAGTAGGCTACCATGATCACGTGGTAGTAAAATAGGGAGAAGGGTGGAAGGTGTCTCTAAGCCTAGGGTTGGAATTAACACGATGTCCCTCTTGCCTCATTCTTTGTGGTCAAAGTAAGTCACAAGGCCAAGCTGGATTCAAGGGATGAGAAATGAGTCCAGCTTTTGATGGGAGGAGCTCAAAATTCATGGCATCTGGGGTGCCTGAGTGGCTCAGTTGGTTAAGCATCCAACTTCGGCTCAGGTCATGATCTCGTGGTTTGTGAGTTCGAGCCCCACATTGGGCTCTGTGCTGTCAGTGTGGACTCCCCTTCGGCCTCTGTCTCCCTCTCTCTCTGCCCCTCCCCTGCTCACTCAAAAAAATCTCTCTCAGAAATAAATAAACATTAAAGAATTTTTTTTAATCATGGCACCTATCCATATATGGGGAAGGAAATAATTGTGGCCATCTGTGCCAAAAGGCTACCACAACGTAAATAATAACATCATTTTATAAGTTTGTTTTCTACTTCTCAAATCTACAGAATCCATGTTTTCTACTTCTCAAATCTACAGAATCCATGTTTTCTACTTCTCAGATGTACAGAATCCATGCAACCCCTATCAAAATTCTGTGGGTTTTTTTTTTTACAGAAGTGGACAAGCTTATTCTAAAATTCATATAAAATTTTAAGGGACCAAGAAGAGACAACACATTGTTGAAAAAAAGAAGAGTGAAGTTGGAGGATTTACACATCCCAATTTAAAAACTTACTACAAAACAACAGTAATCAAGACAATGTATTGGCATAAGGATAGCAATGTAGAACAATGGAATGGAATTGGGATATAAATAAACCTCCATAAATAAATGTCTGCATCTATGGTCAATCGAAACTTGACAGAATGCCAGGACCGTTCAGTGTGGGAACAATAGTGTTTTCAGTAATTGGTGCTGGGACAACTGGACATGGAAAAGAATGTGGTTGGATCCCTATCTCACATCACATTCAAAATTGAACTCACAGCAGATCAAAGACCTAAATATAACAGCTAAAACATGAATGCTCTTGGAAGAAAACGTAGTAAATCTTCATGACCTCCTTCCTATTTAGCAATAGATTCTTAGACGTGATACCTAAAATATGAGCAACAAAAGAAAAAAGTAGACTATTTGGATATTTTGAAATTAAATACAATTTATTGTTAAATTGGTTTCTATACAACGATAAATTGGATTTAAGCCAAATTGAAAACTTCTAGTGTCATATTTCAAACAACACTATCAAGAAAGTGCAAAGAAAACCTACAGAATGGGTGAATGTATTTGCAATCATATATCTGATTAGGGACTTATATCTAGAATATATAAAGAACTTTTAAAACTCAGTATTAAGAAATGTAACCTAATTTTACAATGGACAGGGGAATCTATAATTTATTTTTGTAATAATTTTTTAAATGTTTGTTTGTTTTTGAGAGAGAAACACACTGAGACACACAAGAGAGGGGCAGAGAGAGACTGGGAGACACAGAACCAGAAACAGGAATCCAGGCTCTGAGCTGTCAGCACAGAGACCGACACGGGGCTCGAACTCAGAACGGCAAGATCGTGACCCGAGCCGAAGTCGGATGCTTCACCGACTGAGCCACCCAGGTGCCCTGGACAAGGGATCTAAATCGACATGTCCTAAAGAAGATATAGAAATGGCCAAAAAGCACATACAAAGACACTCAATGTAATTAATCATCAGGGAAATACAAATCAAAACCACAAGCTCCCACCTGACACCCATTGGGATGGCTATCATTAAAAAGTCAGATAATAAAATGTTGGTCACAGGAACTGGTCACAAAAGATCACATAGTGCATGATTCCATTTATATGATGTGTCCAGATACACAAACCCATAGAGATAGAAAGTAGATTACTGTGGCGCCTGGGTTGCTCAGTCGGTGGGACATGCGACTTTGGCTCAGGTCATGATCTCCCGGTCTGTGGGTTCGAGCCCCGCGTGGGGCTCGGTGCTGACAGCTGGGAGCCTGGAGCCCGCTTCGGATTCTGTGTCTCTCTCTTTCTCTGACCCTCCCCCACTTGTGTTCTGTCTCTCTCTGTCTCTGAAAAATAAGTAAATGTAAAAAAAAAAATGAGGAAAAAAAAAGAAAGTAGATTACTGTTTGTCAGGGGTCAAGGGAAGAGGGAATCAAGAACGCCTGTTAATAGGTATGGAGCTTCTTTTTGAGGTGATTTAAATGTTCCAGAATGAGAGGGGAGTGACGGTCGTACAACATCAAGAACATCCTAAAAACCTCTGGGTTGTACCCTTTAACGTGGTCAATTTTATGTTACAAGCATTTTATCTCAATAAAAAAATTGTAGCTGGTTTTGTGTTGTAGACATTAAGACTAATGGTTGCATACACTTCTATTTAAGGGGAGCTCATTAAGTCATTGATCCCCTCATTAAATCGAGATGAATTATTTTAAGCAAACTTAAGTACACTTAAAAAAGTTTCAGTAAGAGTGCTCAAGTGTTTCTAGCTTCTCACGGTTCTGACATACACCGACTATAATTTGCATCCCTACACCCTCTTTACATGACCGTGCTTACTTGTGGGAAGAATAAGAAACTCAACCATTATTCTAGGCTCACGGTTTTAATTAGTGTAATTATATCAATCCGAGGGAGTTTTAAAAAGCATTTGCTAGACGTTAAAGTAGGTTTTAATAGCTGTAATTTTCAGATTTAACTATTTGGCCTCAATACTTACTTCTTATTTACACATTTATACAAAAAAAAAAAAAAAAAGGAAGAATGAATTACAGGCATTTCTGTTTTTGGAGTCCTTCCCTGGGTTCACATTATGACAAAATGCTTTTGTAGTTAGGACAAAGATCAATATGGAGTGATTCAATAACAAATCGATCTTGAATTACAAGTATTGCCATGGTCACACTACAGCTATCGTTAGTGCAAGACAGCGACAGTGTGCATCTAAATAATTACTATCTGCTTTGTCTATGAAATGTTACGCAAATAAATTTTTAATTCATTACTTTTTCCGTAACTAAAGCTCTTGTCTCAGAAGGGTGTCTCTTGAAACCTACCTTGCCGAATGTTTGATTAACTATTACTATTTTATACATTTAAATAAAAGTACGATTGATACCTGGGACTTGGAAGATTCTTAAATTTTGGAATAAGAAATGAATTTATTGATTTAGAAAAGATAATGCCCAGAGTTGATAAGGATGTGGAAAAATAGACACTGTCAATACTCTTTGCTGGAGATATAAATTGCTGCGAACCTTCCAGAAAACAACTTGGGTTCAAAAACACAGCAAGATTCTGAAACTTTATGTAATCTTTGACCCAAATATTTTAATTTTAGAAATATGTCCTAAGTGGGGCGCCTAGGTGGCTCAGTCGGTTGAGCATCCGACTTCAGCTTAGGTCATGATCTCACACTCCGTGGGTTCGAGCCCTGCGTCGGGCTCTGTGCTGATGGCTCGGAGCCCGGAGCCTGCTTCAGATTCTGTGTCTCCCCCTCTCTCTGCCCCTCCCCTGCTCATGCTCTGTCTCTCTTTGTCTCAAAAATAAATAAAAACATTAAAAGAAAAAAAAGAAATATGTCCTAAGAAGATAATTGGGTTAATGTGCAAAGTTTTATTCGTTGTATCACTGTTTCTATATAAAAACTGTACTGGGGGCACCTGGGTGGCTCAGTCGGTTAAGCGTCCGACTTCAGCTCAGGTCATGATCTCATACTCTGTGAGTTCGAGCCCCACGTCAGGTTCTGTGCTGACAGCTCAGAGCCTGGAGCCTGCTTCAGATTCTGTGTCTCCCTCTCTCTCTGCCCCTTCCCCGCTCATGCTCTGTCTCTCTTTGTCTCAAAAATAAATAAAAACATTAAAAAAATTAAAAATAAAAATAAAAACTGTACTGTATGCCATCTACATATCTACCAGTAGGTATTAAGTTAAGGTTGACATATTTATGCAAGAAAATACTCTGTGGCCATAAATTGATATTCCTTACTATGGAACGATGTCCAAAATACGTAATTGATGGAAAAAAGAACCATTAAGATGGTTCACAGAGCCTTTACACTTTCTATATTTTCTGAATTGTTGCAATGAGCATGTGTTACATGTATAGTCATAAAGGTCAATAAAATGATTTCTATCTCCCGGGGAAAGATGCCTTTCTGTGCAGTAACCGGTGGTTACCCCTTTCTACCTTATCCCTTTTAACTACTAGATGTCATTCTTATCCTAGGACTTCTTTGAGCTTCCCCACTACACTACCCTGAAAGGAAGGCAAAGTGGATATCTCCCTCCTGTCTGACAGCCTAAAAGATGTCACAATCGGGCCAAAGTTCACACCAGCCGAGGACACTGACGGCTGATTCCAGAGTCGTTAGCTAGTTGCTGCATTCAGGGTTCTTAGGGAGAGAGTCGCTACAATGTTTTACAATTAAGTTTGCTTGAGGCCTCTTGCAGTAGCTTTAAGGAGCTAAGCACAGGTCACCCTACTGACCTCACCAAACCCTCAGCCTTGGGGACTCTCCCAATCCTCTGACATTCCTCTCTACTGGTCATCCCATCCCTCCTGTTCTCCGTCCAGGAGAATCCTGCATAGGCTTCCTTCAAGGGGCCTTTAATAACTTAGTTGGTCTCATTTTATTGGGGGTAGGAGAGTCTGCTGACAACTCTGTTTCCATCGTGTTAAGTATCAGGTGTACTGAAACCACACATTAATGTGCTTGGTCACCTGGATGAAAAGTTCATTTCACTTGGCTACTCTTAGGAGAAAAAAGTCCCAGACCTATGATCTTGTTCTATAAACTTAAAGATGACATAAATAAAAGGTAGGAGGATAGGATATTCACAAGTTGACATGAGCTGTATTAGTCATAAGTATCCTTCCTTCCAGGAAGAAAAAAAAAAAAAAAAGGAGGGGGATAGTACGGAGCTCACCAGCCTCAGAAGTGCCACGTGTCCAAGAATTGTGTGCAAGTCATATTATCACTGTTCTTATATAACATGGCACCCCCGTGGTTGACTTCCAATAAATGTCCACTAAACATAAAGGGAGTTAATGTTGCATAGAAACAATATGATTTTATATATTCAGTTGTGCACCGCTGTTGGATCTTCATATGCTGAATGTTTGCAAGAAGGCCTCCGCTATAGCCAAGTTAGATCCAAATTCACAATGAAATTGGCAAAGTTTCTCTTTTTGAAGAGGAAAATTGCACCCTACGGAGAATACTGACATCCGTAATTCTGTAATTGAAAGCAGTATTTATGAAAGAGAGAAAAGTTTTAGTGATCAGAGGAAATGAAAAAAAAAAAGTAAAACATATTTGTCTCAAAATAGCCAAGACTGGACATATTTCTCAAAGCTTCCACCAAAACTGGGTTACAAAACTGAGTATAATTGCAGGTGAGTCCCAGATTATAAAAATGAGGGAAATCCAAGTTTTTGTAATTATCCATTATAAGCCCTGTGTCAGTGTGATTTTTCACACTCACTCCAGGCCAGTCTGAAATTGGCCGTGTCTCCCTTGGGCTCCTTTAGCTTGCCCAACCAGGTGCTTAGTGTCTTCTCAGGACTGCATTCTTCCTGTGACTCCGTCATTCACTCCTTTCCCCTAGTCCTTCCTGGGTCACCTGATAAAGAGCCTTAGTATTTAAAGAAGAAGTATTTCCTTCCCATTATCCTGTGCATTAAGTGCATTTCACGCATGGCCAACTTCTAAGGGAATGAATCTCCCTAAATAGGGAAATCTCAGGGTGCCTGGGTAGCTCAGTCGGTTAAGCAAGTGACTCTTGATTTCGGCTTAGGTCATGGTCTTGCAGTCACGAGATCAAGCCCCAGATCATGCTCAGAGCTGGGCAGTGGAGCCTGCTTAAGATTCTGTCTCTCCCTCGCCCTCTGCCCCTCACCCACTCACGCACGTGCACGCTCTCTTGCTCTCTCTCAAATTAAAAAAAAAAAAAAAAGACAGAAATTTCAGGCAAGAGAACAAGCTGGATAAGATATTTTGGTTAGCAGTATCTCTAGGCGCCCCTCAAATATTGTTGAGTCTTACCCTCTAAGGCAGGCTCCCCCAGTCTGGCTCTCTTCCCTGGTGCAGCAGGGAAGCTAAGCTCACGTCACCCCCCCAGCCCCCCAGTGTGTGGCAAATCGCCCTTCGCCCCACACCACTCCCTACCAAGACTGCCTACCCAACTCCCCTCAAGGAGGGCTTTCAGGACTGCACCGTAAGCCATCTACATATCTACCAGCAGGCATTAAGTTAAGTTTGACACGTTTATGCAAGGGCTCCGCTTGTTCCTCAGGAGTCTTTGGGAACAACGCTGGCCTCTCCGTCGAAGGAAGGAGTGGAGAATGCTGATAGGAGGACTGTTGGCTATGTTTGTTTATGGGGACCTCTCAGCGGACTACCATTCTTGTCGACGGTAATTCTAAGTTTGTCACTTTCGGTATGCTTCTGGACGTGGGCTCCCTCTTGTGGCCCATAGGATATGAATATGACATACAAGATGTAGGAAATTTTATCTGCATTTTTGCAGTTGCAAAGATTACTTGGGGACTGGTAGAGAAATGATTATAGCTAAATTGATCAATATATTTTTTAAAGTCATCTCTACACCCACCATGGGGCTTGAACTCACAACCCCAATATCAAAAGTCTTGTGTTCTACCGACTGAGCCAGCCAGGCACCCTTGAATTGACAAATGATTTTTAAGCAAAGATTGTGTACACCTAAATTAACTTATTTAATCTAGAATCATACATGTATAAAGACCCAGGGTATAGGAAATTATATCACTTGAATGAAGAAAAACCTGGCTTATCCAGCATTCAAAAACTAATAATTAACATTTATTGAGTGCATACTATGTTCCAGATACTGCTGTAAACAATTTGCACGAAGAATTATGTACCTTTTTAGTATGGAAAATGTATTATGGAGAATTAAGAAATATAGAAAAGCTCACACAAGAACCTCTCTCTCTATATCATCCACTTTCAACCATTATCAAAAACATTTTAACATTTTGCCATCTTTGTTTTATGGGGACATCATCATTCTTATCTTCCAATTTCTTTTTTCCTGGAGTATTTAAAGCAAAATCCAGATGTCCTACAATTCAGTCATAAATATCTTAAATGTATTCTAAAGTTTTAAAATACACGAGCTATTTTAATGTTCACAACAAAAGTAGATACTGTTATCATTCCCATTCTGCATATGTAGAAACTGAGGCAAATATTAAGAGGTTCAAACCCAGAAACTCTGACTCCAGAGGCTGTGTTGTAGCCAGCTTCCAAGATGGCCTCTGCGTCCTGGTAGTTATACCTTGTGTAGTGTGCTCACATGTTGGGCTGTGAGACCGATAGCAGAAGAGATGGCGTGTCACTTCTGAGATTAGACGGTGACTTCTGTCTTAGGTGACTGCCCTCTCTCTTTCTTGGATCATTTGCTCTGGGGGAAGCCAGCGGCCCCAGCCAGCAGCCCCCTGGAGAGCCCCAGATGGTGATGCAAAGCAGACTTCTAGCCGATGGCCACAGAGGAACTGAAGTTTGCCAACAATGAGAGAGTTTGGAGGCCCATTTCCAGCCCTATTTGAGCCTTGAAATGACTGCAGTCAGAGCTAACGGCTTCAGGACAGTCTCGTGAAAGACCCTGAGCCAGAACCATCCAGCTAAGGCACTCCCGGATTCCTGACCCAGAGAAATTGTGAGATAATAAATGGTTGTTGTTTAAGCTGCTATACTTCGGGATAACTCATAAACGTAGCGATAGATTACGGGCAGACTGGATCCTCAGTCACTGTTTTATTCTTCCCCCAAATGCAAATCTGCAATAGCTTTTGTTTTGTTCCTACCGTGACGCTTGATGTTAAGGACAACATTGAGGCGGTGCAATGAACTGAAAAGATATATTTAGGGGAGTTTAACAGTACTCGTGCGTTACATCGCTGTTCTAATCTGTGAGTGTGAATGTGGCAACGCTTGAGGAAAGGTACCAGTTAATGAAGCCCAACATCCTACTGTTCATATTTCCATATCAGCACAAACTAATCTACCTCATATTTTAAAAAAATGATTGCAGACTACTCTATCTTAAGTATTAAACCGATACCCTATGAATTAGTCATTTGTTGCCAGGTTTTGCTTTTGTCTTGTTCTGCTATTACAAATGCTGCTTCATGGAACATCTTTATACATCCTACCTCGGTAAACTTTTGCAAGTATAGCCTTATGGGATATTTCTAGCAGTGAGCAGGATAGGCCAAGCGTATGTGCATTCTGCATTAATAGTGGATGCAGAGGCGTCTGGGTGGCCGAGTCAGCTAAGCATCCGACTCTTGATTTCGGCTCCGGTCATGATCTCACGGCTCGTGATGGAGCCCCAAGTCAGGGTCTGTGTTGGTGGCGCGGAGCCTGCTTGGGATTCTCTCTCTTTCCCTTTCTCTGCCCTGACCCTGCTTGTGCTCTCTCTTTCTCTCTCTCTCTCAAAATAAATAAATAAACACTAAACAAGAAAAAAAAGGAGAACTGGATAGCACCAAACTTCAAAATTCTCCCAATCTAAAAGCTGAAAGAATATCTTCCATGGTTTGAATTTGTATTTCCTTAACTGTGGCTGAAGTTAAGCCTCTCTTTATAAGTTCACTGGTCATTAGTATTTATTTTTCTCAGAACCATCTGTCCTTAACTTTTGCACGATTTTAATCTTACTGGTTCGTAAGAGGTCTTTATATAGTATGGAAATTAACCTGTCAAATGTGTTGCTAACATTTTTCTCATCATTTGAGCTTTGAATTTGTTTATGGTTTATGCATTTACGTACTCCTCAGTAAGGCTTTCCCTGTTCTACAATAATAAGACTGTATTCCCATACTTTCTTCTAGAAGCTTTTGTTTTTCATTTGTTGCATAACATCTTTGCCCCTCTGGTTTAAGAGTGAGGTAGGCATCCAGCATTTTTGTCCTCCAAAAGTTACCTAGTTGTTTTGATATCATATATCTCTTATCAGTTTGGGGTGCCACCTTTAACGCTAAATCTCTGCACATATTTGGGTCTATTTCGGACTCTGTTCCATAAATCTGCCCATTGTTTTGCAAGTATTAAAGTGTTGTTATTATTATAGCATTAATTTGTAGTAGGACCAGTCCCCTGCCATACTTTGCTTTAAATTTTCCTAGTTACCTGGGGGAAAACAGGTTCTACTTACATAACTGGGCTAGAAAAAAGCTTAGGGCAGAAAGCCACCACCACGGGGTGAAAGCACCCAAGGTTAGCTAGTGAGATATTGTAATGGGATCATGAGTAACTTGTTATATCACCTGCAGGAAACTACTTTCCATCTGATGCCAATCTACTACGGTACTTTGATCACAAACCCCACCTGCTCCCCAGACACTTTACTTCTTACACATACAAGTTAATGATTACTGTCTGATTGTTTTCTCTATGTTCATGCGTGTAAGAGCTTGTTTTCTTCATGTTCACCATG
This sequence comes from Lynx canadensis, assembly GCF_007474595.2. Classification (NCBI taxonomy): domain Eukaryota; kingdom Metazoa; phylum Chordata; class Mammalia; order Carnivora; family Felidae; genus Lynx; species Lynx canadensis. Next base: position 1,602,750 of record NC_044311.2, on the reverse strand, counting down.
TGGGTAATATCTTATGAGCTCAATAAATACAGAGACAAAACCCCTGTTCCAGGCTCTTGTCTCCTCCTGGATATTAGCCTCTCTTGTATTCAATTCTGTGTCCGCTCTCTTGCCGGACAAGAGAGACCTCCAGACTCATAGTCTGCAACAGTTACCATGAATTACAGAATTATTTTTCAAGATAATAAAATTCCTGTTTTAATTGGGTTTATGTTGAATTTATAGGACAATTTATGCAGATTTTGTATATTTAATATATTTAGTTTCCTGATCAAAGAAATGTCTTTCAATTTATTTCTCTTCTTTTATGACCCCAAATAGAATTTTAAAGTCTTCATGGGGCGCCTGGGTGGCTCAGTCGGTTAAGTGTCCAACTTCAGCTCAGGTCACGATCTCGAGGTCTGTGAGTTCGAGCCCCGCGTCAGGCTCTGGGCTGATGGCTCAGAGCCTGGAGCCTGCTTCCGATTCTGTGTCTCCCTCTCTCTCTGCCCCTCCCCCGTTCATGCTCTGTCTCTCTCTGTCTCAAAAATAAATAAACATTAAAAAAAAAATTAAAGTCTTCTTCATTTAAGTTCTATATATACATTTTTTATTTCTGAATAGTTAAGTATTTTACTGGTTTATGGGTTTAAAATAGTTTCTTCCACTGAATTTTCTTTTTTTCATGTTTACTCATTTATTTTTGAGAGGCGGGGAGGGGCAGAGAGAAAGGGAGAGAGAGAATCCCAAGCAGGCTCCACCCTGTCAGTGTAGAGCCCGATGTGGGGCTCGAACACATGAACCGTGAGATCATGACCCGAGCCAAAACCAAGAGGCAGATGCTTAACCAACTGAGCCACCCAGGCACCCCTGAATTTTCTAATAGTTATTGATTAGGGATATGTTGTTGGTTTCTATATACTAAATTTCTAACCTGCCATTTTACTGAATCCTATTATTACTTCTGTTTTAAGGAATTCTGTAGGCTTTTTTCCTAGATAGGTATCGTCCCACTGGGATCCCCTTTTGCAGAGCAGTGTACCCATCCCCCAGCTGTCCTGAATGTTGACTACTAACTACTCGTAGCTGCCCCCATCTCTGGAGAATTGCCTTTCATCGAACGGGGGTTGACTTGCCTGTGAAATAACATTTCTCCTCCATTCCCATCAAGCAGCATATAGCCAATAACTAATGACTTACTGATTTGGGTGTTTAAAAAAAATTTTGCTTTTAAGGTGGTCCCAACTCTGTGGTACCAGTTGCGCTCTGGAGCATTCGATGAGCTCTGACTTCCATAGCCTGCTTCTGTCACTCTCCTTCTCCTTCTGTAAGAGCACTGCTTCAAGGGGCACCTGGGGGAGGCTCAGTTGGTTAAGCGTCCAACTCTTGATTTCGACTCCAGTCATGATCTCATAGTTCATGAGATTGAGCCTTGCATAGGGCTCTGTGCTCTCAGCACGGAGCCTGCTTGGGATTCTCTCTTTGCTCCCCTCCCCGCCCCACCCACCCCACTCATGCTCACTCTCTCTTTCTCTCTCTCACAATATATTTAAAAAAATAAAAGAAACTTAAAAAAAATTGTTAAAAAAACCCCACACGATTCTGCATCCCTGTCTTAGGCTTTGCTTCTAGGAAACCCAACCTAGGACAGTAAGTAATCCTATGGATTCAATCAGCATTTATTAAACACGTATTATTGGACATTGACAATGAGCTAGTGCTTTCTCGATACTGGGTGTCTGAACACACCAAGTTCCTTGTCTTTGTGGAACTTGCGTTTTAGTGGGAGACAACGGCAATGAATAAGTAAACAGACAAAGAAATATGTAATGAGGAGGATAATAGAGTGGTGCGTGAGGAAGTGAGGCACTATTTTGGAAAGACTAGCCAGAGAGGGTATATCAGTTATTCTGCCTCTGGTACAAGTAGACAGAAAACACAACTCAATGTGGTTTAGGCAAAAAAAAGAAAAAGGAAAAAGAAGAAATGTATTATATCACACAACAGAAAGTCCAGAGGTGGAAGTCTCCACAGTTAGGAAAATAAAGATATTATCAGGGAACCGGGTTCCTTTTGTCTACTTTGCCATCCATGGTGTATCAGTTTTGACCTCCAGACAAAAGAAACAAAGATTCTGAGGCAGAATAATTGTTGAACTGCAAATAAGACTTTGGAGACAAATTTCGTGTAAAGTTTTGGGGATTTGCTCACTCATAGGTGAGAATACAGCCTTCCGAAGACCGTGTCTCTGATCAAAGGCAGGGGCGGGACCTCTAAAGGTAGAGGTCACAAATTTTTTTTTTTTCTTTTTAATTTTTTTCAACGTTTATTTTATTTTTGGGACAGAGAGAGACAGAGCATGAACGGGGGAGGGGCAGAGAGAGAGGGAGACACAGAATCGGAAACAGGCTCCAGGCTCCGAGCCGTCAGCCCAGAGCCCGACGCGGGGCTCGAACTCCCGGACCGCGAGATCGTGACCTGAGCTGAAGTCGGACGCTTAACCGACTGCGCCACCCAGGCACCCCACAAATTTTTACAAGGAGAAATGACTACTTGGCTTAAGCAAACTTTTGGACTGCCAGTTCGAAACTGGCTGGTTGTACTGGAGCTTGGGACAGCTGACGGCTATGCTTCAAGTCAGTTTTTCGAACTGGACGGTCCAGTCACAAACTCACCCTTGGCAGCTTTTCTACGGACTCTGGCTAGCATTCTGAAAAGCAATTTCTCTGGCTCCTTCTTTTGGAAAAGCAGTTGCCCTGACTCCCTGCTGTATATTATAGGGTCAGCGTCATGCAGTGAGCAAGTCTGAAGGCATATATTCAAGGTTCAATGAAAATTTCTTTAAATACTTTCTTCATGGTCACAAGATGACTGCAGCAGTTCCACATGTCACATCCAGACACACCATATCCAAAGGCTATCATGTACCATGCTGTAACATAGTTCTTTGTTAATCTTTCAATAGTTAATACCAGATATGCTAGATATAATGTGCCCGATTTGAAATGCAATGTTCATTTCCTCCCCAAGCCATGAAGTGTTAAAATATTGGTCGGAACGAGAATCACGGTGATTCACCATGGTTAAAAGGGCAGGTTGAATCACGCAAGGACAAAAGATTCTAAATAAATTGCCCAAAGAAATGCCCAATTCGGTTTGCATTGGATTATCTTCTTGCCTGAGTAAGTGTTGGGGAGGGTTTGTTGATTACATATCAACTAATCCCCAAACTCAATGGCTGTTTTGTAATTACTGAACATCTCAAAGAGCTCTGCTTGTCCACACCACCTCCCCCAACCAATCCATGTGAAATTCTGTCTAACCACACTACTTGAGGAGGAAGCTGGGCTTGCAAAAGCACACATCTGGGAAAAAGTAAGAAAGAAAGGCTAGAAATCGAGCCCTTTCTCCTAGGAAAAATACTGGAGTTTATTTCAACTCAGCAGTGGTGTAACCCACTGTCCACAGCCTGGGAAATCTGCCCTGAGACCATTGCAATATGTGGATTAAGGATATGTTGGAGATCATCGAAAACTATCACCATTGTATTCTTCTTGTAACATAAAGAAAGTTAATGGGGGAGTGGAGAACACACGAGAGAACTGTCAGCCTAGGAAAAAGGTGAAAGGAGAGAGGGAGGTCTAGGGGCCACCCAGACAGCCCAAGCCGGTTTCACAATGTAACCGGGGGCCAGGTTGAGATTGTTAACTTCAAAGCTCCGGTAACTGGTTCAACCACATCTTCCCTGTCCTAACTTGGTAATGTCTTTGGCTCTAAACTTCATTCATCATTACAACCTGGCTCGTCATGAAGTAGTTCAGTTCGTATTCTTCAATCTGTCTCTTGCCAAATATACCTTTCTAGTTTGGTTCATGCTTTTGTTTCCTCTTCACGTAAGCAAAAATAGGTCTCTCTCAAGAGGTTTAAGAGCTTTACACTCCAGTTTCAATGCTGGTTAACTGCTTATGGAGCCTGTATGGCGGAGGTAGTGCAGCTGGCATAGCATTTATTCATTCACAAGATGTTTGCTGAGTGTCTGCTGTGTGCCAGCAGGAGGTGAGATGAGCATGATAGCCCATTCTTTAAGGTGTTCAGCGATCAGTCTTTATTGCTACTGGAGTTGAGAGATACTAAATCATTTAGAGGACCCCATTCCCTAGTAGTAGACATTCATTAACAAACTTCGTTGTTTGAGGGCCAGAATCCCGTAGAAGGAACATCGTGCCTCTTGGTGACTTTCCCCAAGGTATCCATTTCCATCGAGGAGCGAGGGTACAGAGGTAGGGAGCTTGGGTCTGGATGTGATGGCATTATGGTGACACACTAAGTGTGTATTACGTATCTTTGGCTGACTCAGTGTGCAGCCATAGCCCAGCAGACTCTAAGCCTAGGGTGGGTGATGGTCTGGTGAGGCCAAAGAAAATCCTGGAGACGGAGATCAAGACAGAGGTTTATGGGGGAAACTTGACATACAGGGTGTCGAGGAGCAGCTGACTGGACAGAGTATCGGCTGCTGGGATCTAAGTGCAGCAAGTGTTTGTTCATAGCAACTTACCCTAGACTATCGGTGGCCCTTCTCCTCCTTGAATGGCCAGCGTTTCCGAGGCGATTAAGGCCTGCCACCTGGACACTCTTCATTGGCCACGGCTGGAGCCCCTGGCTTTGAACACTGAACAACACGTGCTTCTGCACATTCTGCTTGATGGACATCAAAATAGTGACTCACAGAGGCGTTCAGGGCATGTTTGGCCCAACTAGCTATCCATATACACAGTGTGAACCATATACTCTGTCTCCCATTAAATAGTTTGAAAACTTCTTTCCAATTCCCACGCAGGCACTTTTACTCATTCTTTCATTTATTCCTTTAAAAATATTTATTAAATACGGAGATGCTCTTTGCAAAAAAATATTATCTTCCTAGACCTGAGATTTGGGATGGGTCCCTTCAGCTTCCTGCAAAGGAAAACTTGGGTTGTAGAGAGGAAAAATGTGGTGTTTCTGCTGAAATCTTAAAGATACCCTGATGATACATGTATCACAAACTAGAAAGGGATGCATAGGAAGAAATGCTGTGCGGGTCATTCTGTATTTTCAGGCATTATCTCTTGACTATGATATCCTGGTATCCTCTAAAGACCTTTTTTTCCTTGATTCCTATCCCCTAAGACCCAAGGCCCAGGAGCGGTGGAGACATCCTGCCATATCCTCATTCTGCCTCCCGGGAGCATGGAAACCTGTAGTGATCAAATGCACAACCATTGCCCCAGGTGCCCAGTGGTCTAACTGTCTCCCTCACTTCTGGGAACCACCATCTCTGAAAGGCACAGATGGCCACACCGTCTGAGCTGACCCATCAATTTCCAAGATGAGACCCCAAAAGGCAATAAGTTCATTTGCGTAAGTGTTTTCTCTTTAGGCTGCAAGAGTGAATTTTTATCCATTCAGCAAGTGGTTGAACACCTTTATGTTTAAGGTGAAACACTTTGCCTTTAAAAGGAGTTTCACTGTTAAAGGCATCTCTTCATAATATTTACTTCTCTGTGGGTGTGGAGTAACCAGCTTCCAAGATGGTCTCCGGGGGACGTTCACCTCCTGGTAGTCCTGCTCGTGTGTGTTCCTCTCCCATATCACATCAAGGTTGGTCTGTGACTGCGGCGGAAGTGATGGTATGTGACTTTCATGGCTCAGTCATAAAAAAACTTGCATCTCTGCCTGGCTACCCACAGCAACTGTCAGATAATCAAAGTTAATTGTTTTAAGCCACTAAGATCTGGGGTAATGTGTTATGAGGCAATAGTTAACTACTAATCTCCGTATAGTGTGAGGCCACAATTAATCTAGTTGAAGCTTGAAGTGGGGTTTAATAGATCGAAATGATTTGCAACGATAGAAATAACACTTATAGTTGTTTATCACAAAATCGGTTTTAATAAGCTATATAACTATTAAATGTAATTTACCTTCTCTAATTGCCAAAGTTACTATGAAAAAAAATTTCTTCCTACAATAATCAACACATAGGATGCACATAATCAAGGTAACTGTGCTAACTTTACAGGAATATTTCTGGGAGATTTTAGAAATTATAATAAATGGAGCAGGGTTAATGGATTTAAAGACACTTCTTCAAGCAGTTAATGGTAAATACAAAAGAATCTCAAAAAGGAAAATTTAAAGAAGTGTCTATTCATGTCTTCTGCCCATTTCTTCACTGGATTATTTGTTTTTCGGGTGTGGAGTTTGATGAGTTCTTTATACTAGTATCTTTGGATACTGGCCCTTTGCCTGATACGTCATTCGCAAATATCTTTTCCCATTCCGTTGGTTTCCTTTGCAGTGCAGAAGCTTTTTATCTTCATGAGGTCCCAGTAGTTTATTTTTGCTTTTAATTCCTTTGCCTTTGGAGATGTGGCAAGTAAGAAATTGCTGCAGCTGAGGTCAGAGAGGTTTTTTCCTGCTTTCTCCTCTAGGGTTTTGATGGTTTCCTGTCTCACGTTCAGGTCCTTCATCCATTTTGAGTTTATTTTTGTGAATGGTGCAAGAAAGTGGTCTAGTTTCATTCTTCTGCATGTTGCTGTCCAGTTCTCCCGGCACCATTTGTTAAAGAGACTGTCTTTTTTCCATTGGATATTCTTTCCTGCTTTGTCAAAGATTAGCTGCCCACACTTTTGTGGGTCTAATTCTGGGTTCTCTGTTCTATTCCATTGGTCTATGTGTCTGTTTTTGTGCCAATACCATGCTGTCTTGCTGATTACAGCTTTGTAGTAGAGGCTAAAGTCTGGGATTGTGATGCCTCCCGCTTTGGTTTTCTAACATTACTTTGGCTATTCGGGGTCTTTTGTAGTTCCATACAAATTTTAGGATTGCTTGTTCTAGCTTTGAGAAGAATGCTGATGCAATTTTGATCCAGATGGCCAACAGGCACATGAAAAGATGCTCAACGTCACTCCTCATCAGGGAAATACAAATCAAAACCACACTGAGATACCACCTCACGCCAGTCAGAGTGGCTAAAATGAGCAAATCAGGAGACTGTAGAGGCTGGAGAGGATGTGGAGAAATGGGAACCCTCTTGCACTGTTGGTGGGAATGCAAATTGGTGCAGCCACTCTGGAAAACAGTGTGGAGGTTCCTCAAAAAATTAAAAATAGACCTACCCTATGACCCAGCAAAAGCACTGCTAGGAATTTACCCAAGGGATACAGGAGTGCTGATGCATAGGGGCACTTGTACCCCAATGTTTATAGCAGCGCTTTTAACAATAGCCAAATTATGAAAAGAGCCTAAATGTCCATCCACTTATAAATGGATAAAGAAATTGTGGTTTATATACACAATGGAATACTACGTGGCAATGAGAAAGAATGAAATCTGGCCTTTTGTAGCAACGTGGATGGAACTGGAGAGTGTTATGCTAAGTGAAATAAGTCAGAGAAAGACAGATACCATATGTTTTCACTCTTGTGTGGATCCTGAGAAACTTAACAGAAGACCATGGGGGAGAGGAAGGGGAAAAAAAAGTTAGAGAGGGAGGGAGGCAAACCATAAGAGACTCTTAAAAACTGAGAACAAACTGAGGGTTGATGGGGGGTAGGAGGGAGGGGAGGGTGGGTGATGGGTATTGAAGAGGGCACCTGTTGGGATGAGCACTGGGTGTTGTATGGAAACCAATTTGACAATAAATTTCATATTAAAAAAAAAAGCAAGTTGAAGGAAAAAAAAGGAAATTTTAAGAAAATTGATTTTCATTGTTTCAAAATTCTCAAAATTTAAGATAAAATTTCTTAATAATAGTTGTCACTGATTAATCCTTTCAGTAGGAAAGTATATGAGGAAAGTATTATTATACCCAAACTTTAGCCTAGGAAACAGACTTAGACAACTGAAGTCACTCGTTTAAAGTCACCCAGATAGGAGGTGACCAAGCTAGAATTTGAACCCTGTTTTGAACCCTCTCTCCTCATCCTATACTAACGGGAACAGGACCTTTGCCTAAAATTAGTTTTAAGGTTTGATATGTGTTGAAAGTCATTCATGTCACTGCTACACATGGAAAATGAGCAGACTTAACAAATACTTATGATTTGCATTTTCAAAAGTCCTGCTCCCCATTTGTTCATCCATACCTTTCACTGGTTAACTGCTCTTTTTTTTTTTTTTTTTTTGGTTGTTTACCACAGACAGTTGTAAAACCGATAAGAGCTTGAGAGCTTACACGGAGAGTAATTACTCCCTAGTTAATATTTAGTTAATAAAAATACTCATTATATAACATCTATACATATGACCTGTAACATGAGTTATTCCCCAGCTAACGTTTAGTTGATAAACTATTGTTATCTGCCCTTTTTGTAGTAGATAATATCTTTTGATGCTTGGTAATTTATGCGCAGGGAAACCTCAGATGTGGCCATTTTTGACATACTGATATGAATTAGTAGGTTTTCCTCGCTCTTTAAAATTTTCTACTGAGTATAACAAAACAATCAATGTGTATTCTGTAAATATTTTTTTTTGTAAGGTGATCTATTTAATAAATATAGCAGGATCATAATATATATTTTGTAATTTTATTTCTCAAAGAACTTCGGTCCTTTCTGTGTGATAAAAGCACCCAGGAGGTGATGTGTTTTGCTGAAACGCTCATGAGTTAGGCTTTTGCTTTCTCTCAACGTGCCCTGCAGTCTTCTGTATATTTTCCATATCGCTTCTTCCAGGAAGGGCCCACGTTTTAGTTTTTTTTGTATCATTCATATGTGAATCCTTTGAAGTACAATTCTACACTGGGATGCTAAGGTAGTTTAGAGAAACAAAAACATGTCACTGTGTTTGAGACCATCACATGTAATTTAAGGTGTTTTGAGGTGAATTAGAATGTACACATGCCATGAGACTCCTCCTCCTCCTTCTTCCTTCCCTTTACGTTTAAAACCATCTACACGAATGTGTCCCTTACTGCCACCCCCAGTAGCTGCTGTGCCTTTTTGACCCATGGATCTGTGTGCTTGGTCTCACCTCTCCCTTTTCACTGTGGACCTTGCTTCATCCATTACCCTCTTTCATTCCCTTGGCCTCCTTCTCTCCCTCTCTGCTAGCCTATAGCCTGCTGTTTATAACTGAGCTGAAAGTATCCAGGGGCGCCTGCGTGGCTTAGTCAATTAAGCGTCCAACTCTTGATTTCGGCTCAGTTCGTGATCTCCCGGTTCACGGGTTCACGCTAACAGTGTGGAGCCTGCTTGGGATTTTCTCTCTCCTTTCTCTTTGCCCCTCCCCAACACATGCATGCTCGCACACACTCACTCTCTCTCTCTCTGAAAATAAAATAAATACATTTTAAAAAAGAAGTATCCAACCCAATAAAAAAAAATTAGCCCAACCTGTTAACAAAGTCAAAGACCTTTTGGCAAAAAATAATTCACGAAGCGGTAGGAAACATCAGTGGGTCAATAACTAATAGGAGAAATTGGAAAAATCATTAAAGAAAAATAATTAATCGTTAATGATAGCAACTACATTTATTGGCCTCGCTCACCATTTAGCTATATTTAGATGGCATGCTGAACATTTTACATAAATTGTCTTATTTAATATTCCACTACAATATAAGATAGTTACTATTATTATTAACACAACAGTGTTGTACAGGGAAGGAAATTGAAGTTTAAAGAAGTAAAGGTAGGTACCTTGCAGTTATATAGTTTTCTTTCTTTCATTTATTAGAAAAAGCTGGAATAGGACCCAGGTTTGTTTGATCCGTTTAACCACGTTTCCCCACTTGGTCCAGGCAACTTAATGAGTTCATTAAATGAATTTAATTTAATTTAATGTGTTCAGTTTAATGAACACATGCGTTCAGGGGATGAGACGTTTCTGTGTGTGTCTTTCAAACACAGAAAACAAGAAATAGCTTTCTAATTTTCTCAGGAAAACCAGCTTAGCCTTCCAAACCTATACTACACACAGATGCAAAAAATCTTAAGATTTGGCAAACTGAGTCCAGAACCGCAGTAAAAGGTTCATGTTGTCTGTCCTGCTAGAGTTTATTTTAGGAACACATGGATGTAAATCACGTGGCCAGCCTGTGCCGTAACAGGTCATTCCCGTCAACATTCATATCTTCATTTAAAACCACGCACAAAGGCTCACAGTTGCACGCACGAAGCCCCCTCTCGACACCCCCTACCTCCTCTCTCTCTTACCGAAGGGTCGCTGTCTTTGCCACTCTGACTTTCCATCCTTACAGACTCTCCAGAACCCACTTACGTCAGGCTTTCCCTCCCCCAAAATTGCTCTTGAAGATTACCGTCGATTATACACATTTCGATGAGCAATTTCCATTCTTGCCGACGGCAGTCGGCAGGCCTGACCCTCCTCCCCTTCTTGCAATCTTTTCTCCACTTGGCCTCCAGGCAGGACACCCTCTCCTACGGTTCTTCTCCTATGGTTCTGGCGGCTCCTTCTGTCTCTTTTGCTGGCTCCTCTTGACCTTCCTGACCTCTAAACACTGGATGGGCCCTGGGCTCAGTAGTTCTTTCTGCCGCATGATCTCATCCAGTCCTGGCTTTTTTATTCTTAGTGTTTAAATTAAATTTTATTTTATTGAAGTCACGTATACACATTTTTCAAAAGCCAAATAATATTCATTAGATGCCAGAAGCTATACACATTGGCCTCTGCCCTGGTTGCTGGCACAAAGCCCCCAGAGCCCTTATGACTTCCTAAGTAATAACACTAGGAGCCTTCCTTGCAACATGTGCCTTTGGCCCTGTCTCTGACAGGGGGCTCCTAAAACTCTTGTAAATTTCTTTTATCATTATTATTTTCATGTTTTTTATTTATTTTTGAGAGACAGAGACAGAGTACAAGTGGGGGGGGAGGGGCAGAGAGGGAGGGAGACACAGAATCCGAAGCAGGCTCCGGGCTCCGAGCTGTCAGCACGGAGCCCCACGCCGGGCTCGAACTCACCAACCGTGAGAGCGTGATCTTAGCGGAAGTCGGATGCTTTACCAATTGAGCCACCCAGGTCCCCCAAACTCCTGTAAATTTCTAAGATATAAGAGCTTTAAGGAGCATCTTTTGTTCATTGTGGTGACTCTGAGTGGGCCCCTGGTTGGCTCCTGGGTGAGGGCTGGTCACCAGAAAGACCAGGCCATGATTAGAAGCTTTGGAATTTTGAGGCCTAACCCTCAGCCTCCAGAGAGGGTAGAGGGTCTAAAAATGGAGTTAATAACTGACCATTTCTACATGAGGGAGCCTCCAGAAAATCCCAATGGTATGGGGTTTGGAGAGCTTCTAGGTTGGTAAACACATCCATCAGGAGGGTGATTCATCCCAACTCCACGGGAACAGAATTTCCTGCACTGGAATTCTCCAACACCTTGCCCTATGTATCTCTTCATCTGGTTGCCAATCTGTATCCTTTACTAAATCCTTTAATAAACTAATAAATGTAAGTGTTTCCTGGGTTCTGTGGGCTACTCTAGCAAATTAATCAAACCCAACGAGGGGCCCGTTGGGACCTCCGATATATAGCCGGTTGGTCAGAAGCTCAGGTGACAGCCTGGGGTTGTGAATGTCATCTGAAGGGTGTGCGTAGGGGGCATGGTGACCACAAGTATCAGAAGGGAAGTGTTCTCTGTGAAGGCAAAGGAGACACACAGAGAAAAAAGACACACAAGGGATGAACTGGGTTATTCCTACAAAGGAAGAAAAAATACCCAGTTTTTCCCATTTGCACTAAAAAAGTCCTGTGACAAAATGCCTCATGTTATTCTGCTTCACTTGAATATACTCTGCAGATATTGTTTGTTTGTTTTTTTAACAGATTGAGGATTTGTGGCAACCCGATGACCCAAAAGTCTATCTGTACCATTTTCCAACATGTCCTCCCTTCTCTCTATATTTTGGTAATTCTCACAATATACCTAACTTTTAAATTATTATTGTTATAGTGATCTGTAATCAGTGATTATGGCTCGCTGAAAGCTCAGATAATGGTTGGCATTTTTAGCAATAAAGTGTTTCTTAAAAATTTTTAAATTAAAACTTTTTAATTAACATACAGTATTGTATCAGTTTCAGGCGTACAATATAGTGATTCAACACTTCCATACATCACCTTGTCCCCATCACCTATTTCACCGGTTGCCGCCATTCACTTCCCCTCCGATAACCATTGGATTAGTGTTTTAGTTGTTCTCTATGATTAAGAGTCTGTTTCTTAGTTTCTCTCTCTTTCTCTGTTCCCCTTTGTTTTGTTTCTCAAATTCCACATGTAAGTGAAATCATATGATATTTGTTGTTCTCTGACTTATTTTGTTTAGCATTGTACTGTCTAGTTCCATGTCCTTGAAAACGGCAAGATTTCATTCTTTTTATGGTTGGAAAATATTCCATTGCATATACATACACCATATTTTCTTTATCCATTCATCTATTGATGGACACACTTGGGCTGCTTCCATAATTTGGCTATTGTAAATAATATTGCTATAAACATAGGGGTGCATGTGTCCTTTTGAATCAGTGTTTTTGTATATTGGGGGTAAATATCCAGTATTGCTATTATTACACAGTAGGGTAGTTCTATTTAAAAAAAAATTTTTTTTAAAGTAAGCTCCACACCCAACGTGGGGTTCGAACTCACAACCCTGAGATCAAGAGTAGCATGCTCTGGGAGCGTCTGGGTGGCTCAGTCAGTTAAACGTCTGACTCCTGGTTTTGGCTCAGGTCATGATCTCACGGTTCAGGGAATAGAGCCCTGCATCAAGATCGGTGCTGACAGTGTGGAGGCTAGTCTTTGGAGAAATGTCTGTTCATGTCTTCAACCCATTTTTAATTGGATTATTCGTTTTTTGGGGGGTGTTGAGTTGTATCAGTTCTTTATATATTTTGGCTACTAACTCTTTATTGGATATGTCATTTACAAATAGCTTCTCCCATCCCATAGACTGCCTTTTAGTTTTCTAGTTTCTTTTACCGTGAAGAACCTTTTTATTTTGATGCAGTTTCAGCAGTTTATTTTTGCTTTTATTTCCGTTGCCTCAGGAGACATATCTAGAAGTGTTGCTATGGCTAATGTCAGAGACATTACTGCGTATACTCTGTTTTAGGATTTTTATGATTTCGGGTCTCACGTTTAGGTCTTTAGTCCATTTTGAATTTATTTTTGTGTATGATGTAAGAAAGTGGCCCAGCTTCATTCTTTTTCATGAAGCTTACCAGTTTTCCCAACACCATTTGTTGAAGAGACTGTCATTTTCCCGTTGGACATTCATTCCTGCTCTGTTGAAGATTAATTAACCATTTAATTGTGGCTTTATTTCTGGGTTTTCTATTTTGTTCCGTTGATCTATGTGTTTGTTTTTATGCCAGTGCCATATTGTTTTCATCACTGCAGCTTTGTAATATAACTTGAAGTCTGGAATTGTGTTACCCCCAGCTTTGCTTTTCTTTTTCAAGATTGCTATGGCTATTCAGGGTCTTTTGTGGTTCCATTTAATTTTAGGATTGTTTGTTCTAGTTCTGTGAAAAATGCTGTTGGCATTTTGAGAGGGATTGCATTAAATGTGTAAATTGCTTTGGGTAGTATTGACATTTTAACAAAACTTCTTCTTCCAATCCAGGAGCATGGAATGTCTTTCCATTTCTTTGTGTCCTCTTTAATTGCTTTCATCAGTGTTTTATAGTTTTCAGAGTATGGGTCTTTCACCTCTTTGGTTAGGTTTATTCCTAGGTGTCTTATTATTTTTGGTACAATTATAAATGGGATTGTTTTCCTAATTTCTCTTTCTGCTGTTTCATTGTTAGCATATACAAATGCAATGGACTTCTGTACATTGATTTTGTATACTGCAACCTTACTAAATTCATTTATCAGTTCTCGTAGTTTTTTTGGTGGAGACTTTAGGGTTTTTATACATAGTGTCATGTCATCTGCAAATAGTGAAAGTTTTACTGCTTCCTTACCTATTTGGATTCCTTTTATTTCTTTTTTGGAAAAATTTCTTTATTTGTTTATTTTGAGAGAGAGAGAGGGAGAGAGACAGAATATGAGTGGAGGAGAGGCAGAGAGAGAGGGAAAGAGAGAATCCCAAGCTGACTCCACACTCAGCATGGAGCCTGATGCGGTGCTCGATCTCAAGACCACGAGATCCATGATCTGAGCCAAAATCAAGAGTTGGACGCTTCACCCACTGAGCCACCCAGGCACCCCCAAAACACTCTTTTTTTAATTAAAAAATTTTTTTTTTATTTTAGAGAGAGAGAGAGAGCGCACGCACAACGAGCAGGGTAGGGGCAGAGGGAGAGAGAGAATCTTAACCAACACGGGGCTCCATCTCACGACCATGAGGTCACAACGTGAGCCAATATCGAGAGTCAGACATTCAACCGACTGAGCCACCCTGGCACCCCGGAGGAGGCAGCTCTAAACTGGCAACAGTCAGTCCCCATTTGGACTGACTGCCCAGTGGAGCCCCCAACTTGGTCAGCAATCCAGGTTCCCAGCTGTCTCTTATTGGAGGAGACCCCCACCAGGGGTTAGCCAGGCCCAACACTGGCTCAGCCTTCAAGGAGAGTATGTGCGTTTGTGTAGAATAAGGCTTGGAGTTAGGCAGATGCCAGGTATCCCCACGAGCCCGCTCCCGTGACCTGGCCTCTCCCTACAGCTGCTATGTTTCAGGTGCCCGGACCCCTGACCCGCACTGCCCGCACGTACGCAGTTTGCTCTCTATCAGCTGGCCTCTGGCTGCTGAGGCCCTCCAGGCCTGTTGTGCTCAGGCTGGTCCCCCAAACCAGCACAGCCTCCAGGGAGGAGGGTACCCGCTCCCTAAATTGAGACGTCCGCTTTCAGTGGGCGGTAGTCAATCACCATCTGGACCGCCGCCGAGGCCGTCCTGGGCTTCTCCAATCATCAAGCTTCCCAGGTGCCTGTTACATCGGAAGGTACCCTGACCCTTGCTGGCTGCCTCCCTCCCCCCACCATCCAGCGAGACAGTCCAGATTCCCCCACCCCTGCTGTCAAGTGGGAATACGCACACTTGTGGAGGTTAGCGCTTCAAATGAGGCAGATGCCCGTTTTCCTCACCAGCCCGCTCCCAGGACCAGCCTCTCCAGACGCTTTGCCCGGTTATGGGTCTCCGGGCCCCTTTCAGCTGCGCGGCTCCCCCCGTGCACCCTATGGGCCATATCAGCTGCCGGGGGCAGCCGAGGCCCCCCAAGCCGGTGGAACTCGGGCGGGTCCCAAACCACCTGCCCGGGCCCCGGGGCAGCAGGATCTCATAACTCCTCCACCCCACCCCACCCCACATCTTTCTGAGGCGGCAGCCCAAGCTGGCAACACTCAGCCCGCATTTGGATTGGCTGTGGGAGGCGGTGAAAACTCGCAGGTGTCGCTTGCGGAAGGATGACCTCGGTGGCACTCCCATCCTCGCAAGCCGGTCCAGACTCCTCTAGCCTCACCTACAGGGGAAATGCGCACGTTACAGGTTAGGGTTCGGAGGGAGACAAATGTCTTCTACCCCAACGACCTGCCTCACTGACCTGGCCTCTCCGGACCCCTGACCCACACAGACTTCGAATGTGCCGCACCCACCCCAGCGGTCCCAGGGGAGCAGCCGGGGCCCTCCTGGCCTGTGGGGCTCCAGCCAGTCCCGAGCCACCGGCACGGCTTCGCGGGCAGAGGAATCCCACTTCAGAAACTCTAAGATGGCAGCTTTAAACCGGTGACAGCCGGTCCCCACTGGGACTGAAGGCCTGACGGGAATCCTCGGGGCTGGAAGATGCCCAGGACACCCTCAGGTAGGCAGTCCCCGAAGTGGAGCCTCAGAAATGTTACCACGGGGTGGGCTTTCTCCACACCGAGACCATTCGGGCGGCTGAGGTCTTCCCAGACCCCTGGAGTCCTGGAGTGCACCCGCAGTTCAAGGCTAATGGAGTGTGGACTCCACTGATGTGGGCAGCCCAGATCAGGGTGGCCGACCAGGGTCCTGGAGTGATATCGTGCTGGGAAAAGAAGACCGTCGGGAAAACCTGGCCTCAGCCTGATTACACGGATTAGCTAATACAACTGTGTGTATCCCCCCCAGGGGAATCCAAAGCAGGGCAGCGCCGCACGGTTGGGGTCGCCACAAACACGAGGTGCCTGGGAGTGTCACAGTCCTACAGGTCCCCAGAAGCCCAAGGCTGGGACGGAGTGCAGAATTTGAATGCGTGGGGAATGAAGGTCCGGGGACCTGGGAACCGGAAAAAGGCAAGCTACGGTGAGAGGCAGGGGCAAGGGTGCAAGTCACGGGGGGGGGGGGGGGGGTGTCTACATCTGCCTGATTCTATGCCCTAAGCCACACAAAATACACACGTTGCCCCCCGAATGCAGAGCAACAGCAAGTGGCCCGCTTCCCAGAGTGGAGCAGGCCCGCGGGCAGAGGAGCCCTCCGGTAACAGATGCCCGGAAGAACGGACGGAGAAGCCCAGCTACTCATCAGGCAACTGCTCCACATGGAAACTGTTGCCTCTTTAAAGATGGAGCCCGGAGGGGCGCCTGGGTGCCTCCGTCTCGGGCAGGCTTTCGACTTCAGCTCAAGATCTCACCGCTCCTGAGTTCGAGCTCCCTCCCAGTCGAGCTCGGAGCCTGGAGCCTGCTTCAGATTCTGTGTGTCCCTTTCTCTCTGCCCCTCCCCTACTTCCTCTCTCTCTCTCTCTCTCTCTCTCTCTCTCTCTTAAAAATGCATAAATATTAAATTATACTTACGGAACCTAGGAGAAGCTTCAGGGAGATGCCTCTGTCCAGCAGACTATGCATGGGTTTGGAACCGGCCGTAACTCCAAAGGCCTACAAAAAAAAAAAAAAAAAGCTGCCCAGGCCCTGCGGACGGGGTGCATACTGCGCACGCGCTAGCGAAGCCCGGCGCAAGGTCAGGAGAAACCTGGAACTCCGCGGTTGTGTATACAGGCCAGGTCACAGGAGAGGGCTATTGAGGTACTAAAGACCCGTTAACAAGCCTTCTTTTACACAGACGCACATAATCAACCTGAGGGTAATGATGGAGGCAACCCCGATGCCGGGAAGCCGAAGCCGGCTGACTGGCCGAGGGGCCTCCTCTGATAAGGGACCCCTAGGGGCCCTGATGGCTGGGGGAGACAGGGACCCCAAGTGGCAACTGGTCCGAAACCGGCCTCAAAAAGAAAGGGTTGCCTTTTGAGAACCGCCGCCCCAGGAAGAGCTTAGCTGGGGGATCTCTCTGCCCAGCGTGTCAGGCCTGGGGCTTGGGCCCCGCCCGAGGCCCCTCCGGCCCGGAAGGCCCCACGTGTCCGAGGCGGCCCGACGTGCTGCGTACTGGGCATGCGCGAGCCTGCACCTGCCGGCGCGGGGCAGAGCCAGGGGCTGCGGAGGCGGAGGCTAGGGCGAGGGGGGTGGGTGGCGCACGCATCTGCCTTTTCCCAAGCCCCCACCGACGCCAGGGCGCCTCCGTACTCCTTCTGCGGGCGGAGCTGGCGCAGTGTGGACGGCCAGGGCGGTCGCGCTGCGGGGGCTCCTCCGACAAGGGACACCTGGGAGCCGTGATCGCCCGGCAGCCGGGGACCCCATCAGGCCGTCGGTGGAAGTGGGGACTGAGTGGGGGCAGTTTCACGGGGCCGCCACGGACAGATGTGGGGGCGCGTGCTCCCTCCTCCCTGAGCCCAAGCGGGTGGTTCGGGAACCAGCGAGCTGCACGGGCTCCCGGGGTTCCCCCTGCACCCGAGGGGGGCTGACGCGGTGCACGCGGGGCCCTGTGACTAGGGTCTGGGTAGAGGCCCACGTGGAGCAGGACAGGTGGCGAGGGGGGATGGGGACGACCGGGGTGGGGGGAATGAGGAGGAGGGCGGCTGGTGGGGGTATCTGGGAGCCGCCTAATTCCAAGCCCTCAACCACACAAATGCTCGTATTCCTTCGCTTTATGCCCCTGAGGTAATATGCACCCTGGCGTAGGTTGAAATGGGACTTAGGTAGATGCCTTGTACCCCCCACAGTCTGCTGCTTCTCTTGTGACCAGGCCTTTCCAGGTCCCTGGTTTTCCTGTGCTGGGCAGCTTGTGCATGAACAGGATACACCCCTCAGCCTAGCCAGAGGGCGGGGTCTCCCCCCTACCGTCTGCCAGGGGCTAGGGTTGGTCCAGAACCTTTTGGGTATCCTCTGGGTCTGATGGAGCCCATCTCCAAAAAGTCTTTCTGAAGTGGCCGCTTTAAACAGGTGACAGTCATTTGGACTGACGGCCTTTTGGGGTCCCAGGCTTTCCCACGTGTCTCTTGCTGGAGGAGCTCCCGCAGCCCAGCAGACCCCATCCTGGCAAGGCGGTCCACACTTTTCCAGATTGACCATCGGGGGAATATGCACAGCTGTGTGAGTGAGGACTTGGGATCAGGCAGATGCCAGGTGATTCCGGGACCCCCCGCCCTGGGGGCTTCCCAGGAACCAGGGCCACACCCGGTCTCTTAGTGAACAATTCCAGGGCAGCCTGTCTGGCCCCATCCTGGCAAGGTGGTTCAGACTTCTACAGATTTACCTTCAGGGGAATACGTGCATTTGTGTAGGGCAGGGCTTGGAATCAGGCCTTGTGCCCCTGATGCCCGCTCCTTCTCTGGGGCCTCTCCAGACACTTGTCCGA
This sequence comes from Lynx canadensis, assembly GCF_007474595.2. Lineage (NCBI taxonomy): Eukaryota > Metazoa > Chordata > Mammalia > Carnivora > Felidae > Lynx > Lynx canadensis. The sequence goes on along the minus strand of NC_044311.2, from coordinate 1,584,124 downwards.
CCCCAGGTCCCTGGCCACCCTGACTTGTGTTTCTGCGTATGCCCCTCGTCAGCCTCCCGGGGCAGCGAGGGCTCTTCCGGAGCTGCAGAAGTGCAGGAAGGTCTTGAACCACCTTGATAGGCTCCTGGGCAGAGGAACCCTGTGCCCTACGGTCTGTGTTGGGCAGCAGGTTTAAACTGGTTCCAGCTGGCCCACATTGAGCCCCACTGTCTCTGAGGTGCCCGGTTCCTCCAGCGGTCAATGCTGGCTTGTGTGTTTTATTGGAGTATACCCAGGCTAGTCAGCCGGGCAGGACGCTGGTGAGGTGGAGTGCTTTCCTCCCATTCTGTGCACGTTTTGTAGTATAATGCTTGGAAGTGGGCAGTTGCCAGGTACCCCGAATAGCCTGTTCCAGTGACCTAGGCTTTCCCTACAGATGCCCTGTTCCTGGTCCTTGGCTTTCTTGACCTGCACATGCACCGTCTGTACCTGGCCAGCCTGACTTGGGCACCAGGGGGCATTCCAAGCCCGTGGAGCTGGGGGAGGATCCCATCCACTTGAATGGCTTCTGGGTAGAAAGAGCCCACATCAGAAAATCTTTCTGAGGTGGCAAATTTATATAGGTGATGGTGAAACCACGTTTGGATTGGCTGCCTGATGGGGCCCCAGGGTCCTCCAGCAACCAAGGCTCCCAGGGGTCTCCTTTTAGAGGCTATCCCCACCATCCCGGGCAATCCAGTTCCCTCTAGCTGTGCCTTCTTGAAGAATAGGTCATTCATGTAACTTAGGGCTTGGAATTAGGCAGATGCCCTGTCCGCTCAATAGTCCCCTCTAGTTACCAGGCATCTCCCAACACTTACCCCGTCCCGGTCCCTGGTTAAAGTGACCAGAGCAAGAAGGGATTACGCAGTATACACCCATCGGCAGGCCTTGGGCAGTTGGGGCCTTTGGAGAGTGGGCCTGTCCCCAACCACATGTATAGCCTTTTGTGTGAAGGGCGTCCATCCCTGAAAATCTCCGAGGTGGTGGCTTTAAACTGTGGATGGTCAGTCCCCATTTGGACGAGCTGCCTGACAGGGTCTCTGGCTTCTCCAGCCATCAAGGCCCCCAGGTGTCTCTTACTGGAAGATACGCCAGCCAGTCAGCCGGGCCCCAACCTGGCAAGCAGTCTCGCTTCCTCCAGCTCTGCTTTCAAAAGGAATACATGCATTTGTGTAGATTTGAGCTCGGAGTTGGGCAGATGCCTTTGTAGGGGCCAAGGGCAGATGCTTTCTCTCGTCGGAGGAGGACACGTAGGCCAGTCTCTTGGGCCTGATGCTAGCAAGGAAGTGCAGTTTCCTCCAACTTTGCCTTCGAGGGGAGTATACATCTCAGTGTAGGTAAGGCCTGAGATGAAGTCGATGTCTTGTACCCCCAGCAACTCATTCCAGTGAACCAGCCTCTCCCGACCCTTGTCCGATTCCACTCCTCTGGGCTGCCTGACCTGCATGACCAGTACCTCTGAAGCCCTCCGTGGCTATGGAGCTGGGGCTGGTCCCGAACAGCCTCTTGAGCGAACGGCGCCCGTGATGAAATTGTGTCTGACGTGGTAGCCTTGAACTGGCGTCAGTCCATCCGCATTGAGACTGGCTGCCTCACAGGGTCTTTTTCTTCTACGTGAGTCGGTGCTCCCAGATGTCTCTTAGAGGGCACCCCGACCGTCATGTGAGGCCCCAGCCTGGCAAGGCACTGCGGATTTTTCCAGTTCTGATCTCAGAGGAAATTTGAGGGTAGAGCCTGGGGACGGGCATGTGCCTTGAAGCTCCAACGGCCAGCTCCCGTGACCTTGCCTCCCCAGACGCTTGCTGTGTTCCAGGTGCCTCGCTGTTCTGACCTGCTTGGCGGGTGCATCCACAGCTGGGGTCCTCCCGGCCCGTGGGGCTCGGGTAGGTCCTGAACCACCTGCACAGCCCGTGGAGGGGTATAGGAAAGTCAGGGACCCACATTGTGCTCTCACATTCATGTCCTTCTCTCTCCCTGCATCCTACTTCCTCACAGCCCGCTCTTAGAACCTTCCAGAATGCCAGGCACAGCCATGGGAGATTCTTCCATCAGTCAGGAGTTGTTGCTGAAAGGGAGGCTGTTTCTACACAGGTCCCCACCCTGTGAACATCTCCTCTGCATCAGACTTTCTCACTTCCAGCTGTCCTGGTCAAGGCCAGGAGACATCACGTCAAGTGGAGAGTGTTAACTATACAGGTGAGTGGGTTCTGGACACAGCTCAGCTCCAACAGTTAAGACAGCTGTCGTCGTCAGAGAAAGACCACACCCTCAGCACAATGGTATGGGAGGTGTCCCCTGTCATTAGTGCCCCTCCCACTTGTCTTTCTGCATCTCGTTTCTTTCCTTGGGGCTGCCTTTTCCTCCTCTCTAACCGGCCTTCAGATCCCTAGGTCAGTACAGGCTCTCCTGTCGTCCTTCACTATTAAAAGTGATTTGAGGGGCAGCTGGGTGGCTCAGTCGGTTGAGCCTCCCCCAGCCACTCATTGAGGTGGCCTTTGTCCCCACACTGTCCCCCAGGCTGCTGCCACTTGGAGACCATCCAGCTACACATCCCGTCCTGTGCACAGCGGCAGCTATTTAGGGGAAAGAGCCTCCCGAACAACTGAAGGTAGGTCATATGGTGGTGCATGCCTGGAACCCTCTATGTGGAGGTACACAGAAACCAGGCATTTGGCCCATCAGGCTTTATGCCCAGGCCTCGAGTCCCCGGGCATTTCTTCTGGGTTGGGATAATATCTCTGGAGATACAGAATGGGCAGCTGCTGAAAGCGTCCGTCACCCAAACGTGTAGCTTGTCTGCCCGCACTTGCCGGGACAGGATCCACCGTGAACTTCTACAGTCATGGCCTGGAGTCCACGTCTCAGCTTTACCATGAGAACACAGTCCTCGGGGAAGAAAACCAGGCCCTTCAGGTTCAGCCGAGTCACGTTTCCAGAGCTAGGTGGTAAAAGCCACAAATTGTGCTCGTTCCCCGCTTCCTTTCCTCCCTGCCCACACCAGTCCCTAACGGGAGAAGCAAAGAGGAGAAGGCAGAGGTGAAAGAGCTAAACAGACCCAACCCAAAGTGCCCTGGCTATGCTCAGCCTAGAAAGGGCTGCTTCCTGAGAGGTCCCAACCATGGGCTCCAGGGACACAGCTCTAGGAAACCTACCACCTCGGTGCAACCCACAAACATTCAGATAGCCAGAATCGTAGGTTGTCAGATTGGATACTGGTTAGGTGTCTGTTCTGCCCTTCCAGACTTTACTACAGCTCTGTGTGTCCCTCCTGGTAACAATCTGTCATCCCTGTATCCTCTCCCCCCCCCTCCGCCCATCCAAGTCCCCAGGGCTCCTCTCTGGTCACTAACCCTCAGAACTCTGGGTCTAATTCAACGGGCACCCGCGGATGGGTGTGTGGCCTGGGGGCAGCTGACGTTAGAGTTCACGGACTCGATCAAGTCAATATATTGGCAATAACAAATTATTTTTACTTACAAATATTTATGGAATAGCCATAAAAGGCTAAGAATAGTTTGCAAAAGGGTTAATCCCAGAATGAAAGAAGGCTCGTGGGAAAGGGAAAGGACAGCAAGTGATGCTTCTAAATTAGCCACCTCAGAGCAGGAGGATGTGAAGAAAGGTCACTGCTTGGGGAAGAAACCAAAGTTCGGTGCCCCGAGTTAACAGGTCAGACAGAAGGCACCACGACTAAGCCACTGTTGCGTGCCTGGACAGCCTCGGCAGACCTCCCGCGGGGGAGATCGTAAGGTTTCCATGAGGACATTCTGCCAGGCCTGGAGACTCCCCCGGGAGTGACACCCCTGCAACCTGATTCTCAGAGTCCCTGTCAGTGACCTTTGAGAAACCTTGACGAGCAGAGAGATGCCGCAAGCCCGGAAAAGAACAGCTGTCCCCATTTTCAGAATGATGGTAATGGTATCGTCTCAGAGCCACAGACAAGAAGTCTTGGTGTCGATCTTCGGCAAAGTTCAAGAGTGAAACTTTGCACAGAGGGTGTGTGAAAACCTAGAGAAGAGCGAATGTTAAAACCAGAGTGTTTTCCCTAAACGTCAAGGAGGCCTTATGAAAGAAGATCAAAGACGTTGCAAAGGTGGAGGCTCCCCCCTCCCCAGGGTGCGTGGCTGTATGAGCGGACGCTCTGCTTCCCTGGGCGGCTGTAGCGTGAACTGGTCTTCCTGTGGCCTTGGTTCCCTGTGTGTCCCTATGGATGTGTCTGGGCTCCTCTTCCTGCCACCTTTGGCCCCACACTATAAACACCCCTGTGTTCTGCTCACCAGAGTGTTCCCAGGAGACAGAAGTCCGCAGCCCGAGGGAGACTCTGCTGTCCTCTCCACCGCCATCCCAGCGCTGGGAGCTGGGAAGGGGGAATGGCAGCAGCTTTTGGAAGACTTGAAGGAGAAGCAGCAGGAGATCTTGAGTTTCCAGGAGGAGCAGCTATATCCCTCTGGGAGATAGACTCCAGGTAAGAGGGAGCCCCATTGATAAGGGGGGCAGCGCCATTTTCGGATTTCGCAGAAGGGATATTGGCAAGACAGTTGCTGACCCCTTTTTGAAACCTGCTGGCCCTCTGCTATTTCCCAGAAGGAAGGACTTCTCCGGGAATGCTCTTTTTCCTCCAAAGATAGAGCAAAAAAACCTCTTATGGAAGGCTTCAGCCTATCACGTACTGGAGAAAGAATGTACTCATGCTTCCAGTCAGCTTAAGGATATTAGCCTCACCATAAAGTAGGGGGCATCTGCACCAGCCACGCTGCTCGTCCCCAGCACAAATCCTACAACTTCTTGTCACATGGGGGAGAGCTCTGTAGGAGCGGTAACACTACGGGGCTGCGGTGTCTGTTTCTAGCTAATGTAGCTAACGGCACGACCTCAAGCCAAGTTACGTCACCTCCCTGAGCCTCTGTTTCCACGTCGTTGGAATAAAAGTGCTGGTCTCTGTGATCCCTAGGTTGACATCTAGGGCTAACAGCCCCTGATGCAAAGACCGGCCGACAGCGGGTTGCCCTGGGGTGGCCGAGGGGCCCTGGCACTCCGTGGGCCCTTGATGATCTCCTGGCAGCTGCACATAAGCTGGCCCTCCTGCGACAACAGCGTGAAGAGAAACGGTGGCTCTTCCAGTCTCTCCGGTCAGAGCTACGGCTCGACTGGGCTCTCTCTAGACCTTCCAGGAGGGGCTGAAAGGTATGTGTTCTCCTCATCCCCCCACCCCTGAGCTTCCTGCCCTTAAGGTTGCAGTGAGGTCTTTGCCTTGGGAGTCGTGGAGGTCTGGAAAGCTACCGAGTTCCGTCTCAGAGAAGAGCCCAGCCAGACCTGGGGTTCCCAGGACGAAGAGAGGGACGCTCTCCTACACAAAGTCCAGAGGTTGGTGACGTGAGCAAGCTCCAGCCCAGGCGTCCTCAAAAATAGACCACAAGAGGGGCGCCTGGGTGGCGCAGTCGGTTGAGCGTCCGACTTCGGCTCAGGTCACGATCTCGCGTGATCTCGCGTGAGTTCGAGCCCCGCGTCGGGCTCTGGGCTGACGGCTCGGAGCCTGGAGCCTGTTTCCGATTCTGTGTCTCCCTCTCTCTCTGCCCCTCCCGTTCATGCTCTGTCTCTCTCTGTCCCAAAAATAAATAAAAACGTTGAAAAAAAAATTAAAAAAAAAAAAATAGACCACAAGAGTTTAGCTCCACCCACCTAGATGGCCAGAGAAAAGTCCAAGTCCAGACTATACAGTGGTTTTTTCAAGTGCAAGGAACAGTCCTGATAATCGTGTGCAAAGCTCTCAGACGTTGTGAATAATACATACTGACCTCCCATGCAGCCAGTGGAGTGGATAATGTGCTCCTACCCTGACCCATTCCCAGTGAGAAAATTAAACGATCCAAAAAGACACATTTGCGGAAGTACCACAAATAGGACTTGGATTTGAAGCCTGAAATTGCATTTTAAACTCTTTTATTGAGGACTTTTGCTACCTGCTGAAATAATCTAGCCTTTGAGAATCTCCTACAGATGAGACAGGGTATTCTAAACAAGAAAGTTAATAAATCCAAGCAGGCTGGAACAGAGAGCTGATGCCAATATGATGAAATTGAGCAAAGATTACAAAAATTCCTGAGCTTGATTAAAAATATCAGTAGTAGAAGTACTGGATGGGAGGCCTGGCTGTGTAGCCGCTTATGGGCTTGGGGACGGGGGAGTTAGGTAGAAACACATCTACACAAGCAGCATGCAGGCCAAGGTTGCTGGAGAAGCCAACTCACCCTGATACAGAAGTAGTTTAAACATAGTCTTCCATATGGTGAGATCATGTTGGAGATACCGTTCGATTGTGGGGCACTATCTTATAAAAGGGACATTGACAAAGTAGACACTGTAATAAAGACACGGCCTATGTTGCTGAGGGGCCTGACATCTCAAAATGGTTGGAGGAACTAAAAAACAAATTAGGCTTGGAAAAGATCACGAGGAGATGGGAATTTTATTTGAAGGACTGTCAGGTAAAGGAGAGCTGATGTGTTTTGTGTCCCTTCAGAGGGCTGAACAAGGGTCAAAGAGAGAAGGACAATGGGATGTGACCATACATACTTAATGCTTTCCTTAACACTAGAGCTTTCTAGTGTGTAATGGCTGGTTTGTGAAGGAGCAAGCTTCTCATCCAAGCCTTCTCGAAATAGGAAGGGATGATTTGTCAAGGATCCTATAGAAGCAGCTCTTGCTTTGGGCGAGATGTTGATTCTGTGAGCCTTTCCATTCTCAGTTTTCTTGGTTACGTGTTTTAAAATTCCTTAAGCAGTATAGTTGAAGAATTTTCAGTATTCAGCCAAATTTGAATTTTCATAAAACCTGATTGAATTTCCTAATTTGCCGATGAGAAGGTGAACCAGAACTTGAAGAAATGTAGAGGGTGCAGCAAGCTGAGGGAATAGCTTATATACAAAGTCATGGGGGCACCGGGTCAGTGGGGAATGTTGGGGACAACCAGCTTGGAGGGGAGCTTTGTGTCAGGGGTGTGAGAAGTCAGCTCAGTTGAAAGGAGAAGCCCTACAACGTGGGATGAAAGTTTGTATTCCACAAAGTGGACAATGGAAAATGAGTATTTTTTTTTTGCCCGAGCAAAATAGGTGTTTGATGGGAACAGAACTCTCAAATAGTGAGAATGGTGGGTCATCTGGAGGCCAGAGACAGGGGACTCAAAACCCTCATGGGAATTATAGTCTTGGTTTTGAAAGCTTGTTTAATCCTACCTTGCCTAGCTCCCCTGGTTATACCGTCTGAGATCTCCAGCCTCACTGAGACAATGGTTGAAAGAAAAACGGCCACGCATGTGATGACGTTATGGAAATATAAACCTCTAAACCAAGATGATGCCCTTTGACCCAAAATAGGGGGGTCCGAACATCAAAGGGGGCAATGTGGTAGAGTCCCCTCCCTAAGGAATGTGGTGAGAAAAGACCTCAAGATAAAGGAAGGCAACCGGCTGTGTGCCTATGTGACATTCCTCATGACCCTGTGACATGAGACCGCTCAATCAGACTGTATGTCTGTACGTAAGTCTATACGTTACCCATATATGGGAGACAAAGAAGTAGGAAATGCATAAAAGGATACACCACACGGCTCATTTTTGGGGCACAAACTCTCTGAGCCCGTGCCCGCAGGAATAAAGTTGCTTCCTGGAGAGAAAAGCCTCAGTGCCACGACTCTGCGAGAATCCTGCTACATTCTCTGATGCGATGTGGGCCAGGAGCGAATGGTCAAGAAAGAATTCTTGAAACATTTTTGGTGTAAAAAAAGGTGGTCTTATTGTAGCACAGCGACAGGACTCGTGGGCAGGAAGAGCTTCCCCGGGATTGTCAGGAGTGATCAGTTATACACTTTTAGGTTGGGGCAACAGTGTAGAGACAAAGGAAGTTTCCAAAAGGATTTAATTGTTAAGGAGACTTCTGGGATCCTGGAGGCCTGGCTATTATCAAGCTAAGGTTGTTTTTCCCTCTAGCAAGGCATTAACATCAAGACAGTTAAGAGTTCCTGGAGGAATGTCGTGATCTGCCTGTTTCAAATATTTGTCGATGGGCTGCAAGTTACAAGGAAATTTAATTCTGTCCACATTTCCTTTTGTCTTTGTTCTCCACATCATTTCCCCCTGAACAGTTTTGACCCTTAAGTCTGTAAGGTTGCTGAGAGTGGAAGGTCTTACCTTCTGTAACTTCTTCCTGCTGAATGGGGAACAGAGATAGGACCTATGGGTCAACATTGGTCAGTTGGGGAAGATGTATCCGCTGAATCCAAGGTAGAAACATAAACGAATTTCCTTGAGTAGAAAGGGTCATCTGAAGGCTGGAAGTTATGGCATGAAGGAGTCTTGGCAACAGGCAGGAAGACGCTGGAAAAGATGACAAAATGAGGTTAATATTATTATGAGAATAAAGCCCAATGAAAAAGACTTTTGATAGTTGACCACAATTTTCCTCCAGTTCTTCATTGTTGTTTGGAGAGAGGTTTGAGGCCTTCCACGGGTTTACAGGAATAAGAAGGTGTGTTAGCTGGTACTGTGGATTCCCGCGAGGAAGGCAAGAGGTTTAATTTCTTGATCGGAGTCCACGAGGAATGTCCTTCTAATTTTATGGCTGTGGGAGTACATCATGTGACCTGGTACAGGCCCTTCCCTTTTGTAGTTAAATTCCTTGCTGTGTTAGCCTTCCAATCCTTTAAATAAACCATGTCCACTGGGTTTATACGTGGTGGGTTGCTAGTAACTGTCAGATCAGTAGTAGGGAGGATACGGCGTGTGTATTTAGAGATTTAGAAATATTCACTCCGCCTTACGGGCAGACTTACTTGCTGGGAGCGCTTTGGCCTCAATAATCTGAATTAGACTGACTGTTGTACACCTGGCTCTTCTTACCTCCTTTTCCATGAAACTACTGCCATCAGTAAGCCAACCGTCAGCTGCATTATCAATAGGAGAATCTTTTATGTCTGAGCTGCTGGAATAAACAAGATCAATAGCCCCTGTTCTGTAGGACATCCTGAGGTTCCTGCACCTGCCGGGAAGTGACAGTCTTTATTTGCCTGGTAAGGCTGCCGGGGACCCTGTAAGCAAGGTTACAGGTCAACATTTCCAGGGGACTCTATTGGCTGCATGCTTTGTAAAGTCAATCTCAGCTCTCAAAAGCTGTCTGCTCATACCTGAGTCTATGCAGGTCTCTCAAGTATGACGTTCCAGGGGCATCAGTCAGTTAAGCATCAGACTCTTGGTTTCAGCTCAGGTCATGATCTCATGGTTCATGGGTTCGAGCCCCACACCAGGCTCCATGCTGACAGTGCAGAGCCTGCTTGGGCTTCTCTCTCTCTCCCTCTCTCTCTGCCCCTCCCCCACTTGTGCTCACTCTCTAAATAAACAAACAAAAAACAAACTTAAAAAAATGACATTACAGTCAAAAGCCTTGATAAAATAGCCAATGTTTTCGATGGTGTCCTATTACAAGGAGAACAGAATTTTATTAAACTTATGCAAATGCTGTAATTGCCATGGAAGAAAGAATATTCACTGAGGGGTTTTGGATTTTGGAGGGTTCAGGTAGAGAGAAAATTTAAATGCTTCGATTTGTTCACAAGGGAATAGTTTGTCATATTTCTGTAAGTCATAGATTATCTTAAGAGAAAGTTTCCTTAATCTGGAAGAGCAAACATGAGAGAACCAGAAATGTTTCAAACGGGAGTCACAAAAATTATAATCCTCTTCCTCAATTCATTTAGTCCCATGTTAATAATTCTTGTTCAGTTTGAATGCAGTCTTTTAGTCCTGGAAATTCTTACCCAGTTCAGTTTTAGAATTTTAAAGATGACAAAAACCTGCATTTGTCCAAAGCCCTTTTTATGAATCCCCTTGAAGATGAAACATGTTTTGCAAGAGGATAAGTATCATAACTTTAGTACCAATAAACTAAAAAATGGACACAGAGATCTGGGGAGAGTTCATTATACTATAGCTGACAAAGAAATCTGGTTATTTCTGTGACACATAACACTTGAATAATCAGAATATGAAGTAATGGCCTTATACCAAAACGTATTAAAACTTTAGGAATTCATATGATCTCTAGACTAGTTATAGTATTTACCCAAACAACATAACCCAAGGCTTATTATTTAACAGTGTTAAGTTTAACATTCCAAATTCCTAGTTAAAAAGACTTTATGTACAGTTTAAATCCTGGGAAATTTGTTAAAAACCTCAGAAAGTTCTAAATCACATGCCTAAATAGGATTACAGATTATTAGAAAACTTAAACCTTAATTATTTATTTAACCAAGGTGGCAAGAGATTCCAAAGGCAAATATGTAGGGTTATATAGTTGTTAGCAAAACTTAGCTCCTTTAACATTGAATTTTGTTCTGTTTTTAAATTAGTGTTTTTATTTTCCTTTGGTAAGTCAGTAGCAGATGACTGGATCGTTTAGTATTTCTATTTTAATATAAACCTTATGGTTTTCCACCGTGGCTGTATGGATTTACATTTCCATCAACTGGGTACAAGTTTTCCCTTCTCTACACCTTTGTGAACACTTGTTATTTCTTGTGTCTTTGATATTAGCCATTATGTGTGAGATAATATGTCATTGTGGTTTTAGTTTGCATTTCCTTGATGATTAGTGATGTTGAGCATTTTTTTCGTGGCTGCTGGTTAGAGTAGTATTGGCTGCAACGTTTCTTTTAGGTCTTTGATTATATCATGCCACTCTCTTCTGGCCTACAAAGTTTCTGCTCAAAAATCAGTTGATAGCCTTATGTAGCTGTCTTTGTATGTAAGTACTTTTTCCTCCCTTTGTTGCTTTTAAAATTCCCTCTATAGCTTTAATTTCTGCTAGTTAAATTGTGTGTTTTGGTGTGGATCTTCTTGGGTTCATCTTGTTTGAGGCTCTCTGTATTCCTGGAACTGGACGTCTGTTTCCTTACTCAGATTGGGGAAGTTTTCAGCTACCTCTTCAAATAACTTTTCTATTATCTTTTCTCTGTGTTCTCCATGTGGCGTGCACATGTTATTATGCTTAATGCTCTGAGTTCCCTTAACCTAGTCTCATCTTTTTATTCTTATTTATTTATTCTTATTTAATTTAATTTAATTTAATGTTCTCAATTTACATCCAAGTTAGTTAGCAGATAGCACAACAATGATCTCAGGAGTAGAGTCCTTAGTGCCCCTTACTCATTTAGCCCATCTCCCCTCCCAGCACCCCTCCAGTAACTCTCTGTTTGTTTTCCATATTTAAGAGTCTCTTCTATTTTGTCCCCCTCCCTGTTTTATATTATTTTTGTTTCCCTTCCCTTGAGTTCATCTGTTCTGTGTCTTAAAGTCCTCATATGAATGAAGTCATATGATATTTGTCTTTCTCTGACTGACGAATTTCACTTAGCATAATACCCTCCATTTCTATCCACGTAGTTGCAAATGGCAAGATTTCATTCTTTTTGATTGCTGAGTGATACTCCATTGTGTGTGTGTGTGTGTGTGTGTGTGTGTGTGTGTGTGTGTGTATACACATACATACATTCTAAGCAGGAGCTTCTTTATCCATTTATCTATTGATGGACATTTGGGCTCTTTCCATACTTTGGCTATTGTTGATAGTGCTGCTATAAACATAATCAAAGACCTGATCAAGACAAAACATAAGTTTTGGTTTTCTGGGCAGACAAAAGAAAAAAAGCCTTTGTTTACATTTTCTTACTAGCAGCAGAGCAACAATCCAAGAAAACTTTGTCTTTAACAGAGAAAAACAGAATTCCAATCTTATAACAGTACGCTTTTAAAACCCATTCATTTTAACCTTAGTCCTGACTTCACATAAAATTCCTTTCCAAAGATTTCCCTTCACAGACCCCTGTAACCTTTTCTTTTTCTTTTAATGTTTTATTTATTTTTGAGAGAGAGAGAAACAGAGTGGGAGTGGGAGAGGGGCAGAGAGAGAAGGAGACACAGAATCCGAAGCAGGCTCCAGACTCTGAGCTGTCGGCACGGATCCCAATGTGGGGCTTGGACCCACAAACCGGGAGATCACGACCTGTGCCGAAGTTGGACACCTAACCGACTGAGCCACCCAGGTGCCCCACTCTGTAACTTGTTCGTTCAGATTTTGTCGTAAGCCTTTTTCTTTTTTTCATCATTCTTAATTTCATTTAGCAGAATTTTAACTCCTAGGAGCCTTGAAGGAAAACTAAGTAGCAACCAATTGTAAACTGGCTGTTACACCAGAATTCTTTAGATCTGAAATTTATGAAGACGTTTCACAATTTTAAAGACTTGCTTCTCCATAGTACAATCTTTGATTTCTAATCTCTGTCCTCCCACCTCACTATGCTCTGTATCAGTGTTGCTGGCCTTCCCAGATCCCTATCCTGGCGTCCCATGACCTGATTTGTGGGGCACTAAGCTGAGTGGACAATGTTCCTGTGTCCGAGGCAATCCTGGTTGTGGGAAAGCAGGGGGTGGTGGCCTGGTTTATTCCCAGCGGCTGTCCTCCACCTCTCCTGCCCGCCGCGTCTGCCCTTCATGTAGAAATGTCTCGCCCGCTCTCTCCCTCTCTTCTCAATGCCCCCCATCCATCTCACTGCCCCGTTTCAATATGAATGTTAACACTGACCCAACCCCCAGTCCCCCCACACGTTCCTTTCTACTTCCTTTCTTTCTTTCCTTGTGCTGTACCATTCAATTCGCCACCTCCATGGCCATATCCTCAATTGCATTCTAAGTAGGAGCTGTTTCTGCTCAGGGTTATCTAAAGAAGGGCCACCTCGATCTTTCCTCTCAGAACCACAGACAAGCCTGTGAAGCATCGTCGTCCTCGTGAGCATCTGTTGAGTGTGGACCTACACACGCGCTGTCCTGAGCCCGCTTTGGTAGCTTGTTATCTGTTACGGTCACTCTGGCACGCGGTCATCCGGGGGCAGAATAAAATCACTCAATCCAATGGCTAGAAATCGTGGATTCGCGTGCAGATGGGCGGCCTGCGCGGAAGGGGTAGGAAACCAAGCAGCGGCGGGATGGTTTTTGTGCGGACTGAGCAGGGGCGGCAGGCAGGCAGGGAGGCCTGTCAGCCTCACAGTTGACAAGAGGCCTCAGCTGCTGTGCTGTCTGAGCCACCAGAGACACACAGACGGGGAAACAACCCCACCCCGGGAGTTCCCCCAACAGGAGGGCAAGACGCGCATTTGAGCAAATGAGTACAAGGAGCTCCGGGCACAGTGCTAGAAGCCATCCTCTGGCGGTGAAAGGCAGATGCGCAAGCAACATTGTCTCAGGCCGGAAAAGTCACAGGTTCATGGCCGTGTAGGTTCTCCGGGTGGAGGAGAACATTGTAATGGCAGCCGTATCTCAGTCCCCGGAGACGGAGACGGTTCATTCGGGCCAGGTGAAGCAGAAGGTGGGATTAGGGTAGGGCAGGAGTGCCAGTTCCAGAAGCAGGGTCCTTTGACTCCGAAGCATGGGGCAGGCCTAGAAGCTCACGGAGCGTGGGGGAAGCCGGAGTCCAGGGGAGTCTTGCCAGTGGGAGGTCGCTGCTGAGGTGGGGAGGTTAGAAAAGGCTTTCGCAGCGTCCAGCAGGCCCACGCCTGTGCCTCACTCATGAAGGAAGCCCGAGCCCGGTGCTCAAAAAGCACCCATCTCTAAGCCCGGTGATGTCCACGGCCGCTCCCCTCCTCCCGGGTGCCGGGCGGCCGAGGGGGCCGTGAACCTGGGAGGAAGACGAGGGCCCCGCACCCCGAGAGGAGGAGTCGACCGCCCTCTGGGCCGGTTCCCACGGCAGCCTCCCTGAGCCCACAGCCCCGCGCTGCCCGGCCATGTGGTGAGAGACAGCGTCCTTTCCTGCTTCCGTCCCCTCCGTCCCAAGAGTCCTACGGATCAGGAGCTGGATGGTGAGTTGGGGCAGATGAGACCTCAGACGCGTGTCTCCGGTGGGAGGCTTGTCATCCACGGTGGCCGCGTTCACTGCAACTCTGACGACGTACCCTCCCCTCCTACCCCCGGCCCCCGGGGAGAAGCAATGAGAGAGGGAAAGGACAGAAATAACGAAGGCAGAGAAGGAAGACGCACAAACCCGTTTCTTTCACTCTCTGAAGGCTGGCTGAGCTGAAGTTCAGGGACATGTGAAAGTGCAAATGCCTCCTTTCCCACCCCCACCCCCACGTCTGCATCGTCAAGCATGACCACAGAACGTGGCGAGAGACGACAGCCACTTGTAGCCACCCGCTGCGTGCCGACACATCGGTACCTCAGCGTCCCCGGGTCAGGCCTGGGGAGAGCCAGCCCCCCAGGTGCCCTCAGCCCCCAGGCCTGCTCTCTGTTTGGCGGAGCCCTGGATGTGAAGGTTTCCCAGTCCCTCCCGGGGATTCTAGGGTCAGATTAATCTTGTCGACCCTTGGGGACTCCACTATGCTAATTCCAAGAGAGGGTATATTTTGCCATCTTGACGTTGACATCAATATTTACAAACTTGTTGACCGTCCCAGGCCAGCTCTGTGTGCGCAGTGTAATATTCCTAGCTAGCAAGTCTTACTCGGGATTCCCCGGGCGAATGAACTAATGTCAACACTGTTGGCTCCCGTTCCCTGCTGGGGGTTCCAGTACTGCCCGGGGTCAGGCTCTCTTCAGCAACAGGCATGGAGGCCCGTGCACATCTGCACGGGGGCTTCCGGGTTCCCAATGGTCCCATCTAATGGCCTCATCCTAATCTGGCCTCATCTGGAGGGTGTTAGAGACTTTCACGGGCGGGGGATTCCAGTCCAGGAGTAGTTAGGAAGATTGTAGAATCCTACTTTGGATTTTAAGAGACACAGAGCACTTCTGACCATTGACAGAGAGCTTGTTCCTCTTCCCCAAGGACAGTCCAAGAAAAGGAACTTCTGGAACTGAGAACCAAACTGTCCAGACAGGAGAGACTCTTGCAGAGCACGGCTGAGAGTCTGAAGACTGCCGACCAGGAACGGAAGAGGAAATTGTGCTGTGGATGGATGGTGACCAGAGAGGCCAGGGGAGGGGGGAGACTGATGCGATGTCCCCAAACCTCCTGGCCACGAGTAATTGTGGATGCAGAGGGAGGAGTGCGTGGGGACAGCAGGAGACCTTGAGCTGAGTGACGAGAAAAACACCCTTTAGAACAAACACCCGGGGCTGGTCTGGGCCCAGCTGGTCATTTCTGCCTCGTGGGGCTGTTCCACTGTTTCAGTGACCACGACACGTGATATTTTGAAGAAGGCAAAGACGAATGTGTAGGTAAGGAAACCACGGCACGAGTCAGAGCCACAGAGCCCACCCCAAACCCGTCCCCGTCTGTCTTCAGAGTCTGCAGGTGATCCCCGACCTGCTCTGACCTTCCGGCTGAAGATTTCCAGGCCTCTTGTAGGACACGGGTCCTCAGTAAGCATCCTTGTAGCTTCCTTCCCTGTCACCCCTCCCACCCCTGCCATCTTGGTTCCCTATCACATTGTCGCCCTCCTCTCTCCTCACCCACTTATCCCTCCTTTTGGATGGTTTGGGGTCTGGAGAAATGCAATTCAGTTGGTTCGCAATGTCAGAGGACATCTGGGAGTCTGCGTCCGAATTGGCTTCCAGTAAAGGGATCCTAGGGCCGGTTGTGTGTTCCCGTTTTTCCCATACCACTTGACAAAGTAAAAGCCAGAGGCAACCTACTAAGTCAATTGCACTGCACACTGTGGGGCTGAGAACAGCAATCAGATTTTGATACGTCTTTTTAAGCAACATTGCAAAAGAAACCCACTGGATCTTACTGGCATAAAAGCAAATGTGATAATAAATGAAACCTGAAACTTCCAGGAAAAGCTGTTGTGTACGTTTATGTAAACGCTAACACATTCCCTCGCAAGCACTTTGAAGAGACTCGAGGTGTAGGACATGGCTTGAAAATCAGAAACTAACCCTTTTAACTTGAACTTAAAGCTTTGCCATAAGCAATTGAGCATATTCCCCAGAATGTTCCTTGGTTGTAACCTGAGAGAATGTTGAGCCCGCTGCGTGAAAACGGGTCAAGCCATGATTTTACCCTGCCTTTTTTTTTGGTCTAATTCCTCTTCGTTTTTTTTTTTTTTTCTGATGATTCCTTTCTTTCCTGAGACTTTTTAGAAGAGCTCTTACAGGGGAGCCTGGGTGGCTCAGTCGGTTGAGTGTCCGACGTCAGCTCAGGTCATGATCACAGCTCGTGAGTTCGAGCCCCAGGTCGGACTCTGTGCCGACCGCTCGGAGCCTGGAGCCTGCTTCTGCTTCTGTGTCTCCCTCTCTCTCTGCCCCTAACTCACTCGCATTCTGTCTCCGTCTCTCTCAAAAATAAATAAACATTAAAAAAAAAGGAAAGAAAGAAGAGCTTTTACAAGATGGCCTCCGTAAAGCCTCGTTCCTGCCCCAGCAAAGGTAACCTCACAGCTCCCCTTCCCCGCTAGCTTCCCCCAGTCTGGAGGTTTCCTCTTCACTTCCTAGAGGCCATTGGAAAGCACTTGAGGCCTGGATTCCAATCCCAGGCTTGTCCCTGACTGGCTGTGTGGCTTCAGCTGGTCCCTCATCTCCAAGAGGTGGCACCAGACTCAAGTGAGCTCCCTGCTGACTCGGCCCCTCCCTCGCCCCCGACGTAAATGGGACATGAACTTGACAGGAGGACTTCCTGCAAGATGTCCTCTCCTTCCCACAACAGGCTGTTTCTATGTGTCCACGTATCACGGGAAGCACTTCTTTTCCCGGGAGGTCACCAAAGCCGTCGTTTTCACTCTCAGGTGAATTCTAGCGTAACCTGGCCCCTCAAGAGGGACTGGTAGGTTCTGGCCACCTCTCCCTCTTGAGGGCCTACCTCTCCCTCTTGAGGTGTGGGGCCATCATCACCGAGGCGGGGGAAGCTTTGCCTCTAACCTGGGGGCTCCCGTGGTTCTTCCACACCGCAGTGTCCCCCCCTCAACCCATCCACCGACCACGCTTTCACAGCACTCCTGTGGCTGCCACCGTTCTGTTCTCACTTCAGCCTCAGGGAGCCACCGGCATGGTCTGGTAATGGACTCTCAGCTTGTGTCATCTTTGTCACCAAGGGAAACCTCTAAGGGCTCTGCTCTGTACCCCGGTCTTGTGACCCTCCCCTTCTAGGAGCCACCTGAGGTCCTTCAAACAGCAGGCAGGATGGACCTCCCCCACTGCGGAGGAGCTCTGGTCCCACTCCTCCACACCTGCTGGGGGGCCCGGAAGGATCCAGAGACATGGCCGGGTAGGGCAGGGCGAAAGGCAGAGAGCCTTTCCTGCAGTTAAGAAACACCACCGGCCAAGGTCTGCCTGGCTCCGCACCGAGAGAACACGCGTGGTTTGTAGAGGACCTTGGGACACTGCTTTTGAATGCCACGGTGGCCTGGGAACCAGCAACAGCCATGTCTCCCCTCAGCGCCCATCCTCAGAGGGTCAACCCGACAGATGGGGCAGGTGGTCCCGACGCAGGAGCTCCTCGGCTGTTCTAAAGCACACGATGGACAGCGGGGCTCAGCAAGCACTACTCTCAGGGCCGTACCCACCGAGGCTCGCTCAGCCGGGTCACGGTCAGGCTGGATGTGAGTCTACACTGCAGCACCTGAGTGCTTTGAATCCGCATGGTGAAAGTCGAGGCTCCCCACCTGCCAACTCATGCTTAGCCTAGCACCTCCTATTTCTATTTCTTTATGATCTCCAGACTGTGGTGACCTCACTGTGACCATCCTGTCCCCTTTCATCATCCTAACTCCTCTCTGGGGAACTGTGACCAATGGCCAGAGCAAGTCCATTGAAAGTCTTGTGTAAAAGCAAACCAGTGATGATTTTTACATGCTATGTGAGAGGCCCCCCGTTGTGAGAAAGCCTGGGCTCATCTCACGGCGCTTTAGTACGTGCATATGTGGGTCTAAATGTATGATACATATTCATATGCGTTGCTCTAGCGGTATGTTGAGGGCCAACATAACTGGTGGACAGGGTCCATTAGAGGGAATGAAACGCAGCCTTCGGTAGCTATTAAAGCAAAATGTGTGCAAAGAAATAAACATTTTTGGGGCATCTGGGCGGCTCAGTCGGTAGAGCGTTCAGCTTCGGCTCAGGTCAGGATCTCGCGGCTGGTGAGTTCAAGCCCCGCGTCGGGCTCCGTGCTGACAGCTCAGAGCCTGGAGCCTGTTTCAGATTCTGTGTCTCTCTCTCTGCCCCTCGCCTTCTCACACTCTGTCAATCTCTCTCTTAAAAATAAATAAACATTAAAAATTAAAAAAAGAAATAAACATAAAAAAAGAAATCAACATTTTTTCTTCGCCTCCTTTGTTTCCAAGTCCGGCACCAGTCTCCAGGCTGAGTGTGGAAGAGTAGGGAAGACACCTCGTTGTTCAAAAGCTCACAGTCTAAGGCTTGAAGTCTGGGTCTGAAAGAACAAGTTTTCCTTCTTTGTCGTTTTGTGAGAATCCTCAAACTGCAAAAGTGAGAGCATGCTTCTTAGATTTGGGGGGACTCAGTGGTGGAGACAGAAGCTACATCCTGGTCTCAGTCCCAAGAGATTGAGTTGCTGTGGTACCCAGAATCTGCATTTCTTACATAAATACCCCAGAAAGTTGCGATGCAGGTGAGCTGCAGAGCATAGTTTAGGGGCGTCTGGGTGGCCCAGTCGGTTAAATGTCCAACTCTTGGTTTCAGCTCAGGTCATGGTTTGTGGGATGGAGCCCTGTGTCGGGCTCTGTGCTGACAGTGTGGAGCCTGCTTGGGGTTTTCTCTTTCTCTCTCTCTCTCTCTCTGCTCCTCCCCTGCTCATGCACACACGCCCTCTCTCAAAATACACATTAAAAAAAATAAAGGGGCGCCTGGGTGGCGCAGTCGGTTAAGCGTCCGACTTCAGCCAGGTCACGATCTCGCGGTCCGTGAGTTCGAGCCCCGCGTCGGGCTCTGGGCTGACGGCTCGGAGCCTGGAGCCTGTTTCCGATTCTGTGTCTCCCTCTCTCTCTGCCCCTCCCCCGTTCATGCTCTGTCTCTCTCTGTTCCAAAAAAAATAAATAAACGTTGAAAAAAAAAAATAAAAAATAAAAAATTTAGTACTATACATTGAACCAAAACTATAAATGAATTTAACCAAGGCTCTTTAATTGAACAGTGTAGGGGCGCCTGGGTGGCTCAGTCGGTTAAGCGGCCGACTTCGGCTCAGGTCATGATCTCGCGGTCCGTGAGTTCGAGCCCCGCATTGGGCTCTGTGCTGACAGCTCGGAGCCTGGAGCCTGCTTCGGATTCTGTGTCTCCCTCTCTCTCTGACCCTCCCCCGTTCATGCTCTGTCTCTCTCTGTCTCAAAAATAAATAAACGTTAAAAAAAATAGAGAAAAAAATAATTGAATAGTATATAAGCCATTCCATAAACGTTGACATAAAGGTCTTAAAAGATTCCTTGGGGAGAGTCCTTAGTTGATGTCCTTTTGTCTTCCAGAAACAGAATAAAGCTCTCACATCACAGTTATTTCCTAAAAACAGTGAAAAATGTAAAACAAACAAGAACTACCACCACCCTCACCAGACTCGTGCCCGAGGTGCAGACACACCCCACTTTCACCTCCTTTGCTTTCACACGGGGTGAAGTATTTTCCTGAGGGTCTTTGACTGTCGATTCAGAGATATTTCCTGGCAGAATCAGCAGAACGCATGAGATATCGGCAAACCCACCAAGCATCGCTCTAGACAAAGTAGCAAAATCTGGGGGCCTCTAGGCCTGTGGTTCTTCCCGGGTCCTGGCAGTTCCTCCTTCACCCCTGTGTTTCCATGGGGGGGGGGTGGCGCTGATAATGTCATCAGTAACCAATGGACAAGTCAGAGATGCTTGCAAGGATTTTATACACATAACCTCTAGGAAAGCGACAACATCCGACATCACATAAATCAGATCTGCCCAGGATCCAGTCAACCAAGCATCTATGAGATGTTGAAAAGCAGCTCTTTGCCTTAAGAAAACTACTTGCAAAAAAAAAGAAAAAAAAGTATCTGAGAGGAAGATTGTCTAATCTTTAGCTTTTGGTAAATTATATTCTTTTCCCTTATGTGACAGAAACAGAGCCCCCCCCTTTTTTTTTTAAATATTTGTTTATTTTGAGAAAGAGAGAGAGTGAGAGAGCCCTCGAGAGTGGGAGAGGGGCAGAGAGAAAGACAGAATCCGAGCAGGCTCCAGCTGT
Source organism: Lynx canadensis (assembly GCF_007474595.2). NCBI lineage: Eukaryota > Metazoa > Chordata > Mammalia > Carnivora > Felidae > Lynx > Lynx canadensis. The sequence goes on along the minus strand of NC_044311.2, from coordinate 1,563,912 downwards.
CAGCACAGAGCTCAACGTGGGGCTTGAACTCAAGAACCGTGAGATGACCCGAGTTGAAATCAAGAGTCGATGCTTAACCAACAGGGCCTCCCAGGTGCCCTTGACTCTCCCAGTTTTAAGGGCGTGTCTAATCCCATGGGGCCACCCGGACAATCCAGGAGAATCGGCCCAGCTCAGGGTCCCTACCATAAGTATATGGGCAAAGTCACTTCTGCTCTGTGATGGAACATATTCACAGGTTCCAGGGGCTGGTACGGGGACCTCCTAGGGAGGGGAGGTGTTTTTCTGCCTCTACCACCACACTATGTGCTGAGGTGCCAGCTACTAATATTGGAACTAAAAAATATCTTTTCTGATTTCAACAGTGAAGTGAAGACACTACCTCAAGGCACAATCTGGAACAGCAAAGCAGAACAAAGGTAAATCAGGGGCAGCTGGGTGGCTCAGTCAGTTAAGTGCGTCCGTCTCTTTTTCTTTTTTAAATTTTTTAACGTTTATTTATTTTTGAGACAGAGAGAGACAGAGCATGAACAGGGGAGGGACAGAGAGAGAGGGAGACACAGAATCCGAAGCAGGCTCCAGGCTCCGAGCTGTCAGCACAGAGCCCGACGCGGGGCTGGAACCCAGGAACCGTGAGATCATGACCCGAGCCGAAGTCGGACGCTCAACCGACTGAGCCACCCAGGCGCCCTGTAGTGTGTCCAACTCTTGATTTCAGCTCAGGTCATGATCTCATGGTTCATGAGACCGTGCTGACAGCAAGGAGCCTGCTTGGGATTCTCTCTCTCCCTCTCTGTCTCTGCCCCTCCTCTGCTCGTGCTCTCCTCTCTCAAAATAAGTCAATAAACTTTTTTTTTTTTTAAGGCAAATTAGAACCGTAGAAGTGCTCCTTGGATGACCATCAAACTGCCCAAGTACCAGGCTCTGCAGCGTAATTGTTTTGCTTTCTTTTCCAGATGTGGCTTTTCTCCCTCCAAGGGCCGACTTGGCAGAAATCTCATCCTAGGGGAAGTGCACAGTGGTGGCAGAAGGGAAGGCGGTGACAGAGGTGGGGTGCCTGGGACCCCGCTACCTCCTGCTGGGAAGTCTCAGCTGGGTCTCAACGGGGCAGAAGCGCAGACACCATGGTTTCCTTTGGACCTGCCCTCGCCTGAACTCGGTATCCTTGTGCGCCTCCCCCAGAGGCCACGCGGGGGCGCCCCGGTACTGCCCTGGGAAGTCGCCTGGCAAAGAGGCAAAGTGTGGGAGGATCTTGAGGGGCAGGTGTCAGCCCCCAGCGTCCAGGCGTTCCCGACTCTTGGCCACACCTCTGCCGGGTTGGCAGCAGGCGGGCGCGGCCCAGGCCTTGTTCTTCAGAGCTATCTTGCTCTGTCTCCTCTAAACCAGGTTCTGGCCAGAAAGAGATGTGCCCATGCTTCTCCAGAGGATGGGGGAGGACTGGCCTGCCGTGTGTGTGTGCGTGTGTGTGTGTGTGTGGATGTGTGTGTGTTGGGGATGAAGGGGGCCTAGCGTGCGTGTGTGTACGTGTATATGGCTGGCCTGGGTGTGTGTGTGCAGGGGGGCTGGCCTGCCAGGTGTGTGTGTGTGCGTGTATGTGTGTGTGTGGATGTGTGTGTGTTGGGGATGAAGGGGGCCTAGCGCGCGTGTGTGTACGTGTATATGGCTGGCCTGGGTGTGTGTGTGCAGGGGGGCTGGCCTGCCAGGTGTGTGTGTGTGCGTGTATGTGTGTGTGTGGATGTGTGTGTGTTGGGGATGAAGGGGGCCTAGCGCGCGTGTGTGTATGTGTATATGGCTGGCCTGGGTGTGTGTGTGCAGGGGGGCTGGCCTGCCAGGTGTGTGTGTGTGTGTGTGTGTGTGTGTGGATGTGTGTGTGTTGGGGATGAAGGGGGCCTAGCGCGCATGTGTGTATGTGTATATGGCTGGCCTGGGTGTGTGTGTGCAGGGGGGCTGGCCTGCCGTGTGTGTGTGTGCGTGTGTGTGTGTGTGTGTGTGTGGATGTGTGTGTGTTGGGGATGAAGGGGGCCTAGCGCGCGTGTGTGTATGTGTATATGGCTGGCCTGGGTGTGTGTGTGCAGGGGGGCTGGCCTGCTGTGTGTGTGTGTGTGCGTGTGTGTGTGTGTGTGTGTGTGGATGTGTGTGTGTGGATGTGTGTGTGTTGGGGATGAAGGGGGCCTAGCGTGCGTGTGTGTATGTGTATATGGCTGGCCTGGGTGTGTGTGTGCAGGGGGGCTGGCCTGCCAGGTGTGTGTGTGCGTGTGTGTGGATGTGTGTGTGTTGGGGATGAAGGGGGCCTAGCGCGCGTGTGTGTATGTGTATATGGCTGGCCTGGGTGTGTGTGTGCAGGGGGGTTGGCCTGCCGTGTGTGTGTGTGCGTGTGTGTGTGTGTGTGTGTGTGGATGTGTGTGTGTTGGGGATGAAGGGGGCCTAGCGCGCGTGTGTGTATGTGTATATGGCTGGCCTGGGTGTGTGTGTGCAGGGGGGTTGGCCTGCCGTGTGTGTGTGTGTGTGTGTGTGTGTGTGTGTGTGTGGATGTGTGTGTGTTGGGGATGAAGGGGGCCTAGCGCGCGTGTGTGTATGTGTATATGGCTGGCCTGGGTGTGTGTGTGCAGGGGGGCTGGCCTGCCGTGTGTGTGTGTGCGTGTGTGTGTGTGTGTGTGTGGATGTGTGTGTGTTGGGGATGAAGGGGGCCTAGCGCGCGTGTGTGTATGTGTATATGGCTGGCCTGGGTGTGTGTGTGCAGGGGGGCTGGCCTGCCGTGTGTGTGTGTGTGTGCGTGTGTGTGTGTGTGTGGTCGGGGCGGCTGGCCTGGGTCAGCGGGGGTCGGCAGGCTGGCCCAGTTGTGATCAGGCTGGAGGGGATGAGGAGGCTGGGGGGCGGGAGGAAGCGGACCGCGGCTGAACAATAGGTGGGGGCGGGGCGGGAGGCAGGGTGTGGGCTGGAGGAGCGGGGTGACCCTAGGTGCCAGGGGTGTGAGGCAGGCAGCACAAGGGTGTCGTCCTCCATAGGATCCCGGGGCTGTGCAAGTACCAGAGTTGCTGCTCGAACTTTATTAGGACGAGTGCTGCGGGGGCTGGGAGGCTGGGGAAGGGCGGTGGGGACAGCGACCGAGTGCGCGCGGCGGAAGGGCGCGAAGCCGTCCTGGGCACAAGTCAGAGCTCCTACTCGTACACCAGGGCACGTTTCCCAGTTTGGGGCTCACCTGCTGGACAGCGCAGCCGGGGCGCAGCGGCCAAGGGCCCCGGGCCCCGGGGGCCCCACGCCGGCCAGGCTGGGCCACTGACAGCCTGCAGCATCCAAAGGCAGAGATCCGGGTGGAGGTGAAACAAGAAGGGAATGTACCTCAGCGAGGCCGATGCCAGGAAGACGCGGACTGGGGTTTCAAAGACTGTCCCCAAGGTGCCGAAAATGCTTCCGGGCTTCTATAAGGACAGCGTGGGACCGAGGCGGGTGGGCACGTGCAGGTGCGCAGGGGAGGTCAGGCTGTCCTCGTCGTGGGTGGGATCTTGCTAGCGCGGGACGGTCCTTGTTGCTTGAGGGGGGTACTTGCGGCTTCCGGCAGGGGATGCTGGGTCAGCAGAGTCTTCCGCCTGAGCTAAGAGAGAAGGTGGAAAGAATGTAACCAATTGGAAAGTACAGCCTGAGGTCAAAGTGGAGGGAGTTGAAGTCGACTTTTGACGGGAGACGCGCGGGTCCTTGCTGCTCCCCTGGGCGGGCGTGTGGGATGCGGCTGTACAAGCTGCTGCAGGGTGGGGGTGTGGGGGGATCCGCTTCCCCAGCAAGGGGTGGTAAGAAGCCCATTCCATCTTTAGGCTAGTGTAGACGAGGTGTTACCGAATACTTACGCAAGGCAAGCAGCTTTTCGCAAAAAATAAAATCTAAGTGCCGGGATTCCAACTTCTGGGCAATTTCCATTCTGCAGTATGGGCTGGGTTGGGAAAGAGCTGGCTTCGGCCACTGAACTGAGACACCCCGGGGGGCGGGGGGGGACACGTGCTACATCTCACAGCACGAGGAGAGCAGACAGCGAGACCCCCAACTCATACACGGGATCTAGCCCAGTTTTTGCTGCGTAGCAGGTAAGGTACACGATCTTTGTAGTCTGATCTGATACCGAGAACAAAGGCAAAAGAAATGTAGCAAAAATGAAATCTCCTTGCAACTTGCAGGCCATTGACAAGTACTGGAGGCAGGCAGAGTGAGCCTGCCTTAATGTTAATTCTTTGCTTAGTGGCAACGAGCAACCCTAGCTTGACAGGGGCCTGACCTCCAGGGTCCTGTAAATCTTCTTTAAAGGATGAAAATCCCTTCGGAAACTTCCTTTGTCTCAACACCCTCCTCCCTCCACAAGATACAATACACGTTAGCGATCACCTTTCAACATATAGCCCACTGATATACATCAGAAGGGTCTCATGACTAATATTCTACTACACAGTACTGAATAACCTTATCTTAACAGCAATTAGCCCCTCAAGGTCCTGGAAGCCTTGCTTCTAAATTCCTTGGAGACTTAGCTCCCCCTCCCCTCCCCCCACAACTAAAAAGTATGTAATCAGTCACCCCTCATAATCCCCGTTACAGCGTTTCCCACCCAGAGTCCTGTCCCTACGCTTTAATAAAAGCACCTTTTTTGCACCGAACATCTCAAGAATTCTTTCTGTTTTTAAATAAAGTTTTAAATATTTTTACTTTTACAGAGAGAGAGAGAGAGCATGAGTGGGGGAGAGAAGCAGAGGGGGAGAGAGAGAATCTTAAACAGGTTCCATGCTCAGCGCAGAGCCTGAGGCGGGCCTCGATCCCATGACCTGATCCAAAGTCAAGAGTCAGTCGTTGAACTGAGTGAGCCACCCAGGCGCTCCTCAAGATTTCTTCCTTGACCATTTGCTCCTGGACCCCAAACATCCCATCACGATCCTGTGAGTGGAGGCCTCTCTTGGTCTGTTTTGGAGCAGCACAGCGAGGTGCCTAGGAGAGGATTCGGGCCTCCTTGCCTCTCCCTCAGTGCTTGGGTGACAGCCCGGGGATTTGGCAAAGCTTCTGTCCTTCCCTCCATCCCCAGGGAGAAGTTAGCCTGGGCCCAGTGTTAGCCAGGGACACCCCACAAAAGCTCAGAAAAAGCGGAGTCTTCCCCTCAGGCCACTTGGCAGTCCTGTCCATCCTTCCCTTGGGGGGCCCTTGAAAGAGACATCAAGGCTGACATGCTCTCACGGGGGCATGTCGAGCGGCGAAGGGCGGGCTTTTGCCGCAGACCCCACAGGAACTTCCATCCACCCAGCTCCTGGGCAAGGGAGAGGGCGCCTCTGCTCTCCTTTTGCTCCAGAGGCAAGCAAAAAGTGTCCTTAGGGGGCTCCTGGGTGGCTCAGTCGGTTGAGTGGGCTGACCGTCCCACTTCAGCTCAGGTCACCATCTCACCACTCATGAATTCAAGCCCCACATGGGCCCTCTGCTGTCGGCGCGGAGCCTGCTTCGGGTCCTCGGTCTCCCTCTCTCTCTGCCCCTCCCTTGCTTGTGCTCTCTCTCTCTCTCTCTCTCTCTCAAAAATGAATAAGCATTAAACAAAAACCTGTCACCAGAACTGGTGCGGTGCTTCTCAAATACAAGCGTTAAGTGTTTTCTTTACTGCAGGGTTTTGTAACGGAACCAATGTGAGTTCCCTCCTTGGTGAGTCAGAAGCCGCACCAGGTTGAGTTGTCACAAAGAAAAGTTCAGTTGTAGCAAATAAGGAGATAATGGGGAGTGGCTTCCAAAGCCAGGACTCCCAGAGGAGGGGTGAGTGGGCTCCTTTCATTTAGGGTTAAGATGCATATTTAGATAGGGAAGCCCTGTCATCATATGTAGGGTAGGTAGAAGTTGTCCATGTGCCTTAAGGAAACATGTCTACACAGACATTGTTTGTTATGTGAATGAGGCCGAGGCTCCTTGTGGGGTGGAGATTTTAGTATTATAATGAGTTAAGGTAGTCATCGGTCATTCTAGAGGTCACTCCAGGGCCCATCCGCACAAGGAGGAGTCAGGGGTTAAGTTCAAACTGGTCTGGGTGGTCTGGGCCGGCTGGAGGTCATGTCAGGGCTGGCTGGAGGTCACATGGGGCAGTCGCTATTGCTTGAGGGTGGTTTCACTTTCTTTAAAAAAATATATATTTTTTTAATGTTTACTTTTTGAGAGAGAGAGAGAGAAAGAGAGAGAGAGCACAAGCAGGGGAGGGGCAAGAGAGAGAGGTAGACACAGAATCCGAAGCAGGCTCCAGGCTCCGAGCCGTCAGCACAGAGCCTGATGTGGGGCTTGAACCCACAAACCATGAGATCGTGACCTGAGCCGAAGTCAGACGCTTAACCTGCGGAGCCACCCAGGCGCCTCGGTTTCACTCTCTATTTGCCCGAGTAAAGCGATAGACCAGACAGAAGAGGTTGAGGAAGAACGTGGGACAAAGGTCAGTGGGTACATGCTGGAGGGCTGTAAGGTCAGGTGTTGGGAGCCAGCTGGCGCGTTGCATTCTGGTTTTCGCTATTTTCTGTACTCTGTAAAAGCCTCTAATCAGAATCTAAATTTTCTTTAATTTTTATTTTATTTTTTAAGAAACAGAGAGGGTCAGAGCGTGAACGGTGGAGGGGCAGGGAAAGAGGGAGACACAGAATCCGAAGCAGGCTCCATCCAGGCTCCGAGCTGTCAGCACAGAGCCCAACGCGGGGCCCGAACCCATGAGCCGTGAGATCATGACCTGAGCCGAAGTTGGACGCTCAACCGACTGCCCCACCCAAGCGCCCCGTCTATTCAGAACCTAGATGAACACTTTCCAACTTAGATTTTAACACCGTCACAGGGTAACAGCACCTGGTTTGGCCTCCTGCCTGAAGACACAAAACAACAAAACCAGACTAAACGCAGATCTTCAAGATATCAGACATCAGAGGACAGCGATCCCTGAGGGGCGGGAAACAGTTGAGTCCGTCAATTGCTCTAATTTACTGCCTTGAACGATTTCCGAGCATCGCAGGGTGGAGGAAACTGAAGACGAGCCCAGAAGGCCTGTCGAGGTGAGGACACTGAGCTGGGAGTTCAGGGAGGCCAAGGTCGTCAAGGTCCTGAGAGGAGAGAGCTGAGGAAAGCCGGTCAGAAAGATCCGTCTGGGGGCCTGCCCAGCGTGCAGAAGCGTCCCGATCAGCACCTCCAAGTGAGGCAAGTACTCAGCCGGGGGGAAATCATTACAGGGAACAGGGCCAGGCACCACACGGAGCGGGGAATGGCCCTCGTTCCCAGCAGAGAAACGAAAGGGAGAAAACTCCTCATAACCCGGGGGGTGTGGGTGGAGCACTTAGGAAGTTCTCGCCAACGAATCAGCCCTCGACCGAGCACTGACTGATCTGGACCACTTAAATCATAAAAGCAAGACCAGAAATGATCAAACCGTTTCCAAAGAATTTAAGTGCATCCCAGAACAAAGCTCAAAATTCAGAGGAAATTTATGTGAAAAGAACAACATTTACATAAGAATAACCAGCAACCAACATAATCAACTTCAGCACGTCTGGTATCCCATCAAAGATTTTGAGGTGCGCGAAGAGCCTGGGAAATGACTCTTAGTGAGATCAGCCAATCACTGAAAAATGACCCAGAGGTGACGAAGATGCTTGAGCCACCGGAGGAGGACATTCCGACATTTGCTATCACCGTCTGTAGTCCATAGATTTAAAACGTTAAATAGATAAATGGAAAACATAGAAAAGATCCCATCCAACTCTAAGAGATGAAAACGGTGATGTTTGGAAGGAAATGCCCTGCAAAAGGACGGACAGCAGCTCGAAAATGCAGAAGAAAGACATTTGAGGGGCGCCTGGGTGGCTCAGTCGGTTGAGCGTCCGACTTCGGCTCAGGTCACGATCTTACGGCTCGTGAGTTCGGGCCCCGCGTCGGGCTCTGTGCCTCCCTCGCTCTCTGCCCCAACCCACTCGCGTTCTGTCTCTGTCTCTCTCAAAAATAAACATTACAAAAGGAACAATAACCTTTGATAGGACTTGTATTGAGTCAGCAGATACCTCTGAGAGATATTGCCCCCTTCCCCGCGTGAAATCCCCCAATCCATGAGCACAGGACGCCGTTCCGCTTCTGTGGGCCTTCTTTAACTGCTCGCAGCCATGTTGGGTAGTTTTCCGTGGGGAAGGAGGGAGGGAGGGAGAGAGAGGAGGAGGGAGAGAGAGGAGGAGGGAGGGGGGAGGGAGAAAGAGGAGGAGGGGGGAGGGAGAGACAGGGGGAGGGACGGGGGGGGGGGGAGGCAAGGGAGAGAGGAGCCAGGACGAGGACCCGAAGGACTGCAGTCTCCAGGGTGGTGTGAGCCCACCCCCCTCAGATCACTCTGATGTGGCAGCTGCAAATCGGGGGAGAGTCAGTCCCCATTTGGACCTGCTGTCTCAACAGTCCCAGATTTCCCCCAAACCAGGGCACCCAGGTGACTCTCGCTGGAGGAGACACCAGAGGGCAGCCCTGTGTTACCCCGATTAGGCCGTGTGGGATGCTCTAGCTGTGCCTTCAGGGAGACCGTGCTAGGGTTTGAGATTAGGTGGCCCCTGCGTCCTCGAGAGACATCTTCTGTTACTTGGCATCTGCAAACCCTAGCCGTCTTCCAGATAGTTGGTGGCCCTGGATTGTGAAGTCCCCGTACGCTCGGTACGCAGTCTTTCAGCGGGCCTTGGGCAGCAGGAACCTTCCAGGTCTAGGGAACCTGGGCATGGGGCCAAAGGACTGCAGAGGTTCCAGGGTGGTTGGAGCCCACCCCCCCATACCTACTCTGAGACAGCAGCTCAAATTGGTGACAGTCCCCAGTTGAATCTGCTGCCTAATCTGCATGCAGGCATCTTCTGTATCAAGGTTCACAAATGTCCCTTCTTGGAAGAGACATGCCTCTTCTTCCAGCTCTGCCTCAGGGTAATATGCCCATGTGCGTTGGCTGGGGCTTGGAATCCAAGAGACGCCTCGTCCTCCGAAATGCCCACTCCTGTGACCTTGTCTTTCCCGTTTCATGACTTTATCGAGGCGCCTGGCTACCTGACCTGAGAAGCCGGCCTGTGTGCACACGCACATTATCGGCTCTCATCGGCAGCCTGGCCCTGGAGGGCAATTGCAGGGAGAGGGCGGGTCACAGTGGCAAACCATTTGGAGCACCTGGCACGGCCCGTTTCCAAGACTTAACATGGCCAAAGAGGACACCGTCTTAAAAGGCAGCCTCAGGACGCTCTGTGGAGCGTGGGCTCCCTGTACCCGAAGCCCGTTCAAGTGGTTGGGGTCCAGTCGGACCCGCGCAGATTTGTAGCGCACCCTGCAGCCCCGGGCCAACGGACAGCGTGCTGACCGCACATGCGTGGCCACTGCAAGTCTAGGTAACCGGGGACACAAGAAAGGGAGAGTGGCCAAAGAGGAACAGTCCCAGGGGCAGGTTTTTAGGGAGAGCTGGCATCGGCTTAATTCCGAGCCTTAACCTACACAAATGCACCTATTTCCCTGGAAGGCAGACCCGGGAGGGCCGCATGACGTGCTTAGGGTCCTCTCCCAGAAGAGATACGTGGGAGGCTTGACTGCCGGAGTCCAGGGTTCCACAGAGGCAGCCGGTCCGGATGGAGACAGAAAGTCCCCAGTTAAAGATGGAGCCTCAGAGGGGCGCCTGGGTGGTTCAGTCAGTTGAGCGTCCGACTCTTGATTTTGGCTCAGGTCACGATCCTAGGGTTGCGGGATCAAGCCCCGCATCAGGCTCCACACTGGAGCCTGCTTGGGATTCTGTCTCTCTCTCCCCCTGCCCCTCTCACCCACTCGCACATGCTGACTCTCTAATGTAAAAATAAAAAATAAAAGATAACATAAAATGGAACCTCAGAAAGATTTCGGAGTGTGGGCTCTCTATAATGCCCTGAGGCGCTTTTAGAGTTTAACCTGAGCTCCATAGGCCTGGAGTGCCCCCTGCCCACCCTGCTCCCAGCGGCCCGAGGCCAGCTCCCAGAGTATGGGCCACACACGACAGGGGACACTCTCACCTCTACCTGTGGAAAAGAACAAATTAAAAGGTGAGTCCAAAAGCCGTACCCCCATAGGACAGAGCAGCATTTTTTACAGTCTTTGCAGGCACCAGAAACACAGAATTGACTTGGTACGAGCAGATGAGGAAGTAAGTGAAGCTAACACCCATGCAGACAGCCAAAGCAGGCCTACACCAGTGTAAACAGCCCCGGTCAAAATAGCCCAAAGAGACTTACACTACCACTCTTCAAAACAAACGATAAACATAGGAACCCAGGTAGAAACCCCAGAAATTATATAAGTGGTAGAGAAATGGAAGCAACCAACGTTTTAGGGTAAATAGACTCAGAGAAAATCAACCCACATAGAGACCCACTAATCCCTTTACTGTAAATACTAACCCCTTTATAAAGCCTAATCCAAAAACCCCCACAAAACCCCCGAAACCTAATCCCATTAACAGAAAAGCCACCGACAGACAAGGAGGCATTCACCCATGTTACGCTGGCCGTATCGATAGAAACCCCATTTATAAATAAAAACCCGTATACCACCAGATTGTTAGATACAGGCTTCCAATTAACAATGATACAAAGATATTCTACTAATTTAGAGATCTTTAACAATAAAAAGGACTAACTGTAGGATTTGGATAAAACTTCACCCTCAAGGACGTGGGCCATAGATTCCTAACAATTGATGACAGTTCACCCATGAAAGCTTAATGCCTTAAATGCCTTAGAGGTCCTGATTTAGGAAACATTCTTGGAATGGATGTAATTGGACATACTCAAAGGAAACATTCAGAAACTCCTGAAGGAATTTATTTTCGTGCCTAAGTACTTCACCATGTAATTACCCACTACGGCCTATTAAAAAGCCAGATGGGTCCTATAGATTTACAGTAAATTATAGGAACTTAAACACACTCCCAGAATTGAGGGAACACCCCCAGATCCAGGCCTATCATGAACAATATCACCGCTGGATCTGGAACTTACTACAGAGAGATAGACTTATCTGGCATGTTCTTTGCTATTTCACTTCACCGGGAGAGGGAACCCATGACTGCATTCCCATGGGAGGGTGACAATACCAGGTTACTAGGTCACCACAAGGACAGCTGAACAGTCTGGTAACAGCCCCCAACCTAACACAAGACATTCAGGCCTTGGATGAAAACGGCACACACACAAACCATTATTTCCTATACGGATGACATCCTTATTTCTGGTGATTACTTGGAACACAGACCAGGATCAAAATTGAGTCTGTTGAATTCCTTACACTCACAGGATGGACAATCAGCCCAAGTAAGGGCCGAGGACTCCACACGACAGTAAAATTTCTAGGTGTAATTTGGTGCCCTGGAGGCAGAAAAATACCAGATCCAATAATGAACAAAACAGATTGCATACCAAGTTCCAGTACAGAAGAAACTCAGAAAAGGATAGCAGTGTTTGGATATTAGAAACTGCACATACCACATGTGGGGTTCATATTAAGACATATTTATGAAATAACTAGGAGGAGTAGGGAATTTAGATGGACAGAGACTCAAGGGCTGCCTCTATTTGAAAAATACTGCCTGAGATTGAAATACATTGGTACCAGCCAATAAAGACTCTCGATATAAATTAGAGTGATTATACTCACCAAGGTTTGCAACATGCTCACCATGGACTAAAACACCACAGGACCCCAAAGTTTTACCCAGATGCATTTTGGACTAGGAAGTTCCCGTGGCTGAGAACAGATATCAAGTAATCGAAAGCTTCATCAGGGCACCTTCTGAGGCCCTACCAAATACAGAGCCACTAACAGAAAATAAACCAATTGTCTAACAGCTTATTCTGAAGTGGGTAAGGCAGGCCCCTGACAAGCACAGGGGAGCTACTCTTGACCATGAAGTCCTAGCGTGGAAACGGAATGGGTGGGTGGGTAATACGGAAGGAGGGTCAACCTTCCGCGTGAAGTGAGAAAATCTCATCTATGCCAATAGAGGACTTGCCAGAATTTCTGAGGGAGGAGCCTATCCAAGCTGGAGCAGTTGGGCGACGGGGGCCACCCTGGACCATGGCACTCAACAACGCATGGCTTACAGAGGATCGGGGTCGGTGACACCATCCAGAGTAGCTGGCAGACTGTGGCCTTGAGGACTAACAGAATCAGTCTTAGAAGAATCAGTACAATATGCTGAACCATGAAACAAGTGATGGAAAAATCTGTGGAGGAAAATCAGAATGAGGTGTATTTTTTCTCAGATTCGTGGTGGTGGCTAATGGGACAGATCTTTCGTTGGGAACATGGGGGAAGCGGAGATGACTGCAAAATAGGAAGTAAGAACATATGGGGTAAGGACATATGGCAGAAAATAGCACTGGTTGCCACCTCCATATTCATCATATGTGTCCTTGCACGTCAGAAAGACAACTTTGAAGTAACCAAATTTAATAACCAGGTAGATAAACTCACTAAGAAAACTAAAGAGGCAAAGATTCCTTAAAATTGGGGTGCTTGGGTGGCTCAGTCGGTTAAGCGTCCGACTCTTGATCTCAGCTCAGGTCATGATGTTGCGGTTCTGGGTTGTGAGTTCGAGCCCCACGCTGGGGCTCTGGGCTGACGGCGAAGAGCCTGCTTGGGATTCTGTTTCTCCTTCTCTCTGCCCCTCTTCCTCTTGTGCTCTCTCTTTCTCTCAAAATAAATAAACATTAAAAAAAAGATTCCTTAAATTTAACTTTAAAAACACAATGATTCATGGATAAGGAGGAAACCAATTCCAAAAAAAGCAAAACAAAGGGGGTGCCTGGGTGGCTCAGTCTGTTGAGTGTCCAACTTTGGCTCATGTCATGATCTCGCAGTTCGTGGGTTCAAGCCCCGCGTTGGGCTCTGTGCTGACGGCTCAGATCCTGGAGCCTGCTTCGGATTCTGTGTCTCCCTCTCTGCTCCTTGCCCGCTTGTGCTCTCTCTCAAATACAAATGAATAGACTTAAAAAAAAGAAAAACCAGACATAAACAAGAAGAACAATGGAACATAAAACCCGAACGCACAGATATGCCATGCATGATAGGATCATGGCATGGGCACGTCACCAAACACGTGCTGTCACACATGGCACGAGAACATGTTTGGGGAAAAGAAGCATGCATGTACCTAACCAACACCTCCAATTTCAAATGAAGAAATGTGAGAATTGCTGAAGTTTTAAAGCATCAATGAATATTCCAGATAAGGTCAAAGCTGACAGACCCTTCCAAATTGTACAAATGGATAGTATAGGGCCATTGCCTGTATCAGAGAATACATTACATGCCTGTACCATTGTAGACACGTGATTAGGAAGGGGATTCCCCTTTCCTTGCAGGAAAGATGGTAAAAAAAAAATATTCACCATCAGAGAATTAGAAGTGTGGATTGCTTGCTATGGCATCCAAACCATCATAAAATCCGATCAGGGCACCCACTTCAGAGGAAAGTTAATGTAAGAACAGGCTAAGACACAACATGGAACTTCCACTTATCCTAGAACAAACCTCAGATCAACTGAAAGCTATGCTGACCGGCTCAAGCAAAAGCTTAGGTCGCTCACTAACAACCTAGACATAAAAGCTGGAACGAAGACAATCTTGGAGGTGGCAAGATCTCTGAACCACAGATACAGGAAGGATGAAAAACTTCCATTGACTAATACTGCAGGCACCCACAGAGATAAGAACTAGCACTACCCACACCCCAACATCTAAATGAAAAGGAAAAGTATTAATTAGAAAACAACGATGTACGTATAGCTCTGGGGAAACTACAGCACGTGCCACTAGTAAATCCTACAGGGTGACTGGAGAAACGGCACATTGCACCAAAGTAAAGAAAATGATATGCCGCTTCGATACGAATTTCGGGCATAAACAACACCATCTTTTACTGTATCAACTCTAGATGCCTAACGTTTAGACGTGATGCAGGACAATTATGCTTGGGCCAGGGTTGGCACCAATGGCCATACTAACCCTAGATTTCCTTGAGTGGCAAGAACAACAAGAAAGACTTGAAGTTTTGTAGGACACTATTTTTCTGTTGCAAGCATGACTCCATTATAAAGTGGTAGCCCTGCCCATGTTCCCAATTGGGGCAGGGCAGCACGCTGCCTGCTGGCCATACCATCTTGCCTGTTGGGCACCACTGGATACCAGGCTCGCTGTGGCCAGGGATGCTCTTCTGTTCGCCCCGCCATTCCGAATTGGAACGCCATCTTCTATCCAGACACAACTCTGCCGTCCGTGAAACCCTCTACTCCCTCCACAGATCATCATCCTGGTCAGCTAATTGCAACGGAGGGCTCCCCAGAGTCCCCACCACTTCCGGCCTCACCGAGCCCAACCCGTCCACGCCACCCTTTGCCATCTGCACCTTCTGCTCGCTGGGAAGCCTTCCATTCAGGGGAGAAACTAACTGAAGCAGGTGCAGCCGTGGGAACCTCCCCTTCCAGCTCCACGGGAAGCGATGAAGACCCCACACCGCACCCTCTGTCAGACATGGACGTGGACGAGGAAGATTGGCCCGGACTACTGGCTGGCTCTTGGTTATTATAACCCAGCGTGTAAGACAGCCAGGAACCGACTTTTACACTTTTCCCTTATCTTACTGAACTGAGTACAGTACTCGACACATGGCAGAGACTCCGTCACTATATCCCCAATCTAATTGGTGATTTATTTTGTGGGCCAGCGTTCAGTTGTAAAAAAGCAGCTACTGAATATATGGAAAGGGCAATGATATCTTTAAACATAAGTAGGTGAAAAACTGATCATTTACTACACTCCCAACTTGCCCTGTTTAATCCATTTTCACTTATTAGAAAATGAAAACTAGGACCCATGGGCAGCATGTCCAGACTTTAAAAGAACAGGGACACCTTGGAAGGTGTATATAGGACACAGAAAACTGAGCATATGACACATATTGTTGTCTTTTTTTTTTTAATTTTTTTTAATCTTTATTTTTGAGAGAGAGACAGAGTGTGAGCGGGGAAGGAACAGAGAGAGAGGGAGACAGAGAATCTAAAACAGGCTCCAGGCTCCAAGCTATCAGCACAGAGCCTGACGCGGGGCTCGAACTCGTGAACTGCAAGATCATGACCTGAGCCGAAGTCGGCCGCTTAACCGACTGAGCCACCCAGGTGCCCCTATCTTTTTTTTTTTTTTTTTTAAAACACATATCATTGTCTTTTTACAAAAAATTTTAGTGTTTATTTATTTATCTATTTATTTATCTATTTATTTATTTAATTTATTTTTTGAGAGAGAGAGAGACAGAGCATGAGGGGGGAGGGACAGAGAGAGAGGAGGACACAGAATCCGAAGCAGGCTCCGGGCTCCGAGCTATCAGCACAGAGCCTGACGTAAGGCTCGAAATCACGAACCATGAGATCATGATCTGAGCCAACGTCGGACTCTTAACCCACTGAGCCACCAGGGCGTCCCACCCTTTTTAAATTTTTTTTTTAAAGTTTATTAAATACATAAATATTACTTTTCACATATCATTATCTTTGATGGTGTACATCAGGCTTCAATCTCACACCACAGATGTCTGTCCCAGGAATATGGGATCCTATGTTAATAAAACCACTCTTGATCGTGGTGAAACCTACAATAGTAACCTTGAAATTTAACACAAAGGACTTTCAAGCCAGATAGAGATCCCCGAAGTGTGCTCAGTTTTATCCATCTCATTTCCGCCCAGTTTACAACCTATGCCAAAAATAGAGTCGTTAAAATGAAGGAAACCCTTACAGGTCCTTATTGAACTGGTGGGGGGATTCATGGGAGGAATAATGGCAGCCACTTTTTCTCGAGTTCAAGTCCATTGAGTCATGTTCCATTTTAAAATATCTGAAATCAAACAATCTCACTTTAACACACATGCTGTGGTAGTGTTCTCATGGTTGGGTACACACATAAATAAAATTAGTAAATACATTAAAACAACATAAACGAGTTTAACATGGAAGAAAACAGAAAGGAATGGAAAGTCGACATAATGCAGTTGGAGAAAACACTAAGAAGTACTATAAAATGACATAAAAATCTTTATTCTTTTTTTTTTTTAAGTTTATTTTTTTGAGACAGAGAGAACGTGCATGTGAGTGGGGTAGGGACAGAGAGAGAGGGAGAGAGAGACTCTCAAGCAAGCTCTGTGCTGTCGGGGGCTCAGTTCCACAAACCATGAGATCATGAGCTGAGCTGAAATCAGCTTAACCAGCTTAACCAACTGAGCCACCCAGGAGCCCCTAAAAGATGTTTTTCTAACTATAGATTGTCAGTTGTTGCCCTTAAGAACAGTTGATATGTGGAATACTCTCAGAGTAGTCATAATATTGGGGCAATACTTATGACAGAAGGAAGACATGTTGCTAAGGGTATGTTGCTGGAACAGAACCAAAACCTCTAGTACAAGTATCTTGACTTTGGCCTTGGTGGCTCCTCGGTGAGACATAGAACATGAGAAATTGGACCAGGATAATACACAGTAAGCCAAGCCCCTCATCATAACCTTCTAGAGTCAGGGGAAAAAATAAGAAACGCGACACGATGGCATGTGTAAAAATAAAACAGGTAACAGATGTGACAACAGAGGAAAAAAGATATTATTCAAGGTCAATAGAAGATAAAGGGAGCATAAAAATAATCAGAGAGGGGCGCCTGGGTGGCACAGTTGGTTAAGCGGCCGACTTCAGCCAGGTCACGATCTCACGGTCCGTGAGTTCGAGCCCCGCGTCAGGCTCTGGGCTGATGGCTCGGAGCCTGGAGCCTGTTTCCGATTCTGTGTCTCCCTCTCTCTCTGCCCCTCCCCCGTTCATGCTCTGTCTCTCTCTGTCCCAAAAATAAATAAACTTTGAAAAAAAATAAAAAAAAAATAAGAGAGAAATATTTCACATTGAACCTCCTAAAATAAATCTAACACACGGAAATCATACATTAGAAAACGTAAACATTTGGAAGATAATACTAATAAAGTCAAAAGGATTTTGCAGATGTTGAAAACACAAAAGTGCATGAATGACAACAGCCTCGAATTCTGATGCTGTGGCTGTCGAACACGTGTTTGATAGCAGTGCTCAGGCTTGTACCTCCCGGAGCTTTATAAAAATTATCTTCCTATGGAAACATAATTGTTAAGGAGGTCGAACGGAGTGGTTTAAGAGGGTTAACTTCCGGTCAGTTGGTGATTAGACATGGTACCATGTTGAAGAGTCCTTTGTCATGTTTATATTGATGACATCAGGAAAATGTTTCCTTACACTGGTGACTAAAGTATGGTGTAAAAGGATGTGCAAAGGAGAAATACGAAATATGACCGGGTGTGTGTGATCGAGGCGGTAAGTGATGGAGAATCACAGGGGGGATTGATATTTTTGCGAACTTGGATTTGTGCAGGGCCCTACGCTTTAGTGTTAGCCGGTGTGTGAGTGATTTGAAATCACAGGGCGGACTGTCGTCTGTTGGTCTGATGCGATTTTGGATCCACTTGTTTATGACAGAGACATAAACAGTTTTTAGAAGTAACGTTTTGATGCGAGAGTGAAGAGAAGTGGTGTGAGGATGTCAGGGTCTCGTCGGTTCTCAGCCATAAGAACTCAGTGGCTCCAATGCTGAGGGGCCCCCCTGGGGGCTCATCAGCCAAGACATAGGAAGAAGCCACTGAGACAAGGGCACATGTACTGTGAACACTGGGCAAGGCTACACTTTGCTGATTGAAAATAGGTGTCCCAAGGCCGTAAGGCAATCAGTTCTTGCTGCAGTAAAGGTGACTCTTCTACTGCCAGTGGTGAATGCCATGCGGCGACCTCCTGAACAACATCCTCTTGGCCATCGTCACCGGCACCCGTGTTCCCTAGCCACGTGCTCTGGCCATGCGGGAGTTTAACTCCGACACCAGCTCTCGCTTGGCTAAGCCATCTCCCCTGAGTACCAGGTCCTATAAGGGGACACACGACAACAAAATCCAGACTTGATCCCCTTCACCTCCCCTGGCCCGGAACAACAGTGCGATTAATCTCACGTTGCTTTGGCGTATATTATTTCTTTATGGGTAAACTAAACATCACCCTGTACTCTATCGGCTTATGACATTCGCACAGTGAACCAGACTTAAGTACACGGTTGGAAAAGACAGGATTTGTCTGAGCACTATTTGCCTCCTCAAACAAAGCAGACGGAAGGGACAGCACGTCCCGGATGCCAGGCACCTCCAAAATTCTGCTTCTGTGGCTCGGCCTCACCCAACATTGCTGTGTTTCAGGTGCCCAGCTATCCTGACCCGTGTGGCTCACACATGCACAATACACACACCATCAGCAGACGGTGGGCGGCTGGGGACCTCCGGACCTGTGGAGCTTGGGCCCGTCTCCAACCACACGCATTGCCTCAAGGGTAGGGGGAGCCCACCCACGAAAAGTCACTCTGAAGCAGCCACAGAAGTGAGTCACAGTTAGTTCCCATGCGTACTTACTGTTTGCTGGGGTCTCAGACTTCTGCAGTAAAAAGGGCTCCTCGGTGTCTCTTACGGAGGGTGTAGACCCCCCAGCCACCCTGCGTGAACCTGCTTTGGCAAGGCAGTCCAGATCCCTCCAGCTCTGCCTTCAGGGATAACATGTGCATTTGTGTCGTTTAGGGCTTGGAATTAAGCAGGTGCCACAATACCCCCGATTGCTCCCTCCTGTGAGCTGGCCTGGCTGGACACCGCCCTGTTCCAGGTCCCTGGCTACCCTGACCTGTGTGGTCTGCACGTGCACAGTTTGCCACATGCAGGTGGCCTGGGGCTGTAGGGAATACTCTGGCTGAACCCCAAACTCTGAACGGGGGACGTAGAGCCTTCCCTGTAAACACCTTTCTGTGGAGGCAGCTCTGAATTGGCAACAGTCAGTCCTCATTTCGAGTGGCTGTCTGATGAGGTCCAGAACTTTTCCAGGCTCCCACGCGTCTGTTATTGGACGACACCCCTGTCAGTCTTCCCAGCTTCTCCCGGACAAGGCAGTACAGATTCCCGTAGCTTTACATTTGGGGGAATATGTGTATAGGTTAAGGCTTGGAATTAGGCAGCTGCTATAAACCTCCAAGAGCTTGCTTCCTCGATCCGACCTTCTCTGGACGCTTGACCTGTTCCGGGTTCCTGCCTCACCTGACCTGCCCGGCCTGTGCACACCTGGTCGGCTAGGCTTGGGTAGCAAGGGCCTTCTAGGCCTGTGAAGCTTGGTCCATCCACAACCAACTACATAGATGTCAGGCTTGAAGCATCTTCAGTGTGAAAACAGGCAGCTGCAATTCTCACAGATTTTCCTGGTTTGTAATTTATTTATCTAAGTAAACTCTATGCCCAGTGTGGGGCTCAAACTCACAAACCCGAGATAAAGAATCGTATGCTCTACTGACTGAGCCAGCCAAGCGCCCCTGGTTTGTAATTTAAGTGTGTCCAGTAATCCTTTTGCGTCACCCAGAGGGCAGCTTTGACCCAAAGACTGTCTATATGTGGCTTGATTTCCCATCAAGCCATTCGTACTCAGTGTGCAGGGCTTCATAAAAAGTGGGGGGGGGGGCAGTTTTGGTTTTCCATAATTCCAAGTCAAAAGGATGGGAGAAAATTAAAAATGTTAGTTTTCAGCATTGTACCCAGACATTGGAGGAAACTGGAAAAATTCAGGATCTAGTCTCATTTGCAGGCGGAAAACAAAACCTCAAAGACAAGTGAACAGAACTAGAATCACAAGTGTGTTACTGAAACATAATTTTTCTCTCTAAAGTCACCCTTGTTTTCAAACTTAGCTAAAATAAGACTAATGTGTGTTCAAAATAAGTTTAGTTTCAACGAACAAGGGGCGATTATTTACATAAGTGCTAGAGAATAGTGGTTGATCTTACAGCTCTTTTAAATTTGCTGTGCTGTTACTTTTCATAAGGGATCTCCAGATTGAACATTTTTAAAAAAGTTTATTTATTTTGGGAGAGACAGAGAGAAAGAGAGAGAATGAGTGGTGGAGGAACAGAGAGAGAGGGAGACAGAGAGAATCCCAAGTAGGCTCTTCTCTGTCAGAGCAGGGCCTAATGCAGAGTCCAAAGCGGAGCCCGATGTGAGCTCGAACTCACAAACTGTGAGATCATGACCTGAGCCAAAAGCAAGAGTTGGATGCTTAGCCGACTGAGCTACCCAGGCCCTCCTCCAGACTGAACTTTTTTTTTTTTAATGTTTTTATTTTATTTTTGAGACAGAGAGAGACAGAGCATGAACGGGGGAGGGACAGAGAGAGAGGGAGACACAGAATCGGAAGCAGGCTCCAGGCTCCGAGCGGTTAGCACAGAGCCCGACGCGGGGCTCGAACTCACAGACCGTGAGATCATGACCTGAGCTGAAGTCGGACGCTTAACCGACTGAGCCACCCAGGCGCCCCCAGACTGAACTTAATAGCCTCTTGGGCTAAGAAGCCAAGCCAAATACTTGCCACCAGGTTTGCCTGCAATACCTACAGATTTGGGTTACTTTCTCTCTTCCTGAGGTCCCTCAAAATACCCTGAGATTCTAGCACCTGCCAGGAAACAACCCTCTTTGCCTATCTGGTAAGGCTGCTAGGAACCTTGTAAGCAAAAGCGTCAGACTGTTTTCCCCAGGAACTTCATTCGTTGCACAAAGCCAACTTTAACTCCTTAAAGATGTCTGGTCATACTTGAGTCTACGCATGTTTCTCTCAAATGTGACATTCTAGTCAAAAGCCTTGGTGTTATAACCAATATTTTCAATTGTATCCTATTATGAGGAAAACAGATGCTTACTGAACTTATGCAAATAAATATACTGCCATGAAAATATAAGAAAACTTACGGACAGTTTCTGAATTCTGGAGGCATCAGGTAGGGAAAAAAAGGTAAATGCCTTAGTTCTGTTTATAAAGGTATAGTTTACCAAATTGCTGCACATCAGTTAGCTTAAGAGAAAAGGTTTCTTTCAATCTGGAAAAAGCACAGGGAAATACAAACCAAAACCACACTGAGATACCACCTCACGCCAGTCAGAGTGGCTAAAATGAACAAATCACGAGACTCTAGAGGCTGGCGAGGATGTGGAGAAACGGGAACCCTCTCGCACTGTCGGTGGGAATGCAAATTGGTGCAGCCTCTTTGGAAAATGGTGTGGAGGTTTCTCAAAAAATTAAAAATCGATCTACCCTATGACCCAGCAAAAGCACTGCTAGGAATTTACCCAAGCGATACAGGACTGCTGATGCGTAGGGGCACTTGCACCCCAATGTTTATAGCAGCACTCTCAACAATATCTAAATTATGGAAAGAGCCTAAATGTCCACCAGCTGACGAATGGATAAAGAAGTTGTGGTTTATATATACAATGGAATACTACGTGGCAATGAGAAAGAATGAAATCTGGCCTTTTGTAGCAACGTGGATGGAACTGGAGAGTGTTATGCTAAGTGAAATAAGTCAGAGAAAGACAGATACCATATGTTTTCACTCTTGTGTGGATCCTGAGAAACTTAACAGAAGACCATGGGCGAGGGGAAGGGGGAAAAAAAAGAGAGGGAGGGAGGCAAACCATAAGAGACTCTCAAAAACTGAGAATAAACTGAGGGTTGATGGGGTGTGGGAGGGAGGGGAAAATGGGTGATGGGCATTGAGGAGGGCACCTGTTGGGATGAGCACTGGGTGTTGTATAGAAACCAATCTGACAATAAATTTTATATTAAAAAAATAAAAATAAAAAAAGGGAAAAGAAAATATTAAAAAAAATCAGCAGTGTTCACACAAAAAGTCGTGAAAATTTTAATCACCCTCTTCAGTTTATTCCGTCCCCTGTAATGAATTCTTGTTTTGCTTGAATCCAGTTTTTCTATTAGTTCTGGAAATGTTTACTTAGTTTTATGATCTCAAAATTATCATGAACCTTATTCTGGAGTCTTTTTCAAGAATCTCCTTGGAGAGGAAGCTGTTTGCAGGAACACTTTTGTAAAAGCATCAGAGTAAAAACATATCTGCCTATCAATGATGAAAGACTTCAAGTTCCCCTGGTTAAAGATCTGATGAGAGTTCATTGCAATGAACTTGACACGGAAATTTGGTTGTTTCTGTTAGCATTTCAGTTAGCACTTCAAGATAATAATGAGATTTCCAGGGAGGATGGCAGAGTAGGAGGACCGTAAGCTCTTCTTGTCCCTCGGATACAACTGGGTAACAGCCACATCAGTGTAAGTAATGCACAAGATGACCCTTAGACTGGCATCACAGACTCTCCACAGCTAAATGTAGAGACGTGGCCACATTGAAGAGGGTAGGAAAGGTGGAAACGTGGCGGGAATGAATGGACCTGTGCTGTCCATGGGAGGCAGGGTTAGGGTTAGGGTTAGGGCACAGAGAGGGGAATCAGACTCTCACAGCAGGGAGTCCACATGGGGAAGACCAATCCCCTAGCATTTGACTTTGAAAACCAGAGGGCCTGAATTCCAACAGTTCTTACAATCAGTGAGGCTTAAAACCTAGAGCTTCAAAGATCAGCGGCTTGGTTCTGGGTGAGCGGAGAGGGCAAAAGGAAACTGAGTCCTCACCCTTAAAGAGAGTACAAGAAACAACCCCCTGACATAAAGCACAGAAGCAGCAGTTTGAAAAGCTCCTGGGGTATACAGGAGGGAGATGTGTCCGCTAATCTCCAAGCATGTTCTGGAGGGGCATGGATCTTTAGGAGACTTCTCCAGGAGCAAAGGAGCTGGTAGGCAACGTTTCTCTTCCCCATCCCACAGCCTAGACACTGGGAACTTGTGGGAACCAATGCAGCGGCAACACTCCCTACCCTTACTTGCTAAAAGTATGCCCCACCCCCACATTCTCCTGTGGACACACCCCCTCCAGCCAGGCCTTCAATTCAGGCCCCTCCCACAGCTGACCCAGAAAAACCTTACCAACACTGCTACCCTGTCCCTGAGCACCTCTGTGGATCCGCCCTCTCCAGCCTGGCCTCCCTCAGTCCCTGGCAGCTTCAGATTCTCTCCCGCCAACACGGACATTGCTGGCACCTTACATCCCACCTCCACAGTCTTCTGTAGTTTCGTGCTACTGCACCTCTGGCAAATGCCTGGTCTGACTCAGTGTAAGACCGAGGTGGCTCCTGAATGACTCACTAACAACACTAGGACCACACCCTGCCCGCAACAGGCAAAGGGAGCCACTGCAGATGACTGAAGGCAAAAGGAGCTCAGCCACAATAGCAGGGCACACACGACACATAGGAGACACCCGAGTGCCAGGTTATGATGAACAGCGGACACTGCACTGTGGGGCACTATCTGACCTCTTCTTCACAAGCACCACTTTCGAAAGCAGGACATGTAGCTGACTCTCCTAATACATAGAAACAGACACAGAGAGTTAGACATAATGAGGAGACAGAGGAATATGTCCCAAATGAAAGAATGGGACAAAATCACAGAAGGAGACCTAAATGAAATTGAGGTAAGTAATATGCCTGAGAGAGAATTTAGAGTAATGATCGTAAAAATATTCACTGGACCTGAGAAACGAGCGGAGGGCCTCAGTGAGACCCTCAGCAAAGAGACAGAAAACATAAAAAAGAACCAATCAGAGGTGAAGAACTCAATCATTGAAATTAAAAATAAACTAGATGGAATAAATGTATACTAGAGGAAGTAGAAGAAGGCATCAGCAACCTGGAGGACAGAGTAATGGAAAGCAATCAAGCTGAACAGGAGAGAGAAAAAATAACTTAGGGAACTCAGTGACATTATTAAGCATAAAAACATTCACGTTATAGGGATCTCAGAAGGAGAAGAGAGAGAAAAAGGGGCAGAAAATGTATTTGAAGAAATAACAGCTGACAACTTCCTGAATCTGGGGAGGGAAACAGAAATCCAGATCCAGGAGGCACAGAGAGCCCCCAACAAAATCAATCCAAGGAGGTCCACACCCAGACATATAGTAATAACATTGCAAAAGGTAGTGTTACATTCCTCTTGCCTTTTTAAAAAGTTTTTTTTTAAAGTAATCTCTGTGCCCAACGTGGTGCTCAAAGTTGCGACCCCAAGATCAAGAGTCACATGCTCTACTGACTAAACCAGCCAGGCACCCCACAAAAAGTAATGATAAAGAGATAATTTTAAAAGCAGTTAAGAGAAGACAGTTACATACAAGGGAAACTCCATAAGGCCATTAGCAGAGTTTTTAGCAAAAA
The DNA here is from genome assembly GCF_007474595.2 of Lynx canadensis. Classification (NCBI taxonomy): domain Eukaryota; kingdom Metazoa; phylum Chordata; class Mammalia; order Carnivora; family Felidae; genus Lynx; species Lynx canadensis. Next base: position 1,539,668 of record NC_044311.2, on the reverse strand, counting down.
CTTTACATGTCAGAAGGGAGTGGCATGATATATTCAAGTACTAGAAGAAAAAAACCCTGCAACCAAGAATATTCTAGCCAGCATGGCTATCATTCAGAATAGAAGGAGAAATAGGGAGTTTCCCAGACAAACAAAAGTTAAAGGAATTCAGGACCACGAAACCTGCCCTATAAGAAATGGTAAGGGGGACTCTTTGAGTGGTAAGGAAAGACCAAAATTAGGACTAAGAAAAGTAGGAAACAGAAAAGCAGTAAAAATAAGTATATCTATAAAAATCAGTCAAGGGATTCACAAAATAAAAAGATGAAAAGTAGTGGTGCCTAGGTGGCTCCGTTGGTTAAGCATCTGACGCTTTGTTTTGGCTCAGGTCATGATCTCATGGTTCCATGAGTTTGAGCCCCACATCAGGCTCTGCACTGATGGTGCAAAGTATGACACCACATACCTAAAATGTGTGTGGAGGGGTGAAGAGTAAAGAATGGGTTCAAACTCAAGTGACCATCAACTTCATATAGACTGCAGATGACGTTATATACAAACTAATGGTAACCACACATCAACAACCAGTAATAGATATACAAAAAATAAAGAGAAATGAATGCAAATTTCTCTTTTCTTCACTAAAGAAAGCCAACAAACTGTGAGAGAAGAAAGCAAGGGAGAATAGACAAAATTTTTAAAAAAACATAAAACAAGTAACAAAATGGCAATAAATACATAAATGTCAGTAATTCCTTCGAATGTAAATGGACTAACCACTCCAATAAAAAGACATAGGGTGACAGAATGGATAAAAAAAGCAAGACCCATGGGGTGCCCGGCTGGCTTAGTCAGTGGAGCATGTGACTCTTGATCTCAGGGTTGTGAGTTTGAGCCCCACGTTGGGTACAGAGATTACTTAAAAATAACACCTTAAAAAAAAAAAAGCAAGACCCATTTATATGCTGCCTACAAAAGACTCATGTGCAGACTGCAAGTGAAGGGATGGAAAAGCATTTATCATGCAAATGGGGTGAAAAGAAAGCCAGGGTGGCAATATTTATTTCAGACAAAATAGGTTTTAAAACAAAGACTGTAGCAAGAGACAAAGAAGGACACTATATAATCATAAAGGTAATAATCCAACAAGAAGATATAACAATTATAAATAGTTATGCACCCGACGTGGCAGCAATCACATACATAAAGCAGTTTATAACGAACATAAGGAAAGTAATCAATAGCAATACAATAATAGTGGAGGACTTTAACAACCCACTTACATCCATGGATAGATCATCCACTTAGAAAAATCAACAAAGAAACAATGCCTTTGAATGACACATGGGACCAAACGGATCTAACGGGTATATTCAGAACATCTCATCCTAAAACAGCAGAATACACAAGCGCACACAGAATATTCTCCAGAATAGATCACTTATTAGTCAACAAAACAAATCTCAACTAGGTCAAAAAGATTGAAGTCATACCATGCATCCTTCCCGACCACAACACTAGGAAACCAGAAATTGACCACAAGGAAAAATGTAGAAAGAGCAAGCACAAATACATGGAGATTAAATAACACGCAACTAAACCATGAATGGGTCAACCAAGAAATCAAAGAGGAAATTAAAAATATACATGGAGACAAATGAAAATGAAAACACGCTGGTCTGAAATCTTTGGGATACAGCCAAAGTTGTCATAAGAGGGAAGTTTATAGCAATACAGGCCTACCTCAAGAAGCAAAAAAAATCTCAAACAGCCCAACCTTAGACCTAAAGGAGCTAGAAAAAAAACAAACTCCAAGCCAGTAGAAGGAAGGAAATAATAAAGATTAGAGCAGAAATCAAAGAAATAGAAACTAAACAAACAATAGAATAGATAGACAGAATCAGGAGCTGGTTCTTGAAAAGATCAACAAAATTGATAAACCTTCAGTCAGACTCATCAAGAAAAAGAAGAGGACTCACATAAATAAAATCAGGGGGCACCTGGGTGGCTAAGTGGATTGAGCGTCCAACTTTGGCTCAGACCATGACCTCACAGATCACGAGCTTGAGCCCCGCATCAGGCTCCCTGCTGTCAGTGCAGAGCCTGCTTCGGATCCTCTGTCCCCCTCTCTCTCTGCCCCTCCCCCGCTCACGCTTTCTCTCTCAAAAATAAGCATTCAAAAAACCAGAAATGAAAGAGGAGAAATAACAACCGATACCACAGAGATACAAAGGATTGTAAGAGAATATTATGAAAAATTATATGCCAACAAATTGGACACTCTAGAAGAAATGGACAAATTCCTAGAAGACATACAACTTCCCAAAACTGAATCGGGAAGAAATAGAAAATTTGAGCAGACCAATTGGCAACCATGAAATTTATTTAATAATGAATAACACTCCAACAAAGTTCAGGACCAGATGGTTTCACAGGTGAATTCTCCTAAACATTTAAAGGGTTAATACCTATCCTCAAACGATTTCAAACAATGAAAAAGGAAGAGCCAGATTGAGGGTTTTCCTTTCATCTTGTTCTGTGTCCTAATTGCTTGGCTTTGTGCCCAATGAGAATATGCTCTCTGGTCTCCACCCTCTGGTGCACTAACTGGGGTGCACCTTGGTGTCCTGTCAGATAGACTGGGGAGCCAGGAGAGTCATATATAAGCAGCACTCTCTCTGTCTGGCTGTGTCAGATCTCAGAGGAGTTTGTCATAAAAGGTCCCAGTTCATAAAGGGCTTTCGTCCTCTAAGTTTTCATTGTGCTGGGAAAGTCCCATTTCAGGAGCACCTTCCAGGTGTCAAATATTAGCAGGTCAGCGGCTGGAAGCATCTCAGATTTTTGTGGGAGCCTGGAGACAGTATTTTCTCGACATCATCCTTACCGCCTGTGCAATTAAGGCCTTTGCTCTCTTAGACTATTTTTGGGAGTAAGGTTTTAGATCCAGGGGTCTAAAATGCCCTCTCCAGGGCAATTTCTCCAATGCCCTCTCCAGGGATGCCTCGTGTATCCTTGTTATTCATGGTCTAAACCTGGAAAATCGTCTCAGGGTCTTTCCATTAAAAGGCTTTGGATCATTATTGAGATTAATAAGATTCGACTCTTCAGTAACCAGTTGATGGATCCTTTAAATTGGCTATATAGAAAAAAAAATTTTTCTTTATAGACAGTTTGTCAACTGTCATATTAGTATAATAGCTAGCCTTTGGGCCTCCCTTGACAAGATGGAAAAACAAAAACTAGATTCAGGACAAAAATTAATGTCCACATCCAGCGTAAGTTCCCCTTCTCAAAATCCAGCCCCATCCACCTGTTTTAATTTCCCTTTCCCTACTAGATTTACGGAGAGCACTCCAATCTAATCTCTAGGTTGAAGGTATACGGGTTACTCATGGAAATGCCGAAAGCCTGGAAATGAATGTACCAAAAGCGACTGTCAGGAAGGCCCATTTTGCTCCTACTTCCCAGAGCTCTGTAATCAGGTTCTGCCAGCTTCAGGCTTTCCTATGCAACGTCCTTTGCAAAGTATCCTAGACCTCCCACTACACACACACGAAAAAAATGTATGCCCTTGGACAAGAGCAGATATTTTAAATCATAAGGTCCCTTTACCTCCACTTTCGAAAGATCCTTCCAAATTTAGAATGCAGTTAGAAAAATCAGTGACATTCACAACACCCTCTTCACAGAGAAAAGAAGTGACCAACATTTCTTGTAGGTCCTCCTACAAATGATCAGCAGAAGTGATGTTCAAGGATTAATAGAAGCCAGTGTTGAATTGGATGCTCAGAAGACTTTTGTTAAAATACTGTATACAGACATTTCAATGTTTATTTTTGACAGAGAGAGAGAGACAGAGCATGAGCGGGGGAGGGACAGAGAGAGAGGGAGACACAGAATCCGAAGCAGGCTCCAGGCTCCGAGCTGTCAGCACAGAGCCCGACGCGGGGCTCGAGACCGCGAGATCATGACCTGAGCCAAAGTCAGACGTTCAACCTACTGAGCCACCCAGGCGCCCCTGTATACAGACATTTCAAGGGCATAAGTTTTAGTTAGAAATCTCTCTGATATAATGTAGCAAGTTTAAGTTAAAAGGGGTCAAGCCCTTGTTATTCAGGCTGTAATCCAGTTATTTGTGGGAATTAAAAACAACGGTCTTTGTCTTGCAAATCTCTATAAAATCAGAAATGCAACTCTGGAAACAGATGAAAGCCCACCTATCTACCAATCCCCAAATCTCACATATCCTCAAAATGGTTGTAGGTATTATAAAATACCATAATACTGGGACAAAATTGTTCTCTACTTGAAGAAAGCAAACAGCAATTGCCCTGAAATTCTTAGAAAAACTTACATATAAAACATTTCTATGTTTTCAAACATATATGTTAAATGTTTAAAACATTTATCTGCTTGTCCTAAATTGCGGTTCCTCTGCTATTCCCAAATAAACTCATTTTGCTAGTAAAATAACCAGCTATTTTGTTTTTCAGGTCGACACTATACTGTCGATGCAAATTGGCCAGACATTTTGGAATCTCTAAAAGTAAGAAAGAGAGTTTTATTCAAGTCCAAGTTAGGACAGCTGCCCAGGAAAACACGCTCGTCACAGGGAAGAAAGTGCTCTGGAGAAGGCACAGTTTTTACAGGGTGATATACTCTCTTACAACCTGTAAAAGCTCAGAAGATTACAGATTCGCATCTAGGCGGGAATCATGAGTTTTATTGTAAAGGCGTGTAGGCAGCAGGAGCATTGATCAGTATCTCGAGGACAAGATGGCTTTCTCTTAGGCTGCCCATTCACAAAACAGATGTACAATGCGTGCATGGCGGGCCATAAATCGGGCTTTTGGTTTGAACAGTTTATATACAGTCACGTTGACTTAGAGGGAAATCTAACCTGTATATCAGGTCTTCAGAGAGTCTTCCCACCATCACCATTGAACAGTGTCGGAGAGGCAGGAGCCAGGGAAGACACGGGATAACTCTGGGCTGATGCACACACAGGTGCCGGTACCCACAGAGCCCATTAAGCTCGCTGCTTTTTGCTGACCTTGGGGTTTGAAGGGAAGTCTCTCCTGGATATTGAGCTCTTGCCTTTTTGGGTTTTGAGCTCTCTGGCTTTATCCAGGTTCTGTTTTTGTTTTTATGAAGGCATCGCCCTTCCTGGTGAGTACTCTTTTGCTTTTCAGTTTGTTGGAGCTTCCTGGTAAGTTACCCATTTTGTTCAAAAGTAGGGAACATATGATTCCAGGTGTTTTAGAACAGCTGTTGGAGAACAGGGCCCCCCCTCAGCGTTAAGACATCATAGGGAGCCCAAAGGCAAGATAGCTTCTACCTGGTCCATGGACCAGATTCCTGTGCCTTTCTGGAAACATGGCTAAACTTTTGCATAATTTGGATTGTCGTGGCCATTCTAGGGAACATTTGTTTTAGAGAAGTACACCTGAAGGGGCGCCCTTGACAGTGATGATCCCAAACCTCTTGGAGACAATGGAATATCTTCTTTGATTGATATGCAGAAGCTTCTAAGAGACTAAAATGAAGATCCTTTCAGCAGGCAAATAAAAAAAAAAAGAATCTTTAAGTAAAAGATTTTGGCCATCTGAGCAGGTAATTTTAACTTAGTCCATCTGCCAGAAAAACAACTCGGATCAGATTATTTTCTTTTGAGTTTTGTACCTGAGACATGACTAAAATTCCTAAATACGGGCTATGAGATCTCTGTGTCTATGCTATATATGGTACAGATATGTGATATTTTTCTACCTCCAGGTGGTATTGCCAAAATTGATTTGTAAAGACATCTAATTGGCTTTAAGAAAATAAAGCATTTATATAAATCACAGATACTCTCAGAAATATGGCAACGAATTCAAATGTTTTTCAAGTTCATATGATCTGAGATAATCTCGATAAATAAACACTCGCTTCAGTTTGTTGGTTTGACAACAACAGGCATGCCTTCTGAGTGGTCAGCCTTAAACAGAATGCAGATAAACAACTTTTTCTTGCTGGGGGTACTAATCAAATAAGCTCTTACTCTTATATTGCAAAATTTGCCAACAGAAGAAATAGGATGATGGTTAGCTGCTTAGTGTGTAACCCAGGTGTATTTGTTCAAAGTAACTAATTTATACAAATAAGACTAGAGTTGATACTAAGTTAAATAATGGATAATCATTGGATACCTAAATCATATCCAAATAAGGTAAACGTTAAGTACTAAACATAAGTATATCTACTTTTGGCTTCATTTTTATAGAGATACGGAAAATATTTGGATTAACAAACATGTTGTATACCACCTTCAAAAAACCGACGTGTATTTGTGATCTACTAGAGGATGCTAATACGTGTGTGGTCGTGCACCATTGCCTTCTTCCTAGTTTTCACTGGGAAGCCAAGATTATAAACGTTTTAAAAATTGAAAGGCTTGCCAAAACTACAGAATGAACCCCCCAAAAGTCAGAACACTTCGGGTAATAAGCATCAACGAACTCTGCACAAACAGTGTGCATTAATGCTGACAAAAAAATGCATCAGGCTCCCCTTTGGAAAGTAAGAAACAAGGGACTCGCATGACAGCTTTCTCCTACTGTGGAGAGATTCGCTGTATCTCCTAGTTTCTCAAACCACCATCACAGACCATTGACGAATTATTATTAACATCCATTTCAACAGAAAAGATACATATCACCTGTATCTATACAGATAAATGGATAATGTATCTTCAATTTCATTTAAAATTTGGAATGGATTTATTGTAGGTTGTCTCTATATACATAAAAAATAACTTCATAAAATACAAAAGAGAGTACATGCATGAAATATACTAAAAATGGGAAATACATGTCAGCTTATTAAACTTATTTTAGTGACTTAGATCGTTTTATATATATATATATATATATATAGGCATGTGCTGGACCATAAAATAGACTGTATTTCTCACTGTGGAAATGCTGCTACAGGTTTGAAAGCCACTGCTCTTGTATCACAGTAAATTGAGCAACAGTGGAAAAGGCCACAAAGGACTGTCACCTCTTCTGTGCTGAACACACACAGCAGTAAGTCCTCAAGGCCAGGCTGTCATCACCCCGGGACAGGCTCACACTTAGTTGCCTGGTCTTTCCAGATTCGCAGCCAGGCAGCAAACTGTTGAAAATAACTTCCCTCATTTCTTATAAAGACTTGCAAAGCTGGATGGCAGCTTCAGATATTTCTAGCTTTGCCATCGGTTTATTTTTTTTTAACGTCTATTTCTTATTCTTTTGAGAGAGAGACAGATAGAGCAGAGAGAGAGAGGGAGACACAGAATCCCAAGCAGGCTCCAGGCTCTGAGCTGTCAGCACAGAGCCCAACGCATGGCTCGAACCCACGAACCGCAAGATCGTGACCTGAGTTCAAGTCGGTCGCTTAGCCAACTGAGGCACCCGGGCGCCCCATCTGTCATAAGTTTAGCAGTTATTGTCCCATTTTGCAAATCTTTATGCTACTTAACTCACGGCAACCCTTTTTAGCAATAACACGGGGATCCTGTTGCCCAGTCTAACAAAGCACTGTCAGGATGAGACTACAGACACCAGCGAATCTCAGACTGTCATTTAAAAACAGTGCATGGCTTATTTTAACTATCTTACATAAAAGGAGTTTATATTTATTTAATGTAAAGAATAAGCAATTATGCTAACTTCTAAGAGTAAATCTGCAACTATTGTGTAACACCTGCCTTACATCATTTCTTTTCTAGATATGTTTTGTAAGTTTTTTGAAATTGAGAAAATAACATTTAAACTAATAAAGTTGAACTATTCAGCAGAAAATGAATTTCTAAAGATAAAACTACTAGAAATAATGATGAAAGAAAATGACTACATGAAAAGTAAGGAAAATAGAACGTTGGGCGGGTTGTTTGTTTGGGTAAGGAAAAATATGGAAGGACTTTTTGTTTTGTTTTTTGGTAAAGGAAAAAAAGCAATGTTAAGTGCTTAATGTTAAGTGATTACTCCAGAATAAGAAAGGAGAAAGATAGGACAAAACCTAAATAGACAGAGAAAGGTATAGAGGTTTATGGAAAAGGAATCTTGAGAAAGAATGGTCGAATTGGCTAAAAATTAAATTATTATTGTGAGGGTTTTCAAATGAAGCCTTGATAACAGTAATGTACTTATGCAAAACTAAACCTTAATCATTTCTGTTAAAAAGACAAAGGCTTCCTGGGCTACTGATCTACTTTTTGTAAGATATTGTGAAAGGTTTTGTTTACCTTTTAACGTAATCTATGTAGAGGATGTGCATGGGAAGGTCAGTTGGCTGAGGGACCTACTCTTGATTTCAGCTCAGGTTGTGTTTTCATGGTTGTGAGATCAAGACCCCTATTGGGTTCCGTGTGCGTGGGGAGCCTGCTTAAGATTCTCTCTCTCCCTCTGCCCCTCCCCCACTCGTGCATGCTCTCTCTCAGAAATACATAAATAAGCAAGTAAATAAATAATCCATGTAGAAAACAAAGGTTTTGTGCTTTATCAAAATAATTTCATGTACGTCATATTGTCTTTGTCATCAGGTCCTAGAGTAAACTGAGGCTTCTGGATATAAGAGGGCTAAGTTTTGCTTACAACTATATGACCCTTTCTATTTGCCTTTGACTTCTTTCATCATCATGTTGGTCAAATAGACAATTAAATATTGTTTCTTAATGACCTGGGATCTTTTTTGGTCAATTGTCCAATGTCTTTTGATTTTTTTTTTTATAAACTCCCCCAAATCAAGTGCTAATTAAAGTCTTTTTGACCTAAAAGCAACTTAAGAACTTCTAGAGGGTTCCTGGAACTTTTCGAAAGATTTGTTCCCTCTCCTAATAAAAAGTATAATACCTCATTATACTAATTAGGATTGTCTGAGCTGTTAAATTACATGGGAAGTATCATCAAATAAGAACAGTGGGCTTCTTTTTGTTGTATTTGTGTAGGTATATGTTATGTATTCTAGAAATCATATAAAATTCCCCAAATTCCAATATATTCTGGTATAATGACATCAGTCATAATTTTAATTATCTTGAAATGTTGTGTGTCACAGAAATAACCAAATTTCCTTGTCAGTTATATCATAATAAACTCTCATCAGCTCTGTAACTATTGCTTCTTCTCCTTCTCCTTCTCCTTCTTCTTGTAGGCTCCAGGCCCAGCATGAAGCCCAACACGGGGCCTGAACTCATAACCCTGGGATCAAGGCCTGAGTGAGATCAAGAGTTGGACACTTAACCGACTGAGCCACCCAGGGACCCCTAAACTTTGCCATTTTTAAATCTTTTGTCACTTACAATTATTGATTTAAGTGCCTCATCTTCTTTTCCAACGTTTTTATTTTTTTTTATTTTTTTTATTTTTGGGACAGAGAGAGACAGAGCATGAACGGGGGAGGGGCAGAGAGAGAGGGAGACACAGAATCGGAAACAGGCTCCAGGCTCCGAGCCGTCAGCCCAGAGCCCGACGCGGGGCTCGAACTCACGGACCGCGAGATCGTGACCTGGCTGAAGTCGGACGCTTAACCGACTGCGCCACCCAGGCACCCCTAAGTGCCTCATCTTCTAAGAGATTCACAAAGAAGCCTTTGACAAGTACTCTAGAACATGGGTTTTGATAAATTTAGGGTCATAATGCTGAACTGGGTAAGAATTTCTAAAACCCTGGAAAACGGACTGCTTTCATGTATTGTTTTTCAGAGTTAAAAGATCCCCTTTTCTCCTCTTCTTGAAGCTATCTATAACTTACAGCCATTTGGTAAATTGTATCTTTCCAAAAAAGTTTGAAGCATTTATCTTTTTCTCCCTACCTCATCCTTCCAGAACTCTGAAACTCTTACTATTCTTATTTTTTTGTGACAATGGATGCATTTGTGTAAGTTCGGCAAGAATTTGTTCTCCGTGTAAGAGAGCTCCCTAATGCACCTAGCCCCTGCTTCTCTGATCCACAGTCGATAAAAGAAGATATACGTCAATATTGTACAGACCTAACTGCTTCTGTTAAAATGACGTTGCTTCAGTAGAACCATCTTTTCACCGCACATATCCAGGAGACAAAGACCTTAAACATCACGCCCTACAACCTACTGGAAAAGACGTCCCCAGAAAGACTTCACTGCTTTGGAAACGCTCGAATAAGGCATTGTTAACCAAACTTTTTGCTGCTAAACTCCAAGCAATAGACTTTTGGATTTACGTGTCATAGCTAAAGAAATCACAAAACCCAGACTGGACTTGCATACCGACCGCCGACCTTCCAGGAACAGAAGCAGATGACGGCTGAAGGAGAAAGTTTTCCCGAGATGGCCAGCCCAGGCCTGTCTACTCTTTTCTTGCTGCTGTTGCTTCTTACTACCACCCTCTTCTTGTTCTCAGAGAGGCAATGCTCTTAAACACATTTCTCAACCTGTTGAAAAGTAGATTAACCATTGGATCTGTCACCAGAAGCGCCAATCTGCTCATGATGTTGGAGATCCCTCGGGCTTACCTGTAACTATGTTCACTTTAGTCCCGGATCTCACTGCTGATTTTACTCATGAACCTATGGACTTTACTTGTAAGGTTAAGTTGTTAAGACTTTCCCCACTCACAGTCATATTAGCTCAACTAAACACCTCCACCTCTGTCAATTTTATGACCCCTCACTTCCCCATCCTTTCCTTACCTAAATACAATCTGTTCCCCCGCACCCAAGGGAAAGACAAATGGGTTTACATCCTCTTGCTGAGGATTTTAGAAAAGACACCTTTAGGAAGGGATAACCTCTCATCGAATGTCACCCCAACATCTCTGACCCATGGCTTAAAGGTATCAATGAATTTACCTAGTGAACCTATCAATAACCAGACCTTAGCTGGAGTCCTCTAGGCTCCACCTGGTGTTTGTGGTGGCCAGCACTTCCCAGGGGCATGTGGATGTTTAGATGGCTGGTGAATCAGAGGACAATGCTTACTGGGACATGTCACTGTCCCTGTTAATATGCATACTGAATCAGAAGTCCCCATTCAGTCCACTCCATTGAACCTCCACGGCTGTCATGAATGGGAGCTTTCAGGAGGCGTATGTGACTCTGGGTTTGCCTCCATAAGGAGAGCCTTTCTCACATAGATCAGAATAAATGCCAACAAATGGAAGATCAGAAGTCTCTCCCTAGCGTTAGGAGAGCTAGCTCACTCCACAACCAAAGCAGTAAAAGCCCAACAATGATCACTTGACTCACTGGCTACAGTCATTTTGGATAATTGCATAGCCCTTGATTATCTACTGGCCGAACAAGGAGGCATTTGTGCAATAGTGAACACCACCTGCTGCACAAGGATAAATTCCTCCAGGGAAGTAAACAACTAGCTGCATAAAATCAGAGAACAAGCGCATTGACTACAAAGAATTGCACTTAATGATCTATGGTCCTTTGATCTATTTAGCTGGCTGTCTTCAGGTTGGACTCTTGGTTCAGGACTACTGTGCTAACTGGGTCATTATTCTGCTCCTTATTTTGTACAATCAGTTTAGAACTTTTAACCTGTTGCCTGTCAAATCTCGGCAGAACTCCAGAACACCTCACTCTTGATCCTTAGATCTTGATCAACTGGGGGAAGTGCAAATGTGAGTAAGGGAACCCTCATTAAAATGGAGCCGGGAAACCCCGGAAGGGGAGCTCTCATCCACGCAGCATTCACTGCACATGGCATAAGCAGCAGGAAGAAGGAAGATAATTCTTATCTTGATAAGGGGGAGGGGGCACTCTTCTCATAGGAATTTCTCTATTGCTTTTAGGAAAAGCAAGATCTCTTCCTGCCCCAACAACAACCACCGCTGTTGGCCAATGAGAAACCACCGTATCTTTAAACTGTAGTTGTTCTCCAGCGAACTTTTATTCCAAACAACCCTCCCGAATATCCTCCTAAAACATAATAAAGGCTGCCCTTCTCTGCGTCTCTTCCACTCGCCTGTGATTTGCCATCGTTTGCTCGTCCTGAATTTCAATTCCTCTGCTCTTCCCAAATAAACTCGTCTGCTGGTAAAGTAAGTGATCTTATTCTTAGGGGTGACGTCCCCAAGCGCTGCTTCTCTGGCCCGACCTCTCAAGACCAATGTCTTGTTATAAGTCTGGCAACTCTGAGCTGTACCATACACGCCTGCCCAGTTCACCAGGTTCAGCCGGCCTGAGGCAGGCCGAGCCGGCTATGGTGTGGAGGGAGCCCACCCCCGAAAATCACCCTGAGGTGGCAGCTGCAGACTGGCGAAGATCAGTCCCCATTTGGGCTTGCTGTCTGAAGGGGTCCCAGGCTGCTCTAGCAAACCAGGTACCTCTTATCAGACGACGGATGCCCCAGCCAGCCCCCCTGGCCCCGCCCTGGCTAGACAGCCCAGCATCATCCAGGGCCATCTCCAAAGGCAATGTGTGCATTTGTACAGGTTAGGACTCGGATTGAGGCAGATACCTTGTGTCTACAACATCCTGTTCTGTGACACGGCCTCCCTGGCTCTGCGCCCTTTCCCAGGTTCCTGGATCCCTTGAACTGTACTTACTGTGCACGTGGAGTTTGGACCTCTTCGGCCAGCCTGAGGCAGCCGGGACCGACCAGGCCGGTGGAGCTGGGGCCAAGACACCAGCACAGGCTCTGGCCCAGCCCCCAAATCACCCTGCAGCAGAAGCTGCTAATTGGCCCTCATCGGTGTCGACTCGGACTTGCTCCCCGAAGGGGTCCTGGGCTCCTCCAGCAACAGGGACTCCCAGGTACCTCGTATTGGATAATAGATACCCCAGCCGGTCTGCGCAGGTCTGCTAAGGGAGGCCAGCATCCAGCTCTCTCTTCGAAGGGGATACACGCGTTTGTGTTTGTTAGGTCTTGTAGCGAGGCAGATGCTCGTGTCCCCAAGATCCCGCTGCCGTGACCCGGCCTCTGCCTGTACTTGCCCTGTTCCAGCTGCCTAACGTCCCTGACCTGCACAGGCCCTTGGGCAGCTGGGGCTCTCTAGGCCTGTGGAGCACGGGCTGTGCCCCACCACCTGCACGGCCTCCAGGGTGGAGGAAGCCAACCCCCTGACACCTTCCGGAAGCAGCAGCTTTGAAATGGCAACAGCCAGCTCCCATTTGGACTGGCTGTCCGATGGGGTCCCGAGCTCCTCCAGCCATCGTGGCTCCCAGGTGTTTCGTGCTGAGGGATCTCTTGGCTGGTCTGCCCAGTCCTGTCCCCGGAAGGAAGGGCAGATTTCTCCAGCTTCGCCTTCAGAAGGAATAAGCAAATCTGTGCAGGTGAGGGCCTGGATTTAGGCAGGTGCGACAGACACCCTGGAGTCCGCTCTTGAGAACTGGCCTCCCCCGTCTCTCACCTAGTTCCAGGTTCCCATGACCCTGAACTGTGCTGCCGGGGCGTGGACACTTCCCCTCTTTCAGCCAGCCTGATGCAGCTGGGGCCCATCAGGCTGGTATAACGGGCTGGAGCCCAACCCCCCGCAGAGATGCAGCGTGCAGGGGCCCAGCGTCAAACGTCACACGGAGGCACCACCCGCAAGTGGGCTACTCCCAGTCCCCACTTAGATGTGCTGCCTCGGGGGGTCTGGGGCTGCTTCAGCCACCACTGCTCCCAGGAGTCTCTTGTCAGATGACAGCCTGGCCAGCCTTGCCTGCCCACTGACCCACAAAGGCAGTCCAGAAACCTAAAGCTCCGCACTCAGGGGGAATACTGCCCGTTGGGTCGGTTAGGGCTTGGGGAGCATGCATACACCTTCTCCCTGAGAGCCATGCCTCTGCCCCATCCTATTAAGACGAGGACACCATGCTAGGTCCCTGGCTACCCTGACATAGGCTGTAAGTACCCACTCAGTTTATCCCATTCGGCCGATCTGAGGCAGCCGGGACCCTCTCGTGGGGTGCAGCTGTGGCCAGCACAATACCAGCATAGGTTACAGTGTGGAAAGGGACCCACCCCCGAAGATCACCCTGAGGTGGCAGCTGCAGATGGGCAGCGTTCGGCCCCCACGCGGACTGCCGCCTCATGGGGCCCCGGGCTTCTCCGGAAACCAAGCATCCCAGGAGTCCCCTTGTGGAAGCTCCTCTGTCCTGTCCCCAGCTCCTCTGCTCTGTCTCCAGCAAGACGTTTGAAAGCCTTCAAGCTCTGACCTCAGGAGAATCTTCCGTAATGAATAATACGTAGGCCTTGTGATTAGGCCGACACCTTGTACCACGAGGAGCCCGATCGCATGGCCAGGCCTCATCCCACGTTGCCGCATTCCAGGTCAGTGCGACTCTGTCCTCAGCAGCTCAGCCACGCCAGTACATGACCCGTCAGCTGCCCGAACCCTCCAGACTGTGCAACGAGGGCCCATCCCCACCCCCCAGCATTGCCTCAACGATGAATACACCCAGAAAACCGCCAGGCTGCCCCTGAACAAAGGGGTCAGCCCCCCTGTGTCCCGAGCTTCTGTAGAAACGAAGCGACCCAGCTGTCTGTTATTGAAGGACACCAAGGCCAGCTCTCCGGGCCCAGCCCTGGAAGTGCAGTCGAGGCTGTTCAAACTCTGCTTCAGAAAGAATATGCACATGTGTAAAAAAAAAAAAAAAAAAAGCTTGGAATGATGCAGATGCAACACCCCACACAGCCTGCTCCTGGGACTGTCCTCACCAGACCCTGGTTGTGTCCCAGCGCTCCGCCCCGGAACCGGCAGGTCATGCCCTTAAGTCCTGAGAAGCTTGGGCGGATCTCTAGCCTCCCGGCTGGAGAGATGCCGCCCCTGAAGTTCTTGCTGAGGCAGAAGCTCTCAAAGGGTTACGGTTAGTGTCCATTTGGACCAGCCGCCTGATGGGGTCCCTGTGCCCTCCAGCCACCAAGGCTCCCGGGTGTCTCTTATTGAAGGAGACGCACAGCCAGGCAGCCTGGCCCTACCCTGGCCAGACAGTCCACCTGCCTCCAGCTCTGCCTGCAGGGGCAGTGTGCTCATTCGTGTAGGTAGGGCATGGAAGTAGGCAGACGCAAGTGTCCCAAATAGCCCATACCCTTGACCCGGCCTCACCGGTCACTTGCCCTGCTCCGGGTGCCTGGCTGTGCTGACCTAGAGGCTTGTACGTTTGCTTGTTGGACCCCGTCAGCCCTCAAAATGGAGTTAGACTTCAGGGTTTGTGGTCGGCGACTTGTGGACTGAAGAATGGGAGATGGGAACCGTGGGGTCTCGATGCAGATTTCACGCTGGATTTTTGTCTGGTTTGTTGACGTATTGAGATTAGAAATGAACAATGACTCCAGGTTCCAAGGCTAGGAGTCCCTTCCAATCTCCTGGGGGTTGCTTCTGCTCTTTATTTCTGAAGACGGTGTGCAGAGGTGAAGTCCAGAGCAAGTAACCGGACCCTACACTCAGGTCCCCTGCACTCTTCAGTGGGAGCGCCTGCCCTCTCTGGTTGTCTGATGTCAGTATTTAGTGCAGCCCTGAGCAAACAAGGGGGAAAGCTGGGTGACTTCCGAAATATCCCTCATGGGAATCTACAGAGAAACTGCAATGTTAACTTTTGAGTTGGGTTTCTTATGCCTTGGTTATTTAAAGCCACCAGAGTTTTCTAATACTGCCCTCCCTGATGCGGCTCTAAGACCTCCTTGACAAAGCGTTTCCATTACAGCTTCTCTTCTAAGAAGAAAAGGAACAGTAGATGATGCTAACAGTCAGCCAGTGAGTCCCTGGGTGGCCTTGGGGAGTGATTTGGCTCCCAGGTGCCCAAGGATAAGGCTAACTGTGGATGCGATGCCTTATGGGTGGGGACTTTAAGCGACTTATCCCCTCTGGTGTGCTTTTTTCTGCTCTGTGGAGGCCAGACAGGACCGCTTCTCCCATAACTGCTGGGCTGTGAGCCGACTCCTCAGGTCTCGCCTCTCTGCAAGCATCATCAGCTGAGAGCTCGGGACTCATGACACTGTCTTTGGGTTTCCAAGGGGGGTGGAGTACTGCAACTTCATAAGGAAAGTCGTCCCGGTGGTTCCATGAAGGACACATTTGCATTGAAGAAATCACACAAATGCCGACCCTTTGCCGTCTGCTTTCTGCAGCTCACACCCAGGCAGCTCCCAGGCGACCGTTAAATGAAGAGCGATGATGGGTGCACGAGCCTTGTGAAATTGAGCTTGTAAGCCAACATTAATTGCATTTTCCTTTGCAGTTTGTTAGATGATAGCGGGTCTGTTTTCTCAATGGTATTTTAGAAATAATCAAATGTATTGAAATCTTTGATCGCTTAGCAATAAATAGGTAGGGAGGCAGTCCTGAAACCTGTTGGACACCGTTGTATCAGTCAGTTGTCATCGGGGACTTTGGATGTACTGCCCAGATCCCCTTTTGGGAACGAAGGACTTATTCCCCCAGATGCACAGTGGCGCTCCTAGGGAAGTGCTTCCACGCAGGAAAACTGCCTTGCCCAAGATCACACCCCTTCCTGTGGCAACTGAATGAGACATCTGGTCAACCCAGAGGCATTAAAGGCCGGGACCCCTCGCCCCGACTTGGGACAGCTCCAGAGCTGAGCCTTCACTGGGACCGCATCACAGCTCAGCTCGGCTTCCCCTCCACTCATGTCGGCTTGCTTTCCTTCCCTTCCACAGATGTGGGTCCCAAGGACGCTCCCTAATAAACCTCCCGCGCACAGTTCTGTGTCAGCGTCTGCTTCCGGGAGAAGCCGGCCTGAGACCGTACTGCCACATGACCTGCGCAACAAACCCACCCAGCTCGGTGGCTTAGAGCAAGCACTTGTCCCTCCTGCTCACAGCCCTGTGGGGCAGCCGGCGCAGCTCTGCTCCTAGTGCTGGCCATCTGGGCTCTGAGTTTGTTCAGGCCTACTCTGTGTGCCCCTCGTTTTTTCCTAGGGCTGCTCACTCTTTCTAGGCCAGACCACGGGAGTGCAGAACCACGAGCAGAAGTACAAGATGCCTCCTAAGGCCTTGACTCAGAACTGGCTCTGTCCCTTTGCCTGCATGGCCACGGTCAAGTGTGACATCAATGGAGCAGTGGAATGGACTCCGCCCACTGTAGCCCACTGTGAGGTCATGCAGCACAGGGAGGCAGGCAAGAACTGGGAACAGGAATTCGATCTGCCCCAGTTATTATTCTCTCATTCATCCGCTCATGCAGTGCTTGGATGTGAACCGTGTGCCAGGCATGGTTGCAGGTGCTGAGGCTCAAAGGATGGACAGGACAATTTCCCTGCCTCGGGACACTTGCAGTGCGGTGAGAGAGCCAATGAGCAGCGCCTTACAGCCCAGAGCGCTAAATGCTGCGACCGGAGTGGGCGCCGCGTCCATGGGGACACAAAGAAAGGGTACCGGAGCGGATTCTGTTGCTCCCCGACTCCCAGCACCCGCACTTCCTTCCAGGTAGCACTCCGAGTGTCTTTGAAAGTTGCCTCTCCACGTAATGACTGAATTGGAGGTACACAGTCTTGGGGGGTTGTAAGCCCGGGACGCAGTCCCCCGTTATCATGGGGCCGATCACATGATAGTATATTTCCGGGTCTCTGCTACTTGGCTGAGTGACAGGAGGCCACGGATGGAGCCGACCCGCTTTAGGGACAGCACTCTGCTGGCCACCAGGCCATTCCTGCTGCCCCCGTCCCACATCTGATTCTCCAGCTTCCTGTGCACCCTTGGAGACATCCCCGTGACAACTTTCCGTTTGCTTATGTCCGCCAGATGGAGTTTCTGCTACTATAACTGAATCCATATCTGAACACAGACTTGGGCAGAGGGAAGGGACAGGAGAACAGCCAGAAAGAGGGGGGGCCTATACAGCTTAGCCCTTAGGGATAAGAAAGGGCTGGCAGAGGGGAGGGAAGGGCAGAGGGCCTCCAGGGAGAAGGGGCAGTGGGCAGGGAGACCTGCAGGCCGAAGCCTGGCATATGTAGGCAGTACAGGCAGAGGATGAGAAAAAAGTTTCTGTTTATAAAACTGACACCCAGGGCTAATTTGCACGCATGCCAGGGCGCGAGATGGCGGGGGGGGGGGGGGGGGGCGGCGCACAGAGTTCTGTGGGGTAAGCTAGCACGTCCCTCTGCTCTTCCCGGGGTGAGACTGCGCGAGGCCGCGGCCCACCCTCCTCGGCGACTGCAGTCCGTTACTCCCAGTTAGGGAGGTGCATTTATCCGCGTCCGCATTCCCCTGGGGTGCAGCGGGCAAGGATGGAGAAGGCAGAGCTAAAGCCGTGCGAGGCCAGGGGACGGAGGGCACGAGAGTGAGCCTAAGTACCAGCACAGGCAGCAGAGCAGGCTGGCCGGCAGCCAGGGGGCACCGGGCCTTCGGGGGCGGAGCCGGCGAGGGGCCCGGAACCCAGGTAACGCGGCTGGAAGCGAGGGCTGCAGAGTCGGCAAGGGTAGGGGACCGTCAGGCGTCAGAGGTTCCCGGCGTGGGAGACCCACCAGCCCCCGTTATGCCAAGAGGCAGCAATCGGGGGTGGGGGTGGGGGGTGCGGCGGTCACAGCCCTGCTTCCCACTCGTCTGCAAACGCTTTCCCGCGTCCGGGACGCGCCTCCTCTGAATCCCGGCCGCACCTGCCGTTGGCTGCCTGCTGCCCTCTCCTGGCCCGCCGCGGAACTACAACCCCGCGACCCACGCGGGTTCTCGAAAGGATGAGCTGCGGGCGGAGGCAGGCATCCGACGGGAGGCCGGCAGAGCTTGGGGATACTTTTGTTCAGCCCCCCCGTTGCACAGAGGAAGGAACTGAGGCTCGTGGAGGGAAATGACTTATTCTGGCTCTCAGGGCCACTTCTGGTGGGCTTGCGCTTCCTAGTCTACAGGCACAGATGATCCCCATGACCCACGCGTACCTCCAATGGTGACACCGGGGCCGCCGCTGAGAGAGAACTTACCCTTGGAGTTTGGCCACAGGTGCCCACATCGGCTGCATGATTTTAGCTGTTTTTTGTTTTGTTTTGTTTTTTGTTTGTTTTTTTTTTGTCCCCAACACGCTGGATTCTGAAGAATCTGAGCCTTGGAAGAAGAATTAACAGAGAAACAGAGACCTGGTTCCTTATCTAACCCTAACCCTGAGCAGACACCCCATCCACCTGATCCCTCACCACAATCTAGAAACACCCAATTTGTACCGTTACATGAGTGAGATGTATAGCTTTATTGTGGGAAGCCACTGAAGTTTGGGCAGTTATTACAGAACGAAGCGATTCACGAATAAACGACGCAAGCCTCGGAATCTCTTAAGATCGCTTTAAGTGCCAGCGGAGAGTAATCGTGGTGACTTCATCAGCCAGTTGTGCAACGCTAGGCAGCGAGTCAGGGGCGTCCCTGCCCGGGAGCGGGGGGCAAGTAGGGGGAGGTCACGACCTCTGATGTCACGGCTTGCGTATCCTGAGGCTTAAGGAGACGCGTTACCTTGCACGGTCCGGCACACCCGGACTCAAACCTGCGCTTCCAGAAGGTTTGTAGAGTCCTGGGTGGGGCAGGGCCCCCTTCCATGTCACGCTAGAGACCGTGTCAGAACCCCACCCATGTTGCCTCAGGTCCCTCTAGTCTCACCCCCAAGAGGCAGCACCTGCATCTGTGTCTGGGGGCTGCCTGCAGGCTGCTGGAGTCCGCTGGCCCGTGTGCCTGGCGGGCTGGAGGTGCCTGGCAATTTACAGCTTTCCCAGGGCGCCCGCTGGATCGCCAGCGCGGGGCTCTAACCGCCCCAGCTCTCTCCCCATCAAGACAGTCTGGGGGTCACCTGCACTGTCTGAGGTTCCTTGTGGAATGGAACCAAGTGGGAGCCTCCATGGGTGATACCCACCCTGGCATGGCCTCCCTCCTTCTTGGTCCCACCTCCGCGCTCCAGGCCTTCCCATGAATGCTTGTCGTGGGGAAGGAACCTGCCCCCGGATATTTACGCGGAGCGTACCCACTTCCTTATCTGCAGGGCAAGGAGGGGAAGGCATTTGCCAGAGGTCACACAGAGCAGAGGAGGCCCAGCGCCCAGACGTGGTCCTCGGCTGCTCCAACAGCTGGTGCCGGTAGGGGGTCTCCACTCCTGCCGTCTTGGCTGTCCCCTGGAATCACTGAGGCAGGAGTGGGAGCTCGAACTTGAAGCAAGCCGCCTGAATCGCCCAGAACAGCCCTCACCTGGACTCCGGGCGCTCCGATACGAATCCATCCTGCTAGAATAACGGGTAGCCATTCAACTGACAGACGTTTCTAGAGCCTCTGTCTGTGTCGGGTAGTTTTCTGGGTGCTGGAGAGTCAAGGTGAGCAAGACGACCCACACATCTGCCCGTCACAAAGGAGAAGGAGAAAGCAGAAGGCCAGTGCGTGATAACCGCTCAGAGGAGAATCAGGGGTCTGAGAGTGATGGAGGCTGCCGTGTCGGAGAGGAGGTCGGGGCGGCCTCCTGAGGAGGCAATCTAACGGCATGGTTTCCGTGGGTCCCCTCTCCCGTGGCAGGGGAAGGCTGCGCTTAAGCGTCAGCGGCGGAGTCAGGGTGGCACCCAGCTGGCACTCGGTGGGCTCCGGCCATCCGCCCGGCGGGCCCCCTCCGGGTCCACGGCTTGTGCAACGTTGCTGTGCCACCCGGAGGACCGGCTGAGGACAAGGGGCTGTGGCTTCGGACTGCGCACGTGGAACCTGTGCCCCCGCAACGGCCTTCCAGCCAGCAGAGGACGGCCCGGGAGTTGTCCTCAGCCTCTCAGAGAAGCCATCGTCTTGAAAAGGAGGACAGGAGCCACGCAGCAGGTGTTCTCCCCCTGACTTCCGAGAGCATCCCGGCCCGTGTCATGCCGAGGGCGGGCGTGTTCTCGGACGGTCACTGCGTGACGACCCTCTTGGAAGTCAGCTCACGCGTGCCAGATTTGCAGGCAGGCAGACGTTGGCTCAGTCCTGTGCTGTGCGCTCTTGGGGTCCTCGCAGACCCTCTCTGAGCTCAGACCTGAAAGACGAGTGTCCCAGGCAGAGGGCCCAGCCAGCACAAGGCCTCTAGGGCAGACAGGAGCTTGTGTTCAGGGAGCACTTCTGCAAAGGGGATGGACGATAAAGGCCCTGTCCTCCTACAGCTGCTCTGAGGGTCGGTGTAACCAGCGACACCTCCCACTTCCCCCTGAGCCACTCATGCCCCCAAATGTGGCTCATTGCATTCGGAGGA
Organism: Lynx canadensis; assembly: GCF_007474595.2. Lineage (NCBI taxonomy): Eukaryota > Metazoa > Chordata > Mammalia > Carnivora > Felidae > Lynx > Lynx canadensis. Next base: position 1,518,565 of record NC_044311.2, on the reverse strand, counting down.
AGCGGAGGGGACGTGATCCTGAGCAAGCCCAGTGCCTCTCGGGCGGGAAAGACGTGAGGAGCCCCCACCCACCCCAGGCAAGCGCCCCCACCAGACTCCACATTCTCTGCCCTGCTTTAATCCCCACTGAAATTGACCTGGTGTATGTAGGGGGGACTTTTAAAAATACTTATTGGGGGGGCGCCTTATACACAGTTAAGTGTCCAACTTCGGCTCAGGTCACGATCCCACGGTTCGTGGGTTCAAGCCCCGCATCGGGCTCTGTGCTGACAGCTCAGAGCCTGGAGCCTGCTTCCGATTCTGTGTCTCCCTCTCTCTCTCTGCCCCTCCCCCTCTCATGCTCGCTCTCTCTCTCTCTCTCTCTCTCTCTCAAAAACAAACGTTTTGAGAGAGAGTGAGCACTCGCACCAGCAAGTGGGGCAGGGGCAGAGAGAGAGAGAGAGGAGAGAGAGAATCCCAAGCAGGCTCTGCCCTGACAGCATAAGCCCAATGCGGGGCTTGAACTCACAAACTGTGAGATCATGACCTGACCCAAAAGACTCGGATGCTTAACCAACTGAGCCACCCAGGCACCCCTAAAAATACCTATTTTTAAGTTTTTATAACAGCAAAGAACATAAGCCGCCTTTGAGCCCGTCTTCTAGAGATAATCTGCTTAATTCTTGGGTGTATTTCTTTCCCGTCTTTTTTATGACAAATATTTTCACATGGTTGAGAAATCATCATACCTAATGCTTTTCTCCTCCTCCCAACTTGTTTATTTTCTTGGCCTGCCACTCCCTGTAAAAGCCACAACATATGGTTCAGGAATTTTCCTCCACCTGGGGTTGGGAACGCATTCAAAAGGACTCTTTGGCCACTGCCGGCTGAAACGTGTGCTTTATTTTATGAAGCCTGCTGCTTCAAATAAGGGGTCATAAAGCGGAACACGGTCCGGGGGACAGGTCGGCTCCTGTGACAACAAAATTTCCCTTCTCCTGAAGGAACATTACAACCCCAGCACGGGCCCGTCCAGTCCCAAACGCCCACGGGAAGTATGTCTCAAAGCTTTTTCCCTCCTTTTTGCTTATTTGCACATTTCCAGTTTTCTACAATGAACAGGTACCGCTTCAATAATGAAACGATTTCTAAAACCCTGTAAGAGAAAACTAAAAAGGACAGAGAGAAGGCAAGGCATTTTATGTGTGGCATGGCCTGCTGTGTCACAGGGTGACCATGGGTATTCTGTAAAAATTGTTCTGGTGAGGGGGCGTCTGGGTGGCTCAGTCGGTTGGGCATCCGACTTCGGCTCAGGTCACGATCTCGCGGTCCGTGAGTTCGAGCCCCGCGTCAGGCTCTGGGCTGACGGCTCGGAGCCTGGAGCCTGTTTCCGATTCTGTGTCTCCCTCTCTCTCTGCCCCTCCCCCGTTCATGCTCTGTCTCTCTGTCTCAAAAAAATAAATAAACGTTAAAAAAAAAATTAAAAAAAAATTGTTCTGGTGAGGAAGTAAGTTGGGAAACAGTGAGTGAAAGTTAATTGGATTTCTCCCCTTTGAGACTTCTTAGAGCCTTTAGTAACGAGGAATGTTATGACTTTAAAGGGGTGCTGTAGCTGGCAATGTTATCAACCTTATTCAGTCGCTGAGCCTCTCTTGGGAGAAGCATCTCTGCCCACTCATCACCCATGGAAGACACTTTGAAAACCCTATTCCAAAGCGCTGGCTGTGTGTAAAACCAGGGCAATGCTTGAGTGTCATTAGGTCCCGTGCGAATGGGGTCTGCGCAATTGCCTGAAGTCTTGTTTAGTGGGGACGCTTGAGACCCTGTCAGCTCTCAGACCGGGAAACCTGCTGGGATCTCGCTGGTATATTAAGAAGTGGGGCTGGATCCATTATGGGTTTTTGTTGCTGGTGGTGGTGGTTTCTTTTGTTTTTTGTGTTTTGTTTTTTTGTTTGTTTGTTATTAATGAAGAGATCCGGGAAGTAGAAAGGCATTCCTGGACATTTGGTGAGTAGGATTACTGAGCTTTGGTTCAGCAGAGACTACAGGCCTTGAATCAACAGAGGGCACACGAGCCCGGATTGGAGCCTAAAATTTGCCTGCAAGTGGGACAGCCCAGAGGAGAATACAAGGCATAGTGGAGAGCAGGTGCAGCAGACAGGTCACTGGTGCCCTATGCACTCGCGCCGAGCAACGTCTGGCCCTCCCTCTGCCCGAGGACCTCCTCTGGCCACTGGAGCCGGCCGTGGCCAGCAGGTGCATAAGAACAGCCTGCAACCGGTGAGGGCCCCCACCCCCACCCCTGCTCCTCGGGCGGGCGGGGTGGCCAAGGTGCAGAGCCACGCTGGCTGCCAGCTCCCCCAGGTGGCTGAATGTCCAGCTGCCCAGAGCGGCCCCTGGTCTGACACCGCACCCGTTATTAGCTGCTTTCCCTTCCCTTCCCTGCCTCACTTTCCCGAGGAGAACGAGCCAGGCCCTGCAGGAGTTGCCTTCCTGGCAAGGCGATTCCCAAGAAAACCGGTTTTCCTTGGGCTTCCATAATTTTACCAAGGTTTGCCGCATCCCGCCGCCTAAGAACAGTTCCGCCTTATTTCCGACAGGGGGCAGCATTTAGTTTTCCATCCGCGCGAGATCTATTCCTGGGCTTGCAAATGACTCCAGCCCCAAATAAAGAAAAACAAATTGAAATGAGGATTTTAATCACTGTGAAGGGGAATGAAAGGCTGTGTCAGCGTTTCCATGGTAAGCGCCGCCTTTCAGGGATTTATCATCCCAGCTGTAAAAATCCGCTTTATGCTAGGATTTGGCAAGAGCTTCGGTCGCTTAAAATCTATATATTATTAAAGATTCTCCCTCGAATCAAGACGGAAGCGTGGCTCAGAATGGTGCTCTGCCCCTTGTGGCTGCGCTCCCTGCCAGCTCCGCTCGGCGCGGGCACCCGGGCACAGCCCCTGGACCTCTCCGGAAGCCGCTTTGCCTTCCGGAAGTGGTTACGTGAAGGCGGCCTTGACCTCGTGGAGGCGAAGTGGCGATGTCTGTGGGGTCCCGGCTGTGGGGCCGCAGGGGGCTGCTCTCCGAGCACTGGCTCGCTTGCTTCCCTCCCACGCCCCGGGTCCCAGGGCCAGCGAGGGGAGGGACAGGGGTCCGCACGACCACACGGCACCCTGGGTTCCTCGGCTCCCGAGGCCGGGACCCCTGGTGACATCACAGGGGCAGAATGTCCAGTTGGCTCGGCAACCTCAGGCTCGTTCTGATTTTAGCTTGCAGCCTGGGCTCCGGTGATGTGAGGACTCAGGCAGCGAGATTATGTTATCAGCCGAAGGAGGAGGCAGTTCGAGTAAAACGGGACCCAGTCTGAACCTTCGTCCCGTCGCACCAAAGCCACCTCTGCTTGGCCTCAAATAAGACCAAATTTACCGAAGCTTTGGTATGCCCTTTACGTGACACAGGGTGGAGGGGCGGTGGGTGCTTCTCACAATGAAAGAGAGCAGGTACGAGCAGAGCAGTGACTCCCGACGATCTGAAATGAATTCTTAGCATGTGCGGGCTGGTGCTTATCAGATTAAGCGTAATCTTCCCCCTCCCGGTACAGGGAGTGGTAGGTACTGTTATCTCCGGTTTTGAAATGAACCAACTGGGGCGCCCGGGTGGCTCAGTCAGTTAAGCATCTGACTCTTGATCTTGGCTCAGGATATGATCTCACGGTTTGTAGATTCGAGCCCCGCATAGGGCTCTGAGCTCATGGCATGGAGCCTGCTTGGGATTGTCTCTCTCTCTCTCTCTCTTTCCGCCTCCCCACCCCTCCCCAGCTTGCACACTCTCTCTAAATAAATAAACATTTTTGAAAAATGAACAAACTGACGTTCGGAGGTCGGGGAGCTCGCCCTCCCGGCGTCTCAGGGTGCGTAGATGGCAGAGCGGGCCCTGGGAGTCATGAGCTCTGGGTGTCGCACCGGGGAGAGGTGTGACTTCCCCTCCCCTGAACCAGTGCAGGAGCAAGACTCTGAGAGTCCCTGGCCCGTCTCCTCACCCTTCCCAGGGAGGCGAACAGCCTGGCAGGTGCTCGGTAGGCCCCGAGGCCCCTGGCACCGAGGCTCAGAGAGCTCAAGCAAAGCCCGCATGCTCACTGGTAACCTAATCGTAAGTGGCTGGGCTGGACCGGCCTTCAGGCCAGCTGGTCGAGCAAGCCTTTCTTCACGTTGACAACGCTGGCTCCACGAGAGGAGAGGCGGCTGCCTTAAGATGTCTTCCTTGTCTCCAGGGGGAGAGCCAGAATGGGAGCCTGGGTCCCCCGGGTGTCTCACTTCTGCAGGAGGCGGGGCCTTGTGACGGAGCTCGCGCTGAGCAGGCGAGTCAGGGTCCTGCACTTTGTCCCCACGGTGACTCAGGGCCAGAGCTGTGCCTGGGCAGGGCTGCTGCGGACTGTCCTGTGCCCCTTAGATAATCCGGGTTCAACCCTCATTGCTCAGTCTCGAGAGGGAAAGAGCTAACAAATAGCTCGGGGTGGGGTGGACAAGATCCGTGGTTCTAAGTGCATTCTGAAGCAGAAAAACTCGTTCTTGTTACGATGAGAGTATTATCTGTGCCAACCCCCAGAAATGGGACCGTGCGAGCAGCTGTCCAGAGAGGTGGCATCCCTGACGCTGAGGCCGCAGTACCCGGTTGCACGAAGATGTTTTGGGTAGGGTTCTACCAGTTCTGTGTTGCTCTAAGACAGTTTCCACTGGCACGTCGCTATGTTGGTTTACAAGGCGATTAATGGGATGGAACCTTCCAAAGAAGGCCCTACACTGGGTTGGGGGAGAGGAGAGAGGAATGGGCAGGGACAATAACATGACCAAAAAGAGCAAAAATTGGGAATGGGAGGTGCCTGGTGGCTCAGTCGGTTACGCGTCCGACTTCGGCTCGGGTCATGATTTCGTAGTTTGTGGGTTCGAGCCCTGTGTTGGGCTCTGTGCTGACAGCTCGGAGCCTGGAGGCTGCTTCGGATTCCGTGTCTCCCTCTCTCTGCCCCTCCTCTTCTCGCACTATGTCTCTCCCTCTCAAAAATAAATAAACATTAAAAAAATTTTAAAAAGAAAAGAAAAAAATTGGGAATGAAAGTAAGACTTTACTCCTGACCTTACAAAAACAAGAGTTTTTAAGGGACTACTATGAACAATAGAACGCCCACAAATTAGATACCCTAGATGAGATGAATGAGTTGATAGAACAGCACAGACTATAAAATTGGACTCAAGAAGAAATATACTTTCTGCACAGACTTATGTCCAACGGAGAGACTGAATTAGTCATTTAAGAACCCCCCTCAAGGAAAAGCTCAGGCCCGTATGTCTTCACGGTGAATTATACAAATATTTAAAGAATAAATATCGATCCTTCACAAAGTCTTCCAGAAACCAGAAGAGGAAGGAACATTTCCGAACTCATTAAATGAGACCAGTATTAACCTGATCCCGAAACGTTCTAAGATTGATTCAGTGCAGGTGGCGCCTGGGTGGCTCAGTCGGTTGAGCGTCCGACTTCGGCTCAGGTCATGATCTCACGGTTCGTGGGTTCGAGCCCCACGTCGGCTCTGTGCTGACAGCTCAGAGCCTGGAGCCTGTTTCAGATTCTGTCTGCCCCTCCCCTGCTCTCGCTCTCTCAAAAATAAAATTAAAAACATTTAAAAAATTAAAAAAAAAAAAGATTGATTCCGTGCCATACACATCAAAATCCTACCTTGCTCTTTTGCGGAATTTCACAGGCTGATCCTAAAAATCCTCTGGAAATACAAGGAACCCAGAATAGCCAAAATAATTTTGAATCGGAAAAAGAAGCTGAAGGAGTCACGTATCCATCCTCGTTTCAAAACTTACTATAAAGCTACAGTCATCAAGCCAGTAAGAATTCAGCATAAGAACAATTAGATCAATAAAATGGAATCAACAGTCTAGAGATAAGCCCTTTCCCTTCTGCTCAATCGATTTTCAACAAGGGTCTGTTGACAACTCAGTGGGCAGGAACAGTCTTTTCAACAAATGGTGCCAGGACAGCTGGAGAGCCGCACGCGAAAGAATGAGTGTGGGCCCGTACCTCACATCTTACATAAAGATTAACTCAGAATGAATGATAGACCTACATGTAACGGCTGAAACGATACAACTCTTAGAAGAAAACATGGGAGTAGATCTTTGTGACTTTGGGTTAAGCAATAGTTTCTTACCCATGACACAAAAAGCACAGTTTATGAAAGTGAAGCTGGGGCTCCATCAAGTTCAAAACTTGTTTTGTTCCAAATGGTACTACTATGAAATGAGAAGACGACCCACAGAATAGGAAAACCAATTCGCCGGTCGTCTATCTGATGAGGGACTCGTATCCCGAATGTGTGAGAACTCTCGCAACTTACTAATAAAAAGACAAATAACCCACTTTGGAGGTGAACAAAGATCAGAGTAGACATTTTTCCAAAAGGAGACAAATGGCTAGGAAGCACACAAAAACACGGGCAACACCTCGGTCGTCACTAGCCGTTGGAGAGACGTGAATCGAAACCATAATGACATCACTTCACGGGCCCTAGGATGGCTAGAATCAAGAGCGCAGATGGTGAGTGTGGGGGAAGACGGAGAGCAGTCGGAACCCTCATCCCCCGCCGATGGGGTGGCCGCTCTGGAGAACAGCTGGCAGTTCCTAAAACGTTAAACGTGTTATTTCCATATGACCAGCCAATCTACCTCCCAGTAGTGAAGACGTATGTTTACACAGAAACGTGTGCACAGCTGTTCATATCAGCATTATTTATAGTGCTCAAAATTGAGAAAAACCCAAGTGTCCGGCAACTGATGACTGGGTGGAAGACTGGCATATCCACACAATGGAATATTATTTGCCAATTTTGCCAATAAAAAGGAATGAAGCGCTTATTCATGTTACCCCAGGGATGAACCTTGAAAACTTCATGCAATGCGGAAGAAGCCAGACGCAAAAGGCCATATATTGTATGGCTCGGTTTACAGGAAGTGTCCAGAATAGGAAAACCCACAGAGACAGAAAGTCGACGAGTGGTCGCCAGAACTGGGAGAGGAGGAAGGGTGGGGAGTGACTACTAATGGGCTGCTCCCTGGGGGGATGAAAATGTCTTCAAATTAGATACTGGTGATGGCTGCACAACTCAGAATACACACTGAGTTGTACACTTTAAGTAGGTGGGGTTTATGGTATGTGAGTGTCAATAAAGCTGTTAAAAATTATAGGAGATTAGTTTAAAATATGATAAAAGAATGCAGTGGATTACTTTGCAGCTACTTAAATTAATGCAATTTGTATACATGGATATGGAAAGTTATCCACAATATAGTGAATGGGGGGGGGTGGAAAGCAGGTTATAATTCATTACAACATGATCTCAGGTTTATAGAAACAGAACACGTGTGTGTGTGTGTCTGCATGTGTGTGTGCACATGTAAAATAAAATCTGGAAGGATATACAGTAAAGCCTTATTCTGCAAGACTAGCGGACATTTGAATTTTAACTTGATAAACTAGCGGATAAACAAGACTAGCGGACTAATGAATTTTAACTTGATAAGCGAGTGATGTCTTGCAGTACGAGTCGTATGTGACGCTGAAGCTCACATGATCACAACCGAGCCAATTTGCTTTGATATACGAGTGCTTTGGATGGCAAGGATGTTTCCGGAACGAATTATGCTCGCAAACCAAGGTTTTACTGTCTATGAGAAGAGTGTTTTCACTGAGTACCACATGATAAACTATTCTTGTTCAAATTTTTATTTGGTCTTTGAAAAAGTAATAAAATCCCATGGCATAAAAGTCAAAAGCTCTACAAGACTCTCTAGTGAAAAGTCTTCTCCAAACCACCCCGTTTTCCCTCCGGGTGGCAACCAATATTACCAGGCGCCTGAGTGTCCTTTGGGAGAATTTGACACACGCAAGGCCAGCTCTGTATGCCCCTTAGCACCTTCCTGTATTGCTTCGCTGTGAATCTTGTCCATACTGAGTTACGGAGTAACTCCCATTATAACGGGAGTCCTCCCTCTTCTTTTTACGGTTGAGTAGAATCTCCGTTCTGCAGATGAGGCGTTGAAAGAAAATTTTTTTTCCATTGAGAGATTATAGTCACGCATTTCCTGTTTCTGAACTTAGCAGGTATTTGACTTGGAGTCAGAAAGAGATTAGGCTCTCTCTCCGAAAGAAGTACTTGTACTGAGGATTCAGATCTGAGAGGAGTGAGTCCCCGGGGGGTTGCCTGAGGAGCCCGAGAACCCTAGCCCTGAAAACAAAAGAAGAGGAGAGAGAGGGTGTCCTCTGCATTTGGGGAGAGGCCCGGGAGAGATTCTGGGACCGAGCAGGGAGTCCCCAAAGCATTTAAGAGTCACTCCTGCGTTTTTCTACCCAAACCCCCTTGATGCGAGGAGAATTTGAGATTTGCTGGGGGCAGGGGACCAGCATTCGTGTCCCCAGGGCCGCTGCTGCCTAGGCAGCTCTGTAATCCTTCCCTGCCCTCCAGCCCAGCCCTAACTAGGACTTTCTGTCCTTGAGCGCACGCTGCGGTGCTTGAGAACCCTCTGGGAACTTTACATTCTACTCTTTCCAGAGCTTCTAAGGTTGTTTAACCTCTACCGTGCAGAAACGTGGGAAGCTGCCTGGCTTTGATTCCAGCCTCTGCCTTCCTCACTGTGTGACCTTGACTGAATTACCCAGCCTTTCTGAGTGTCTCCTATCTCACGGCAAGATGTCAAGGGGAAGATTTAGCCACCACCCAGCCCCTCTCCAGCTTGGTGGCCACAGGCCTGCTGTGAATGGGGCGGGAAAGAGGAAGAAAGGAAGAGATTCTCATAGCGACTCCTCTTACTGTGCAAAGGCCCGCTCCTGGTCAAGTTCATGCCCAGCACTTTGGTTTTTTATCTGTTTGCTAACCGCTTCCTGGGTCAAAACAAAAATAAAATGCTGCGGGTCTTGTTGCTCTACAACATTTCTGTCATTTCTTCAGGTGAGCTCTCCCCTTCCTGCCCCTCCCATCCCACCCCTCACTTTGCCTCAGCTGGAGTCTGTCTCAGGGAACTTTCATGGCGCTGGTCCCCGGTTCGACGCTGCACCCTGCCCGCCTGGGTTCTACAAGCACAGACTTCTCGCTCTCTTTGTCACGGAGTTGGTTTATTTGTGAATATTCTTACCCCTCATGCTTCCTGACACCTACCCCCCCAGGGCTCTGCACCCCTGGGCCAGTGACTTCTGAGGTTCTAGCAAGAGCTGTCTCCAGCCCTTCCTGTAGGCTGGGCATAAACTCCGGTTCCTGCCTTCCTGGGCCTGGACCCGCATGTGGCCGTGGTGAGGGCTCAGCCTGCCCCACTGGAGTAGCTTTGCTAGCCATTTCTGATTAGGAAGTTGCCGAATAGGGAGAGGAGTCGTAAGACCCAATATCCCAGCTGAGGAAGAAATTGGAAGTTTCTGGAAGTTGGCCCAGAATAAAGACCAGGTATTTTCTTCCACAGGAGTGCACGCTTGACTTGACCAAGCTCAGAAGGAGGAATTGTCTTGTAGAAGCTCAGTCTGGACCCGGGGACAGGGCTTCTAGACCCATCATTCCGATGAAAACAACCCAAGCATACACAGGGATTTTCACCGGCGCATCGCTAAGAGCTTTACAAGTAACAGCGAATCTTCACAGAAGCCTTCACAGACTGGCAGGCAGGTGGGAAGGAGGCTTCTCTCTCTGAAGACGGAGGTACCAAGCCAAGAAGCGATTTATCTCAGAGCTTGAAATGCCAATGACCAAGAAAGGGAACGCTTTTCCGAGCACCTGGTTGAATGCACAATTATTTAATGCTGACAAATTATGTATTTGAAACAATGCTGACTAAAAGCATTCATCAAGCACCTTTTATAGGCTGGGCCCTGGGGAAGATAGTTTACATAGTTTGTCCTCATAAGATGCTTAAATATTGGTACCATTACTGGGCCCATTTTACTAATGAGGAAACTGAGGTCCAGAGAGTTTCCCCAACTCACTTAGGTTACACAACCGACAAGTCAGGGAACCGGGCTCAGAACCCAGCTCCCCCTCTGCCAGAGCCAGTTCCTTCCTCAGTCTGGCAAGATAGTTTTAAATATGTATCAACAACCTCAAGAATGTCCCTGCTCTTTGCTCCAACAATCCCACGTCCGGGAACCCAGTCTCTCGAAATAATTCTGAATGTGGAATAAGTGTCTTACAGTTTGACGTGGCTAAGGACACACTGCTGTGTACCCCTCTCCTTCCCCAAATCCCAGTGAAAAGATAGAAAAAATACAGAAATAAGAATAGAGTCTGAGTGGTTGTGGACAGTCAGGAGGAGTGGGAGCAACGTCCAGAAGATTAAGGAATTTCTAAGCCATAGAAGGTCAGTGATGAGATGAATAGGAAACCGCGATGCTGGAGAGCTGAAGGCACAGCCGTCACAGGTGAATTCTCCCCACAGAGTTCCAGAACAGAGGCAACAGACACTGGGTGCACGTGTGAGCAGACAATGGACCGGAGGGCGGTTCCTTCCTGCTGTCCACTCATGGCTCTCCTGCGCGCACACAGTCACCTGAGGCTGGCCCCTGTATCCCAAACTGCATTCCTGGCCAGGCAAACGGGATTCTCGTGGGGGAAAGGAGGTGCCCCCCAGCCACCACGCAGATGGTCTGCCCAGATGTTCCTCTACAAGTGTCAACAGACAATCGAGAATTGCCAGACATTTCCGAAAAGCCAGAGCCTGAGAGAAGCACAAAAAATAGAACTGACTCCAAGAAAACAGAACTAATACCTGAAACAGAAGAAAACTTTAATTCAAATGAATATCTTTGAGAGAGGTGAGTGAATACCATATCCATTTAAACATATATAATAGGGGCACCTGGGGGGCTCAGTTAGCCCTCTCTCCCCCTCTCTCTGTCTCTGCCCCTCTTGTGCGCTCACTCTCTCTCCCAAAATAAATACGCTTAAAAAAATAAAAATAAAAACTATAATAAAGCCTCTCTGAAAAAAGATACTGAGTTCCTGGAAATTAAGCCATGATTGCCAAAATTTAAAAAACTCAATAAATGAGCTCAATAGACCAAATTAGTATGCTGAAAGATCACGCTAAGGGATTTTCCAAAAATGTGTCAGAAAAAAATGAAAAAGTGCCATCATTTACTAAGCTACATGGTATAAAGTACAGAATCAAATACTGATATATCTTTCTTTCTTTTTGTAAGAATTTTTAAATGTTTATTTTTGAGAGAGAGAGAGAGAGAGAGAGAGAGAGAGAGAGAAACAGAGTGTGAGAGGAGGAGGGGCAGAGAGAGAGGGAGATACAGAATCCAAAGCAGGCTCCAGGCTCTGAGCTGTCAGCACACAGCCCGACTCAGGGCTCGAACCCATGAACTGGGAGATCAGGACTTGAGCTGAAGTTGGACGCTTAAGCGACTGAGCCACCCAGATGCCCCAACACTGACATATCTTTGTTATGGGAGTTCCAGAGGAGAGAACACAGAGAATGGCTAGAAGGAAAAGAAAAAAAAAAAAAGATATAGTAGAAGAAAATGTCCTAGTGCTAAAGAAACACTTCAGGTAGAAAAGGACCCAGAGAGAGCTGAGCAAGAATACAAAGCAAGTCTCTAAAACAATTTTCAGAGGGTGCCTGGGTGGCTCAGTTGGTTAGGCTTCCTACTCTTGATCTCAGCTCAGGACTTGCTCTCACGGTCTTGAATTCAAGCCCGTACTGGGCTCTGCGATGGGCATGAAGCCTACTTAACAAACAAAAACCTCAATTTTCGAAAAGGCAATGTATCTCATAGAAAAATGGATAAAGAGCATAGATAATTGACAGAAGAGAATATGACCATGGCCAGTAAATAAACGAAAAGAGTTCAATCTTACATGTCATCAGGGAAATACAAGCTATACTTTATGCCAGTCAAACAGGCATAAATGAAACGCACGACACTATGATGAATCAGTAATTTCACATATGTTATTCGTTGTAGCCTTCCAGAGAGCATCTTGGGAGCAGCTATGAAAATCTTAAATATAATGCAACACTTGCATGCGTAGGAATCCATTCTGCAGAAATTTTCACCCAGGTCCGCAAAGACATATGGACAAGGCATTGGGCCATCGTTCATTGGGCCATTCCAATAATCGTGACTATTGGAAATCACATAAGTGTTTGTTAACAGAAGAATAAGTTATGATGTGTAGGTGTGCACGTTATGCACATATGCACCCATTAGGGAGTTCTGTGTAATCATCTGAAAGGATGAGGAAGGTGTTTGTGCTCTGATATAAGACAACTTCCAAGTGAAAAAAACCATCAGTGTGGAGGTACGGGGCTACTTTCATTCTTGTTACCAATGTTTCTTCAGTTCAGAGAAGCATTCATTGAGTATTTGTTTGATGATTTCCTTGCCTCCTTGGAGAATCTTACCAGATGAATGTTCAGACTTTGAGAACCGTGTCTCTTAATTTTGCCCTCACGTCTTCCACATCTTTGTCCATTTGTGTGCCCATTTTGATAGAAACCTTAACCAGATTTTACAAGTAGTAACTTGTTCATCACTTGTTCCATTCTCATCTATTGAGTTTAAAATTTTGGGGGGCACCTGGGTGGCTCAGTCGATTGAGCGTCCAACTTCAGCTCTCACGGTTCGTGAGTTCAAGCCCCAAGTTGGGCTGTGTGCTGACAGCTCAGAGCCTGGAGCCTGCTTGGGATTCTGTGTCTCTCTCTCGGCCCCTCCCCTGCTCATGCTCTCTCTCTCTCTCTCTCTCTCTCTCTCTCTCTCAAAAATAAATAAACATTACACAATTTTTTTTTTTAGTAGTGAAACTTTTATTTTCATCCCAACTTGGTCTTCTATGGATAAAATGTCCTCTTCAGTTCTTCTGGGGATATTAATTGCACTTGCAAATAATAAAGTCTCTTGACATTGTTCTGTTAACTGTGTTTCCTTGGGATTTGGGCCCAACTACCTGCAGGGTCAGGTGCCTATCTTCTGTGATGCTGGCTCTTAAGTATTTTGCTTTCCTGCTTCCCTTTGCCCTCACATCAGCAAGCAACCAAGATTTTGATGATCCAAGAGTTGTCCAGGGTGTGGGGATATGGGTTCTCTGCGCACTTCTGGTGGGAGTGTAGACCGATAGCCATTTGGAGGAGGATTTGACAATATCTTTGAAATCTCAGTGTGTATAACCTTTTGCTTACTCATCCCCCTTTCAGTTCTGGACCCTACAGAAAAACTCACCTGTGTGCACAAACGTGTTTACTGCGCATTTGCCTGCAGATGTGAAAATTAGCAGCACCCTGAATGGCTATCCGTCGGAGAATGGTCCAATAAATACTATGAAATTTCATGGCCCCATTGAAAACAATGAGCTACTGACAGGTACTAGCATCAGAAGATCTCCAAGAAATGTTAAGGGGAAAACAATCCCGCAGAACAATACATACAGTGTGCTACATACAAAAAAAACAAATCACACGCAGAATCTGTATCTCCGTAGGTACTTACATATGTGAATAAAGGCATAAAAACCAGTGAAGGTCAAACACCAAGCTGATAGCAGCAGCTAGAGATTGAGCGGTGTTCAGGGAGATTGTTTAAATGTTAATGAGAATTTATTTATTTATTTATTTATTTATTTATTTGAAAGAGTGAGGACGAGTGGAGGAGGGGGGCAGAAGGAGAGAGAGAGAGAATCTCAAGCAGGACCCACACTCAGCACAGAGCCCAATGTGGGGCTCGATCCCATGACCCTCGGATCAAGAGGACATTCGAGTGACTGCGCCACCCAGGCGCTCCTAATTGTTAATGAGAACATATTAATTGGTACAGTTTAAAATTTTTCAGTTCTAGAGACCCACAAATGGCAGAGGGAGCCGGGCTCAGGCCTCCAGGACAGGCACCCACTCCAGGTTCCTGCCTAGAAGGCAAGTCCCCAGAGTCTGGCTGGAGCTCGCCGTTGTGGGTTGTCCAGACAGAGGATGTGACTGCAGAGGGTGTAGTCAGGGCTCGAGCAGGACAGCTGGTGTTCAAGGGGCCAAGAGCTCTTTACCAAAGCCCTCTTCTTATCAGGGAGGGAACTTCTACGGGACTTAAGGAGACATCGTAATTTATTTATCAGGACACCTGATAAATAGTTCCAAAAATTCTCCTCTCTCCGAATAATCTGTAGAACGGGGGCTCCGTGGTCAACTAGCTGGGGACATGCTCCATGCTACCGGAACTTGACAGGTGAAGTCAGAAACCCTCCACACAGGAGGGCAGGGAGCGCTAAAGAAGGAGGCAGTCCACCCGGGTAGGTAGGTGGCAGGTTTAATCAGCAAAGCGAACGAGGCTTGTCTCGGGTGGCAGCAAGATGAATGAATCCCCGCACCCACCCACCGCATCTTAGAAATTTAGAGAGAGAGCTGTGTGAACAGAGGAGGGGCAGAGAGAGGGGAAGACTCCGTCACACTGACCGCAGTGAGCCCCACGCAGGGCTTGCACTGACGAACCGTGAGAACATGACCTGAGCCGAAGTTGGACGCTTAACCGACTGAGCCGCCCAGGCGCCCCTGGAAAATCACTTTAATTTCTCCTCCCCTCCCCCCCCCCCCCCAGCAATGTACGTGAACGGGGCAAGCTAAAGAGGTTTGCGCAGGTGCTTGGAGAGAGAAGGAAGCAGGGGACAACTTGTTGGTGCCCTTAGACACTGGTCCTTTCCCTAGACTTCTGGACAAGTGTTTAAACCTCCTGAAGAAGATGTGTCTACCCGGGGTTTACATTCAAACTCAGGCCCCGGGGGCGCCCAGAGGAACGCAGTTGGGGTCCCGGGGCAGGTGCCAAAACTCTGGCCGCAGTGGTTGAGGGGGAGCCTACCCGGGTGTCTCCCTGGGCAGGAGACAAAGACACAGGCGTCTGCAGAAGAGGAGTGTGAAACTCGCCTGCAGAGAGCCCCGAGTGAGAGGCAAGTGTCGTGAGGTCCTCATGGAGAGTTGAGCGAGGGCGATGAAACACGGGCTGTTACCACTAATGGGAATCCCCTGTACCCACTAAGTGGTGGAAATCTGGTTACGTTTTAAAAGGTGGTTGCAGGTCTCTCTGTGTTTTAGGGAGGTTCTGCCCGACATGGTTGCTATTAGCCACGTGGTTATTGAGCACATGAGAAGTGGCTGGTCTGCATTGAGAGGTGCTGTGTGTGCAAAATCGACCCCAGATTTGAAACGTCTTGTTACCTAACGGAGTTAAAATGTCTCACTAATGTTGCAACAGTAACATTTTGGATGTATTAGGTTAAATAGAGCGTATTGAAATTAAGCCCACCTGTTGCTTTTAATTTTTTTTGTAAACATAGCTTCTGGAAATTCAGTGGAAGGCAGCTAGAGAGAAAACTGCCCCTTGGTCTGAGAAAGCAAGTTGCTGGACCCAGACCTGGGGGAGGACTTCAAAGCAAACGGGAGGCCCGCTGCCCTAGAAGAAAGTAGAAGAAAGGGAAAGTAACAGAATGGGGCCAGGACAGGTGAATATGGCCCGGGGCCGGGTCTCAGGAGGGGACGGGAGAGGAATCGGAGGCAGGATGGGAGGGAGGCCCAGGAACGCGGCAGCAGGCAGAGACCAGGGGGACAGATGGCCAAGAAAGGACTCCCTGAGGCCCTGAGGCAGGGCCGGCAGTGAGTTTTGCCAGCCGTGGGATCTGTCGGGAAATTTGAAATGGGTTCCAGTTCTATGCCACAGTACTCCTCTGCTGAGCCCACATCCCGAGGACAGACCGTGTGGGGCTGAGAGAGCGGTGCCCACGCTGGGGCAGAGCAGGGCCCGGTGAGGACAGCGATGTGCAAAGCAGCGGCCTGACGGCCAGAGGCGAGGAGGGAAGATGAGGGTGGAGGCGGAGAGGTCAGGCAACCGTGAGGACACCGTGACACCCAGAAACCCTCGGAAGTCTCCGCGAGGGCACTGGACCGCTGGCAGGGATGCGCGAGGCAGCTGAGCGTGCCCTTGGTGTTTGAAGAGGGATCGCCTCGCCGGCCGGCCACCAGCAGGGCGTTGCAGTGTCCTGGGGGCGCTGGGCAGCCGGGGTCAGGGAAGTCTGGTGGCGGCGGTGGCTGGAGAGGTGAGGAACAGTGAGCAGCGCGCGAAGGTCTCTGGGAGGCACCGCCGGAGCCTCCCCCGCAAAGTTCATGTCTCTCCCCGGCTCCCAGACCGCGCCTTCCCCTCATCCCTGCTGCCTGAGCTCCCCACGGTCACCAGGCCCGGGCCAGGGCACGTTCCTGTGGCTTCCAGTCTGCCATCTGCTTCCGACAGCGACCCTGGCGGACGTACAGGGCACGCCAACTGCCAACGTCTGTGCACTTACGGGAGGAGGCAGAGTGACGATACACGTATCCGATTTTGCAGGAAAGTGCTAGATTCCCCTTGCACGGGGGGGATGGGCGAAATAGGGGAAGAGGGGCGGGAAGTACAGACTTGCGGTTACGCAGGAGAAGAGAAAGGGAGGAAGACGGATCCGCGAGAAACCGGTCGGTCGCGGCGGCTTACCACAGTGGGGACAGCGGGAGCAAACGGGGAGCTGGTGCCGAGGTGGAGAATGGTTTCGGCCCATGTGTCGTTTTTAGTAGCTTGACTTTCGAACCTGTGAAGTTTTACCCATCAGGCAAAACGAAACTGGAAAGGATCTGCCCTATCCCAAGTCGGATCGCACGGGGGGATCCGTCTATTTTGTTTTGCTGTGTTTTATTTTATTTTGTTTGAAAGTTAATGTATTTGGGGAGACAGAGAGAGCGTGCGTGCATGCTTGAGTAGGGGAGGGGCAGGGAGAGATGGAGAGAGCGAGAATGCCAAGCAGGCTCTGCACCGTCAGCACAGAGCCGGAGGCAGGGTTTGAGCTCACCAACCTGAGCCGAAATCGAGAGTCAGCTGAGCCACCCAGGCGCCCCGGAAGCGGTTTACTTCCATCCAGAACTTTCCCTGAGAAAGCGCCAGATCTTGAGCGCAAAGCCTTGGCGCGAGGGACGTGGCTTCTCGAGTTGGCTGCGTCCGGCAGGGCCACAGCCAGTACCCCACCTGCGTCCCTCCCTCCTCGCGTCCTCCTAGGGCTCCAGCCTCAGCCACCGGTGACCTGGGGGTAGTGCCACAAGAGACAGCAGAGCCAAAGTGCACTCGAGTCCCTCAGGCTCACAAGGGGCCTCTGGAGAGACGGCTTCGGTCCCGCTCACGCCGGCCTCGAGAGGTGCCGTGCGGCCTGTGGTTTCTGGAAACTTCCAAAAGGCCTAGCAGGATCCATTCCTTTGGCTGCCGTGCCATGTGAAATGCCCCAGGCGTGCGGCCCGAGCTTGGAGAATGGTCACCCCGTCCCTTACTCGACTCCCCCACCCTCTTTGGAAGGGTCCTCTGGGCCTCCCCCGACCGTGACACAGACGCAGAGCTCGAACCACACCTGGAGAGGCGCCCGCCGCAACCCCAGGCCTCAGCCTCACACGAGGGGAACTTTGACCTCCGCCATTTCTCTGCTTTGTGGAATGAACCGACTGGGGAACAAAGCTCACATTCACAAAGCTTGGCGCTCGTTCCCTTATTAATCCTCCGATCACCATTACGAGGCAGGGAGAGGCCAAATGCTATTACAGCCTTTCAGCCAGAACAGAAGGGAGACGACCTGCCCCTGTGTCACGCATGAGTCATGAGTAGAGTGGGGTCTACACCCTGCCCTCTGGACCCTGGCACAGCATTCTCTCCCGGCCCTCGGCAGTGGGAGGAGGGAAAGCACCTGTGCACACAGCTCTGGAGGGCGTTCTTCCAGGCCTTTCCAGGGCTCCCCGCTTGCTATGGGAGGGCAGATGTGAGACACACAGATGGGGCGGCAGTTACCTGAGCAATGTGACCTTACGTTCCAGGTCAGAGCTCTTCCCCCACAGGCCCACAGATGCCCAAATGGCTATCATCAGTCCCCCTTCGGGGTTGGGGCATTGCCGAAAGTAAGCTCCCGGTCCAAGACGTTTAGGAAACACTGGACATGTGACAGTCTGTGCCTGGGCCTTGGTGAAACATGACCTCACTCTGGTAGTGTCGTTCAAGGGCAGTTCGTCAGTCAGGCCGAATCCTAGGCAGAGACTGACTGGGACAGACCAGTTCTATTTGGGCAGGAGGGAGTCGCAGAAGCCTCCCTGGACAGGCTGGGCCCACCCTTCCCAGAGGCAAACCTGAGGGCAGAAGGAACCCACATCCGAGGTAAAGGCTGCGGGGAGAGACAGGAGGCAGGCCTTCGAAAGGGCCCCAGAGAGCACTCAGGACACACTCCCTCAGGCTCACATTTAGCTTTGGGTGAAAGGCTTGTCCCCGGTCTCTTCCGTGCATTACCCGCTTTATCCGGGGCCAGGCTCCAGGCAAAATCGTTTTCTTGCGTTCTCACAGTTTCCGGATGGAAATCTGGCAGAGAGGTCAGACGTGTGCCCGTGTTTGCACAGCCGGGAAATGGTTGAGCTGGGGTTTCAACTCCTGTCTGGCTGGAGCCTCAATGTTCCCACTTTCCAGAACATTCCGCACGTTTACCCACAGACCTGAACAAGTTGCCGGGAGGGAGGAAGGGAGGAACGAAGGGGACCAGCTCAGAGGCAGAGAGGAAACGGGGAGGGGGAGGCACAGGAAATCCTGGGGGCGCTCACACACGCCCTCAGCACACGGACTGGGCTGGTTTAAATGTCAAGGCCAGGATGCTGCCTAAAAGAATGGCAACGGAAAATGTGTTTGCTTCTGCAGTTGGCCTTTAGAATACATTCTTCTTCGCCAGTTGGAGCCCCGGTAAACATCTGGATCTTCCTGAATTAAGCCTTTGACATTAAAAAAAAATAATTTCAGGTAACAAAGCAAATACGCTTCAGGCTTTGTAGCCAGGAGTCTGCCGGCCTCTGAGGTCCAGGTTGTTCCTGCGTTACTTGGTGCCTCCACTGAGTGAACTTGCTGGAAGGAGCTTCAGAGATGACCAGACATCCGGCCAAAGTGTGGCCAAACCATGATGCAAGAGGAAGGTAGGTCTGGCAGGAGCTAATGATCACAAATCTGGAAGTGCCTACAAAGTAACTGGAGGACTGGCTTTGTTTGACTCTTCTGCGTTCCCGGGGAGCTCCGTCTGCAAGGCGGCCATGGAAGTTTCTGGAACCACTATGGGGTGTAGGACTCCCATCCCTTCTCCAAAGTTCCACAGGAAAATTTGCCATGCAAGTCAAGCTGGAAATGCCCACCAAGTGCCGTGACAGTCATTCCCAGCTCTGCCATAGCTGGTGACCTTGAGCAAGTTACCTAACTTCACTGTGTTTTGTTTTCTTATCTGGAAGATGAGTTAAAGTTACGATAATATAACCTACCTCCTACGATTTTGATGGAAATACAATGTGGGGAGATATGCAAGCACTTGCAACGGTCCTGGGGCACCGAGTGCCCTGTATGCATACTGTTATTACTTGTTCTGGCCAGTCTATGGAGATCACACAGTGCAGGGGGCAGGGGGATTTATCGTACACCTACTATGTGTCAGAAAGGTTCCGTAGATGATCTCCTTCGGTGTGTTTTGGACAACCACTTAAGAAAGAGGTTATTACCAAAGTTTACAGGTAAGGACTCAGACAAATAACTTTGCCCAAGGTCATGGAGTTTGGGGACCAGGAGTCAGGGTTTGAACCCACGTCAGACTGCTCTAAACTGAATTATGTCACACCTCCTCCTCGAAGCCTGCCAGGCCTGAATTCTTATTCTTGACACTGACTTAGGTTGTTTGAGAATGAAAGCACAGCCCTGGAGGCAGGAGCCGGGAACCCAAGCCGCTGATCACTCAGCCTACCGCGGATGGAACTTTTCTGTCGTTTGCAATTCCAACTGGTAGGCCCAGGTGGGGGGGTGGTGCCCAGGGAAGACTAAAGAAACTGAAAAAGTGAGAACGAACTAGAAGAGGAGATGGGATCCTTGGGGGCAGGAGGCATTGCCACAGGTCCTGCCTCCAGGGAGAGCAGGCCCCAGGCACCGTGACAGGCAAGATGTGAGCACGTGCGGAAGCAGGAGGGTGACTGCGCACAGAGCCCTGGCCACCCCGAGCTGTGATCTCACCCAGTCTCCACAGTAACCCTACAGGGTGGTGATTGGTGTGCATTTTATAGACCAGGCGACCCAAGGCCATCAAAGTTAAACGAGTCGCGCAAAGTCACACAACGGAAACATTGATGCCGTTCATACAATAGGTAATATGTAATGTGCACCTGCAGAGGCTGGGCTCCTCCCGTGGCTAGAGCAACCCCTGGGGATAAGGAACCTGAGGCAGGACTACGATTCCAGAGGACAAGGACTGGACAGCATAGGAAAGAGGGAGACAGAAGAGCTAAGGAGGAGGAGAAAGGGCAGAAGGCATTTGGGGCAACGGGGAATTCAGAGCCCTTCTCATCTGGATCTACCATTGCAGCGAGTGAGAGGCCGCCAGAACCTACGACAGACTGAGGCCAAACCCACTGCCTGCTTGCGAAGCACCAGTGGGGACCTATTTACCCGCTGCATGAAGGGCTGCCTTACTTCATTCTTCCCCCAGGGGTTTGGAGGTGGGAAAGCTCAGCACAGAAACAGAAGCTGCGGAAAGGTTTCCCAGACCTGGGAGGGGGACAGGAGGCAGCCTGGTGCAGAGTCGGTCAGATCAGATCAGACCCAGCAGGGAGCTTGCGAATGTTGGCCTAAGTGATGAGGACATACCTACCGCATACGAGCAGGTCACGGGACTGGGGTCATCCTCCCCAGGCGCTCAGCCCGGGCCTCCTCTCTGCCGCCCAAAGCCGGGTCCCACCCGTACCTCCCCTCAGGGCTCCTGTATTTCCCTCTGGCTCATATTTCTAGGTTCGACCTTGATCAGGACAGCGAAGGGCTCTGGGGTGGGCTCACCCCTTGTCTTCAGATAGGTAAAGAGCGTCGGAGTTTCTCTTGGTCCTCGGCAATCTTGCCTTTTGTTTCTATCTGGACTTCTTTATTCCCCAAAAGGGTTTAAGAGCCTCACCGGACCCTTGGAAGGTGGGTCAGACCCCAGAAGGACTTCGCTGCACCTCTTGTCCCAGATGCAGACCAGGAATGGTTCCTCCCGTGGCCCAGCCTGAGAGTGAGGCCAGTGGAGGGGGCGGGGCACAGGAGTGGTGAGGCTGCCTGCCAAACACAGGCTGCACTTCAGGCAGATCTGTTTTCTTCTGAACGTGACTCAGACCATCTCCAGATGCCCCTCCTGTCTCCAGGTGCATCCAGGGCTGCCCGTGTGGTAGCCCTGTGGCTGGGAGCCCCCGGGGCAGACCCGGGTGGCGGGTGCCTCTGAGGAGAATGGCCGGAGCCTGGCCAACACTGATGAGCAGAGCAAGCCCCAGATCCAAGGACTTTCTCCTAACTCTGCCCAGAACAGAAGGGAAAACGACTCCAGGGGTCAGAGAAGGGAAGGAAGGCAAGAGTAAACGGCACAAAGGAATGGGAAGAAGTTCTGCTTCTATTGCCCCAAAGGAAGCCACAAGGGGTCCAAGGAAGTTGCAAATAGTGACCCCCCACTGTCCCTTCATCTGGGCCAGTGGTTTTCTAAATTTTTTTTTTTTTTAACGTTGATTTATTTTTGAGACAGAGAGAGACAGAGCATGAACGGGGGAGGGTCAGAGAGAGAGGGAGACACAGAATCTGAAACAGGCTCCAGGCTCCGAGCTGTCAGCACGGAGCCCGACGCGGGGCTCGAACCCACGGACCGCGAGATCATGACCTGAGCCGAAGTCGGCCGCTTAACCGACTGAGCCACCCAGGCGCCCCATGGGCCAGTGGTTTCAACCCTGGTTGCCCATCAACGTCACTGGGGAGCTTTGTAAAAATACAGATTCCCAGGTTGGACCCTCCACCATCCCAGATTTAGCATCAGTACTTTGTACGATCTCTCCGGGAGATTCTAACAGGAAGCTGAATGCGGAAACAGGCGTAGGTAGGCCAGGGCTTCTGAAACTTTAATGCGTACACGGATCAACCAGGGATCCTATGAAAATGCAGATTCTGACTTAGGCAGCTGGGATAAGACCCGAGAATCTGCATTTCCAACAAGCCCAAGGGGGTGGTGATGTTGCTACCCCTGGTCTGGGGACCACACTTTGAGAAGCTAGACTCGAAGTAGACATCTGGAACAAAGTCAAGGGCCCCTGCCCTATAACCCCAGGGGCAGAGGTGGACAGTGAGGCCCAGAGAGGCCCTATGGCTCATGAGAGGGCCAGCCGTGGGCTCTTCACGGGATCCCCACGGCCTTATTGAAGGGCAAAGGGTAGCGCAGCCGTAGCTCGTACACATTAGCTTATGTTTTGCTGCTGAAAGGCTCCAGGTGCTCCACGTTTCCAAGCAAAGTCTTGGGATTCAGGGGGGGAGGGCTGTCCTCTGTGAGTGGTGAGCTGTAAGTGACTCCTTTATGGCCCAGAAAGGCCCTTTGGACACTCACGCAGAGCACCGAGAGGATGAGATTCAGCGGCCCAAGCTGCCCACTTGGGGACCCGTCCCACCTGCTCCAGCCAGGACCGGGGATAGAACAGGGGAGGGAGGGAGGCGGGGTGTCCAGCCCAGAATGCCCTGGGAAGGGACACTGTGGGGCCTAAGCGTGCTGAGTCCTCCCCGTGAAAGAGGAAAGGCCCGGATCCAGAGTCACTCACTGTGAAGACGTCATGACGCTAGAACGGTCCGGTTCTGCAGGGCCCTGCAGCTCCCGGGGGGTGCTTCCTCCCGGGGGTGCTCGGGCGAGCTCCCGGAGGGAGTCCTTGTGGTGGGCTCGGCCCTCGTGACCTGTAGCACCTCATGGATCAGTCCCGGTGATGGCCGAAGCCCCCTGGGTCACCCTCACCCCGCCAGGGTCCCCCCTGGGGACCATCAGGACACTGACAAGTCTGGTCAAGGCTCAGGCTGGGCACTCACATCCACAGTCCAGGCAAACGGGGAGCCACGTGGCTTCACTCGCCCGGAATGGGGCTCAGTGACCCCTGCCAGGTCCCCTGGTGGGCCCTCATCGGGCGGAGGCCCCTTGGCCATATCGAGAGGACTTCTTTGGTCCTCACAATTTTCCTGAGTGTCCTTAGGTAGAGACGATTAAACAAAAAAGCCCCTAAGAAACTTCGCACGAACCAAGTTGTATTCCAAGGCTTTAAAAACAAAGAAAGAGGGGAAAGAGGCTTGCGGGCTGCAGAGTTCCAGACTTATACCAGCAATGCCACTGGCTGGCGACAGGAACATCAATAACAAACATCTCCTGAGCAGCTGAAAGCGATGAAAACCAACCGCGGGGCGGCCGAGCAGACCCCGAGGCTCACAGTACGTGAGGCTGTTTGGGGATCGTCCAGTCGTGGCCTCGCGACCCCCAACCTCAAGCAGAAGAGCGGGCCTTGGGAGGCTCTGCGGCCCGGGTGCGGGTCACAGAGCAGCCACCTGTGGTGGCACATTGCACACAAGGGGTCCCTGCCTCCGGCTCGCCGTGAGCAGCTGTTAACCCACCACGGCTCGCCCCCGGTGCTGGGGGCTGGGGACACGGCGGGTCCTCAGGAATCCGCGGGCAGCCCGGTCGCCAACCGCACGGTGCCTCGGCACCCGTGTCGGGCCAGGGTCATCGAGAAGACGCGATGCTGGTTGACCCGTGAGCGGGACCCAGGCGACCGGAGGCTCCTCGCCCCCTGCCCTGTCCTTGGGGTGTGGGTTCCACTTGCCTTTCCCACGCCCAGAGGCTGCTCCAAGGACAAAGTCTTGAGATGGTGACGTGCTGTCGAGAACACCCGCGTGGGATCCGTGTCTGAACCGCCGAAGGCCTCTCTTTACAAACTTAAGGTGCGGCGGGTGGGGGCGGGGATCCACTCGTCTTTCCGCCGCCCTAGACGAGCCTTGTACACAAGTTCCCTCTGCTGGTTAAAACTTCCACTGGCGACCAGGATGGCCTGCCTCTCCCCCCGTCTCTCCCTGCCATCTGCGCTCGGGGGCCAGTTTCAGATCGCACCCGGGAAGCTCCCGGGAGGGTTGTGAACCCACAGCACACCCCAGGGACACCATTTGCTGGCTGTGTGAGCTTCACCTTGGGCAAGTCAGAACCTCTCTGTGCCTCAGTTTCCACACGGGCGTGGTAACAGTCCGTGGCCCATGGGGTGGCCGTGAGGACTGAGGGAGTTAATA
Source organism: Lynx canadensis (assembly GCF_007474595.2). Lineage (NCBI taxonomy): Eukaryota > Metazoa > Chordata > Mammalia > Carnivora > Felidae > Lynx > Lynx canadensis. The sequence goes on along the minus strand of NC_044311.2, from coordinate 1,494,421 downwards.
CCTGTGAAGCCCTGAGAACGGGTCCCGGCATGCTGAATCAACGTGCCTTAAGGCAGAACAAACTGCTCAGAGAGGAACTGGCAGGCTCCTTTGGGTTTTTTCTGCTCTGTGACGCGCCTCTGTGGCCCCGCCTGTTCCACCCCTTCTGGGTGACCAGGCGAGCGGCCGTGTACTGACCAGCTTCAGTCCCGAGCTGAATTCGCTGTCCTTGCCTGCCCCAGAAGCGTCCCCGGATGGCCATCCTCCTGCTCCAGGACCCAGACGTGGACGCTGCCTTGCCCTCATTACCTGTGTGACACAGGGCAAGTTGCATGACCTCTCATTGCCTCAGCTTCCCCTCTGTAAAGCAGAGGTGAAGCCCCACTTTGTAAGCGTGCAGTGAGGTTTCGTGTGAGGCACGGAGTAAGTGTTCTCCAACGATCTGCGACTTAAAACTTTGTCTTCTTATTTAAGCAATCTCTTTACCCGACGGGGGGCTCGAACTCACGACCCTGAGATTAAGAGCGGCACGCTCTCCTGACAGGGCCAGCCAGGCGCCCCCATGGGTGCTGCTTTTGTTAACGGTATCATCACTGTCACGGGAGTGAGCTTCCCCCGCTCTGTTGCTGCCAACACGTCTGACGTAGCCTGGCACATATTCGTGCATCAAATTTACCAAATTTTCACCGAGTACTGGCCACGCGCCATGCCCTGGGGACCTAATGATGTGCAGGATGTGAAGCATGTTCTCGTAGCCGCGTCTTCAGGGTTCTCTGGCCGGCTGGTTGTCCACAGTTGCTGGAATTCATGCTAGAGTAACATCTTACCGTGTAACTCATGTACACATTACCCACTGAGATCCTTACACAACCCTGGGTGCTAAGTTTTGTCACCCTCATTTCCAGCTAAGGCACAGACAGGCCTGGAGAGGTCAGGACATCCCTGCAGGGAGGGAGTGCCAGCACCGGGATTTGAACAGAGGCCTGTTTCCCCCCTGACCCCTCCACCGTGCTCTGGGAGGTCTGGGAGAGGTAAGACCTCCTCTCTTTGTGGAGCCCACCTCCCTGTTCCGGAGGGCCACCTTCCCTGGGCACGACGAGACCCTCTCTCATTCTATCCCTGAGAAACCGCAGACCCTTCGGCAGCGTCTTGTCTCAGCACCAGGAACATTTTCCAGCTACCAGGAGCGCTGGCCCTTGGCTCTTTCCGTGGGGCTGTGTGCATTCATGTTTTCTTTGGAGGTGCTTCATGGAAAATATTAGCCCACGAACTAAATAACCACTCAGAGACGCGGGCCAAAGAGGCACAAGCGTTCCAGGAATCGTGGAGAGTGAAAACGGCCCACCGAGGGCCAGCTTCCAGGCACAGATATGGGGACAGCGCGACACCGTGTGTGTTCTCGAGCCCACAAATAGCTGTCCTGGTAGCAGGTCATCTGGAAAAATCTCATGACAAGCCCAGGCAGAAGATACTGCTTTTCTGAATTTAGATCTGCTCAGGCACAGGCAAAGAGCACGGGGCAGGGAGCCCAGCGTGTCTATCTCCACCAACTAGGAGGGGCCCCTGCTCACCCTTGAAGACGCACTTGGCTTCGTCACATACCGAAGGCTCAGACCTGACGTCCCCGCCCGTTTGTTCTCCTCCGAGTGCCAGCCCGCACGCACCGAGCTGAAGCTGTGCCGTGACCGGTGCAGGGCAAGGCTCCACGGGGGACGTAGGAAGTCCAGTGTGGGAGCTCACAGCCTGCAGCCTTCTCTCTGTCCTCGGCACGTTGGACTATGTCAGCGGCATCTCCTGCGGGATTTTTGCAAAATGTAACCAAAGTGTGAAAAACACGCCTACCCTTTAACCCAGCAATTCCAATGTCAGAGGTCTAGCTTAAGGAAATAATCAAACACATGAAACAATTTAGCTATGAGAAGGTTCAGATAATTTTTTTGTGTGCTTTACTTTGTTTTTTACAGTTTATTCATTTTGAGAGAGAGAGAGAGAGAGAGAGAGAGAGGAGTGCAAGCAGGAGAAGGGCAGAGAGGGAGAGAGAGAATCCCATGCAGCCTCTGTGCTGTCGGTGTGATGCCTGAGGTGGGGCTCAATCTCGTGAACCGTGAGATCATGACCTGAGCGGAAACCGACAGTCACTGAACAGACTGAGCCATCCAGGAGCCCCTGATTTGTGTTTTTGTTTTGTTTTGTTTTGTTTTGAGACAGAGAGAGACAGAGCATGAACGGGGGAGGGGCAGAGAGAGAGGGAGACACAGAATCGGAAGCAGGCTCGAGGCTCTGAGCCATCAGCCCAGAGCCCGACGCGGGGCTCGAACTCACGGACCGTGAGATCGTGACCTGAGCTGAAGTCGGACGCTTAACCGACTGAGCCACCCAGGCGCCCCAATTTGTGTTTAATAGTAGCGAAGGATTGGAGATAAAGCGGGTGACCAACAGTAGGGGGCAGGTTATCCAGAGACGGGTATGTCACACAATGGGGTGATTTTCGGCCATTAAAATGATTTTGTACAAGTATCTTGACTGGAAGAGGAGTCCTAGTGTATTAGCAAGGGGAAGGAGCTACAAAATATGCTGTGATCACATGTACCTTAGGATTCTATTTGTGCACGTGAGTATGTGTGCACACACATGTACCTGTCTCCGCATGTCAAAGCCTACGCGTGACACCGTGTTTGGTGTTTCATCATCTTGATACGACCTATGCCAGGGCCCCCTCGTTCACCACCGGAAGGGTGGCTCATCACTTCCAAGGGGCCTAGAGGGCCTTTCAGAGGTGAGTGACGGCGGAGCGTTAGGCGTAATGGTGGCTTATCTCCCACAAGATGCTTTCGTCTAGTGCCCCTGGATTCTCTCCATCCTCCAGGGAGGGGCTTGACTGATTGAGAGTCCGGAAGGAGAAACTGGACGGGAATAGCCCAAACCCTCTTGGGTCTACTCTCCTATGCTGTAAATCTCACACGATAGGCGTCTTGGTCCAGCCTGGCCGTGACTGGGTGAGTTCGGTGTCTAATTCTGAGATTCAGTCCGTGGATGGACGTGTAGCTTCCTTCTCCAACATCAGCCTTATCTGCACAGGGCACCTTCTGGTCTCCACCTCTGTTTTGATTCCTCAGTGGGTTTGGTCGCTGTTCTCAGGACCCACTCGAACATCTCAGCGTTCCGGGCCCCCTTTTGGAAGCAAGAGAGTGGAACCAATTCCTTTTGCTTCGAGGGTTGGGAAGCCAAGCCGTCTGATTGCTGGGGGCTAATCCCTGGAGGGGAAAGGCTGCTGACACTGGACATCAGGCGCATACGGACCCACTTGTGGCTGGCTGTGTGTGGGACCTGGGGAATGCTAAGTTTGGGGTGGCGTGGACAGCATGGCCCTGGAGGAGCTAGGGTCACTGTCTGCCCTTGGGCAGGGAGCGAGGTCATCGAGAGGCACCGCCCAGCCATCCGCATGTGGCCACAGCACCACAGCTTTCCCATGATGTGGTGTGGTCACTAAAGGCTAGAGATCCAACAGCTGGAGTGGAATATTAGGGGTCACTTAAAAATAGAAACCGGGGGCCATTTCTGTGTATACCCAGCATCTTCTCCCAGGCCATCCAGGGATCTGGGGGTGCCCTAGGAGGGAGATGTGGTTCTTCCTGCCCCTAAAACTTACCTCTGTCTACAGGCACTTCCTTAGTGACCCTACGGCTTTAGATATGAACATTTTGCTTTTGAAACTCAAATTTATGTCTCTAGTCCCAGCCTCTCCCCAAACCCCAGACTGGCCTCCTTGACAGGCCATGTGGGTACTTCTTATCTCAAACTTAACATTTTAAAACCGGCTTCTGGTCTGTCTCCCCACCCAGTCCTCCCCACGGTCTCCCCACATCTCCATTCTCTGGACGCCTCAGGGCAACCTTGCAGTCAGCGTGACTTTCTCTCCCATCTCACGTCTCCACTAGGAAATCCCAAATACTTGAGGGTGCCACCTCTCCTCGCCTCTGACGCCACCTCCGATATCCCTGGTCCAAATAGCCGTGGTCTCTCACTTGGATTGTTGCAATGGCCTCAGAACAGGCCCCTGCTCCTACCTCCGCCTGTCTGCAGTTTATTTTCCATGTTGAATCTTTTGCCTAATTGCTCTGCTTGAATCCTCCAATAGCATCCCACCTCACTCACAGAACGGCAGCAACGTGGATGGAACCGGAAGGATTATGCCGAGGGAAATAAGTCAGGCAGAGAAAGACAGATACCATATGTTTTCACTCATATGTGGATCTTGAGAAACTTAACAGAGGACCGTGGGGGAAGGGAAGGGGAAAAAATAGTTTCAAACAGAGAGAGAGGGGGGCAAACCATAAGAGAGAGACAGAGAACGGACTGAGGGTTGATGGTGGGGGGGAGGGGAGGGGGGACAGTGGGTGATGGGCACTGAGGAGGGCACCTGTGGGGATGAGCACTGGGTGCTGTATGGAAGCGATGAATCACGGGAATCCGCCCCAAAATCAAGAGCACACTGTACACCCTGTATGTTAGCCAACCTGACAATAAATTGTATTAAAAAAAAATAAAAATGAGTAAAAAATAAAATATAAAATAATTACAAAAACAAAAGGAAGAGCCAAATCCCTTCCTTGGCTCCCGAGGTCCTGCCGAGTCAGGGTCCGTGACCTCCCTATCTCACCTCCCACGCCTTGTTCACACTGACCCCCTCTGCTCCCAAGACATGTCAGGTACACTTCTGCCCCAGGGCTTTTGCACATGCTGTTCCCTCTGCTGGAACACTCTTCCCCCATCTTCTCCAGATGGCTCAGTCCTTTGTCTCCTTCAGGTTGTTGCTTTCAGGCTTTCTCTGATCACCACATTGACAATTTCAGCCTGCCTGACGCTTGCAAAGCCCTTTCCCTGCTGTGATATTTCCATTGCGCTTATCCCCAGCTGTCATATTATTTTTCTTATTCATTGGTTTATTGTCTGTCTTCCCTGACCAGAATGTCAGTCGGGCAAGGGCAGAGATTTTTGTTTTTTATCACTGCCAGTCAGCGCTGGAAAGAGTGACTGGCACACAATAGGCATTCAATAAATGTCTGTTGAATGAGTGAACGGATTAAGAGGTGGGCGACTGATGGCTTTAGTTTAATTTGGAAAGATGAAGTACAGCCCACTGTGCACAAAACTGTCACAGAGGAGTTCACACCAACCACACACAGGAAAAAACCAGGCTGCACTGACGCTAAAACGTTATAGTGGTTTTCCCTGGGTGGGGGGCTGCAGATAACATTCTCTCTCTCTTTCTCTCTCTCCGTCTTTATCCATCCAGGATTTCTTGTTTTTAAGCTTATTTATTTATTTTAATTTATTTTTGAGAGAGAGAGAGAGCGAGCCTGCATGCAGGGGAGGGGCAGAAAGAGAGAGAATCCCAACAAGATCCACACTGTCAACTCAGAGCCCAATGCGGGGCTTGAACTCACAAACCGTGAGATCCCGACCAGAGCCGAAATCAAGAGCGGGACGCTTAACTGACTGAGCCACCCAGGTGCCCCTCCATCCATTATTTTAATGAATCCACAATATATTGTCTGTGCAAGGACGTAGGAGCAGAGGAATAATTTTTTTTTTTTTTTAATCAACTGGTGCTTGCTATAAATGATAAGATGTCCAGAGGCGAGGGTTGCGTGTAGACCTATGGGCGTTTCTGCGTCCCTCAAATAGAGACTTTTGGGGGGCTGCCGGCTCTCTGCTGAGCGGGTGCCAGGCATGACTGCCTCCTGAATAGCTTCTGACTGTACCCGAGAAAGACCGGTGCCTCGGCCAGTCTGCCGTCCTCGAGAAAGGCAGACACACACTCAGGCCTCCTCGCCTGGTGCCCTGGCCAGCACGGCCCCTTGACTAAACGATCCTAAGTTTCACTGAGCTCCACGGCTGACAAAGCGTTCTCGCGTGCGTCCTCTTACTGGGGCCTCGCGGTGGCTTCGTGTGTTACCCGTCGCCCCCTTCCCCAGGGAGGCCGGGGTGGGGGCTGGTGTTAAGCACTCTGTCCAAGACCACGCAGCCAGCTTCTCCTGCAGACAGCCGGGGAGTGACAAGGAGTTGGTCAGAAGCCTTTCCGGAGGCGAGTAGCCTCTGGGACGGGCTGATGGCCGCTAAGCCCTCAGAGTGGGTACACAAACTGAGGTAGAGAACTTCGGGAGGATTCCTAAGTGCAAAGAACAGCAGACTCGTTGCCCGCCTTTCTAGGAAAGCGGATGCTTGTCCCTCCTAGCAGTATGGGGGCGCCTCTTAGGGAGAGAAAACAAGACCTTGATAAGTGCTTCGGGTGGTACGGGGAGGCTATTCTGACCCACAAAACAATGGGGAGCAATTTTCTAGCCTCCGGGAGTCTGAGAGAGGATAAAGGGAAGACGCAGAAGGAGGGGGGGCAAGGGCAAGACGGAAAAAGGTGGCAGGAAGCGTGGGGTGGCGGCCAGAGGCTGAAGGATCAGACGCGCTCTTCGGCGGGGTTGAAGTGGCGTTACTGTGACCGGACCCCCTCTTGTCTCCCCTCCCGGCCCTTCGGCTCCTGAAAGAGTTGACGTTGGGCTCTGCTCACAAATATTTTGCGGGAGGAGGGCTCACGAAGGATCCTCGCGGACTTGACAGAGCTACGCAGGTAACAACACAGAGTGGGGACCACACACGTGCGAGTGGGAGCCGGGGGTGGGGGGCGGGACACGAGACAGGAGCACACGAGCCCCTCGGGATGTACACGCGTCTTGGGGGAGCTTTAGGTTTCTAGAGGCCGCAAATCTGATGGCTCAGGCCGGCTCCCCCTGTATCTCCAGGCGGTGGGGTGAGGTCCGGGGGATTAATATCTGCGCTGCGTCCACAGGCAGAGTATAAAGGTCGGCATTTAGTGCAAATTTACCTTCCCCTCCCATCGAGCTCCCTTGTTTGAGTCGAAAACCTAGAATTATTAAGCGCAAAGAACAACAAACTCGTTTCACGCATTTCTTGGGAAGGAGGCTTAACAGATCCTTTTCTTTAACAGGTAGCGAGCGCCACACGGTGAGTTACCTAGAAACTCTCATCTTTCCTCACTGCGGCAGGTTTTCAGATATCAAAGAACTTGAAAAATGCAGCACAAATAAGTAGCGTTTGGGTTTACCCATCAGTCCTCTATGAGTTTCGTCAGCGTAGATCAGTTTCCCTGTCTGCACCGTTTGTTCCCGTAGACGGGCAGCCGCCGGCCCCAGACATAAGCGGGGATTTACCACTGTAGCCCTTCTCCTCTTCCTGGGGCTGGGCTTGGCCATGAGGTCACACAGAGCCCTGATCACAGTAGAAGCAACTTAAGGTTTGGCCTCACATTTGGGGCGGCCTTAGGCAGGCGCCCAGCACGGGGATTTCCCTCGAGGGGGAGGACCAGCCTCCAGCCTGTGCGCATCTCCCTCTCTTCTCTGGAGCTGCCTCTCGGAACAAATCCACAAACTGGCATGCGAGTCTGACCATCTGTCCCCAGTGATTTTGATTCCCATCAATCAGTCTCCCTTATTCATTAATAACACTTTTTAAAAAGCGCTCGAATGTCCATTCATGCATTTATTCATTCAGCATCGAACTGCTCGCTAGCTATTATGAGGCACATGGCCGAGGCCTGGGGGCAGAGACAGAGGAACAGACGTCGGCCTTGCCGGCCGGCGCCTACGGGCTGGGGGAGGGCAGAGAGCCGGGCCGGGAGGTGGGAGGGGCTCTGAGCATCGTAGGCACCTGTCTGTCTGTGTGTCCGAGCAAGGGCCCCCCTCCCCTCCACGTGTCCTCCCCGTCTCGGTCCTGTCTCCCTTCTCCTGCCCTTTCCCTCCCTCCTCTGTCTCCCAGGGACGGCATGTCCGTATGCTCCGGCCGGCCCCCGCCCCGCACACGATTTGTCCCTCCTCGGACTCTCTTCTCTCACCCTGCCCTCACACCCCCATGCATCAGCCAGGCCCTCCCAACCACCAGGAACCCTCCACAATCGGAGGCAAGGAGGAAGCAGCCCTCACCACGAGATAAGGGACAGAATTAGGGTGGCGGACCAGAATCATGCCAGACGCTTCCCGGGGGGAGGGGAAAAGGCCACAGATGATAATGAAACGGTGCTCGCTGCCATGACAACGGCCATCACTCAGCCACGATACCAACAGTTTCGAGACAACAAAATCCATCGAGCGTTTATTTCCCCAGGACAACCGGCATCCCTAAGGAGGTGGAAACCGAGCAGGAGATGCCTTGGGTGACCACCCGTCACCTGCCGGAGAACTAGGGTGCGAGGCGGGGCTCGGTCCTCCCTTCTCCAATTTGCCGTCAGTTGTGACATCATTTTCGGCAGTGCCCTGCGTCTGACTCTTCACCTGTGTCAACTGGGTCGCCTATGGCTGTTGGGCGTCTACAGGGAGCCAGGGTGAGGAGGTCCGGCCCTAGGCTGGGGTGGGTGGCCCTGCTTCTAGCCACGGCCTACGGGGCCTGGATGGCTCAGCGCAAGGTGGACAGGAGGGTGGGAGGCGGGGCCCCACACGACACGGCAGGCAGGCAGCATCGTTGTTCAGAACAAAGCCTAAAACCGACGTGGGAAACTGATTAGCGGGGCCGTGTCGTGGCTGTGGCCAAAACCACGCAGGTCTGTCGGGTCCAGCGAAGGAAACGCCACGAGGGCGTCATTTACGTTTCTGCCCCGGGTGGTTGACGAACGTGAACACGAGGGCTCTGTAACGGATCTCCTGCGCTGCTCTGTGAGCTCGGCCAGCCATGGGTGGGCGTTTCGGAGGGAGCAGGGGCATCGTCTCCAGGGAAGTCACCAAATGCTCCAAGGCGGAGGCAGCAACCAGTGCTGGATGTTTAATCTCTCGTTTATTCTGCGTCGTCAGGACGGCAAACAAGGCTGAATGGAGCGGTGAGTCAGCGCTGTCTTCGTACCACAGTCTCCCCACCCCCCAGGCCGAGAGTGGCTTTCAAGGGTCTCCGCCCTGAAAAATACCGTCGAGTGCCAGAAATCTCAGACTGTGCGAGACACGTACGGAAGCCTGGAAACACTGCCTGGTGTCGTGGCCGTCCCGAGGAAGCGGCTGTAAGAGAATCCACCTGTGCTGGGCGTCTGGGAAAGGGACGGGGGTGGTTAGAGGACGTGCCGCCCCTACCCGTCCCATTAAACGCGCTCTTGGTTCAGAGCCAGACGGGCATTTGTGGGTCCCATTCCCCTATTGGCTACGGGAGGCTCGATCTGTGTGTGGATCAAAGAAAAGCTACTTATCCCTACTGGAAATTTCCTTCTAATTCCCTGGCATCGTTCAGCAGAGAAAGGTGAAACAAAGGCCGAATTCATTCACAGACAGGAGCTTCAAAGTCGAAACATCAAGGAGACAGCTCGAAACTTCAAACAGCAGCTCTGACCCAAGTTCTCCAACATTTCCTATTTTCAAAAATCACAAGAGATGAACTGTCCCCAAAGAGCTAATTCCCTTTAATTTCTGTTTCAATGCCTCAAAGCAAAAAGTCCAAGTGTTCAGACTCTTCTCCCCCTGCTGCCAGGCAGGCCTTGACAGGCAAGGCCCTCATATTGTCCCCTTTTACTTCTCCGTCTTGAGGCGGAAGGCTACTTTCCAAACGAGGGGGGGCTGACACTCATCAAGCTGCCAGTTGCCATAGCGAGCTTGTTGCTTCAGAGTAAAAGACGTTGAACGTTCACATCCAAACGTCGCATCGGTTTCCCACATGGCCACATGGATCCACAAACAAATAAAGACCGGCTTTGAAACAAGTGCCATTGCAAAACAGTTTGGCGGGTTCTTAAAAAATTACACGTACACCCACCATGTGTTCCAGCCATTCCACAACGAGGTGTTTACCCAGGAGAAAAGCAAAATGTGAATATTTGTAATAGCTAAAACCTGAAAGCAATCCAGATGCCCATCAGTAGTGAGTAAATGTGGCATAAACAAAATAACCTAACCCATTGTGGTATATCCAATGCCATGGAATACTACTCAGCGGTTAAAAAGGAGAAAGCAGTGATACAGGCAGCGAGGTGGCTAAATCAAAACGGTTAAGCTGAGGGAAAGAAGCCAGACAAAAAAGAATTCATATAAAACTTTAGAAAAGTCAGAGTAATCTGTGCTGACTGAAAGCAGATCAGTGTTGGCCTTGGAGGGGTCGGGGGGGCGGGGCGGGGAAGGGTCCAGGGAGCGAGGGGATGGCAAAGGAACAGAAAGGAAATTTGGGGGGTGATATGTTCTCTGTCTTGAGTGTGATGATGGCTTTGCGTGTATATACGTATGTCAAGACTTGTCCATTGCACCCTTTCAGTGTATGCCGTTTAGTAGATCAATCAGGCCTCAACAAAGCTGTTAAAAAACAAAGCACCATGATGCAAAGATAACAGGGACTACTTATATACCCCTGCCTTAAACAACTAAAAAGCCAGGGGGACAAATATGAAACAACAATTTCCAACACTGGACAGCGGTCAAGGCAGGATCTCTGAGAGAAGGGGGACAAACGAGGCGAATCCTACAATGGTAGCAGCTCACTGCCTAGAGAGAACCCAAACGAAGACTGGTGGTCCCTAAGAGTCGAGGAGACGTCAGTTCTGAGTTCCGGAAGGTCAAGGCAGCTCAACGTTGCAGGGCAGAGTACCAGAGAGGAGAACCTGTACACACAGAGGCAACTGCACGGACTGTCAGATAAAAATCTCCAGTCGTTAATTTCTGATCGGTGGCTGCATATGAAGAAATTCCTCAGGCAGAGGAAAAGAACCACCCGAAAGTCGCAGACAGGACCGTTCCTGGAGTGCTTACGGGGCTAGAAAGGACTGGTATTCTCACTGGCCAACGTGGAGACCTTGTCATGCATGGGTAGCCTCCTCAGAGGTACTGAATTAATAGTAGGGTTAAATTAGCCCTGGACTAAAAATTGTTCTGGACCTAGCATAAACTTTAAAGGTAGAGTCTGTACTTTGTGAATGGAGGTCTGGGTCCTTGGATTCCCCACGAGAAGATTTTCCTGGGGATCTGCACGCTAATAAAGACAGCCAGAAGGAAAGTAGCAAGCGCAAAGCAGGTTATTAACGCGAAAGTACACTCTCAAGGTGGGAGAGTGGCCCCTAGGTTGTTTTGAGATTGGATATTACTGGGTTTGAGATGGGATATTACTGGACTGGGCCGAGCTGGGACGTTCAGTGGGGTGGTCTCTAATGGACTCTCCTTCCATTCATGTGGGGATCCCCTCCCACAGCTTGGGAGGGGGAGTTCTCGGCCCTATAAGGTTTGTACTGGGACCCTCATGGCAGCCTTTTTCCACCAGGCGGGGCTGTGTACCCACCATGCAAATGCGTTATAAACCGAGTCTAGGGGTTGCCCTGGGGCAGAGGTAGAAAGGGAGAGCGCATGCTCCACACCTGTGGCTCTTGATCTGTGAGCCCCAAGGTCTCAGAAACCACAAGGTCAGGATGTCGTGTCCCCGGGCTTTTCATGCATCGCCTATTTCCCCACCGTCCTGCAGCCCAGGTGTCTATCATTCCCCCCTCAAGGACTCGGGTCTGTGCACCGGGCGTTTCTTCCACTGCTCAGGTCTAGCTTCTACCTAACAAAAGGCAAGCCCCAAAAGGATCAAACTGTTTCCAAGTAACGGTGTGCCAGAACAAAGTCCAACACTCTTTCAAGGAATAAAACAAAATCGGGTACTGTAAATTTACCATTACCTGGCCTCCAGTAGGAAATTAACAGGCGTGCGAACGAGCAAGAAAACGCGGCTTGTAACCAGGAGGGAAAAAAAGAAAGAAACAGGTCCAGAAGTGGCAGGGCTGATGGAAACAGCAGGGGAGGATAGGAAGATAGCCGTTATAAACCTGATCAATTACCATATTCTAATTTATATTTATATCATTATAAATTATACACTTATTAAATTGCATTTTTATAATTCTAAGGAGATAATCATCTTTATATTTCTATTATTAACTATAAATCTTATCAGTCATCAAGGCTGTTAAAGCAAAACATGAACTCGACCGTGAGAGAAATGGAAGGTATAAAAGAACACCCAAATAAAACTCCTGGAGGTGGAAAATACAATATTTGCGAAACCAATCATGAACCACATCCAGTATCTCGACGGTGGAACTCACTTCCAGGCTGTCAAGTGATAACTGAATCACCACTTCCTTGAAGCCTTCCCGGCTGGAACAGACTCGGTACCCCACGCTCGGTGCCGCTACCCTCCCCTTCAAAACACTTGTCCTACTCGTGATACTTCCATCGTCTGTGGGGCTGTGCAACGCACGTCTGCCTCTCCCCCTGCACTGAGAGGCCCGTGGGAGGCCACGTTCGCTTGCTGGAGTGCCGGTGCCCAGAACAGTGCCAGGCTGAGGTAAGCACTCAATAAATATATTTGGAGTGAGCGAGGGAACTCGCGTCATCAGCTTTGCATTGGATTAATCTGGAAGTTCTTGCTTAAAGCATCACCTCCGGGGGCTCCGGGGTGGCTCAACTGGTTAAGCATCCGACTCTCGACTTCGGCTCGGGTCACGATTCGTGAGTTTGAGCCCCACGTCAGGCTCCACGCTGGCGGTGAGGCGCCCATTTGGGATTCTCCCTCTCTCTCTCTCTTTCTGCCCCTTCGCTGCTTGGGCTCGCTCTCTCTCTCAAGATACACATTAAAAAAAAAACAAAAACAAGAGCATCACTTCTGACTTCCTTCGCCGGCCGGTGCCGTGATGCTGGCTGACCCTGGCTACAACCCTCCCAGGGCCTCATAAAATGTGCTTCCTGCAAGCACCGCTGAGTCCTGAATTCAGTGTGAACAGAAGACTCACTGAGCCCTGGAACCAGCTGCTGAATGTCGCTGACCTTTGGGTTCTCAGCTACCCAGTGAGCTTGCTGAAGCAGACGTCTCTAAAAACTCGCCCGGCTCTGGAGTTCCAGGCTGCTATTGTGGTCCAGTCTCCCCAGCTCCTCCTCCTTCCCCCAGGATCCTCGCCTCCCGAATCTATGCCCTGTGTGTGCTCTGCCTGCACTGGGTTTGGGCCTTCTGTGTGACCAACAGAGTAGGGGAGGGCCGTGTGTGACTTCGGAAGCTAAGTCGTAAAGGGCATGGTGGCTTCTGTTGTGGTCTCTTGGCTTGCCCGCTCTGGAGGACACCAGCCACCATGTTGTGAGGACACTCAAGCAGCCCCGGGAGAGGGCCTCATGGGGAGTAACCGTGGCCTCCTGCCAGCAGCCGAGCGAGGGAGACGAGTCAGAATTGGATCCTCCTGCTCCAGTCAGACCTTCGGTTGACTGCAGCCCCGGCCAACATCCGGCCTCAACCTCATGAGAGACCCGAGCCAGCTCCACCCGGCCAAGCTGCTCCGAGTCCCGACCCACAGAAGCTCCAAGAGATGATCGCTGCTCACGGACGTTTGGGGCGCTTTGTTACGCAGCATAGATGACCAGTGGGCTGGTACCAAAAGCTGTCCTTGCTGCTCTCTTTAATTATTTCTGCTGAGAAGATAACACTGAATCATCGCAGGAGCTCAGTCTCCACGGTGGAAATTATTCCTAATTTGGGGGCCAAGTTGGGGACCTGGAATCTAGAACAAGGCCTCCAGGAATACGGAGGTCCCCTTTTATTCATTGGGTCACGGGGGACCTGATGCTACCCCATCCCCACTGCGCTCCCCTCTTTTCCTCCTTTTTCTCATGAGTTGTTTTTCACTCCGGTTTCAACACTGTTACTCCCTGCTTCTGGTTTTCTTTTCATTTTTTTTTTTTTTAATTTAAATCCAAGTTAGTTAGCATATAGTGTAATAATGAGTTCAGGAATAGAATTTAGTGATTCATCACTTACTTGTAACAGTGCTCATCCCAATAAGTGCCCTCCTTAATGACCCTCACCCATTTAGCCCATTCCCCCCCAACGCTCCCCCCTCCCCCCCACCAGCAACCCTCCGTTTGCTCTCTGTATTCAAGAGTCTCTTATGGTTTGTCTCCCTCTCTGTTTTTATATTATTTTTGCTTCCCTTCGCTTACGTTCATCTGTTCGTAAATTCCACATATGAGTGAAACCATATGATATTTATCTTTCTCTGACTGACTTATTTTCCTTAGCATAATACACTCTAGTTCCATCCACGTTGTTGCAAATGGCAAGATTTCATTCTTTCTCATCGTTGAGTAATAATCCATTGTATGTATATACCACATCTTCTTTATCCACTCATCGGTTGATGGACATTTGGGCTCTTTCCATACTTCGGCTGTTGTTGATAGTGCTGCTATAAACATTGCGGTGCATGTGCCCCTTTGAAACAGCACATCTATATCCCTGGGATAAATAAATACTTGTACAATTGCTGGGTCATAGGATAATTCTAGTTTTAATTTTCTTGAGGAACTTCCATATTATTTTCCAGAGTGGCTGCCCCAGTTTACATTCCCACCAGCAGTGCAAAAGACATCCTCTTTCTCCACATCCTCGCCAACATCTGTTGTTGCCTGAGTTGTTAATGTTAGCCATTCTGACAGGTGTGAGGTGGTATCTCATTGTGGTTTTGATTTGTATTTCCCAGATGATGAGTGATGTTGAGCATTTTTTCCTGTGTCTGGTAGCCATCTGGATGTCTTCTTCGGAAAAGTGTCTATTCATGTCTTTTGCCCATTTCTTCACTAGGTTATTTGTTTTTTGGGTGTTGAGTTTGATAAGTTCTTTATAGATTTTGGATACTAACCCTTTATCGGATATGTCATTTGCAAATATTTCCCCCAGTCCGTTGATTGCCTTTTAGTTTTACTGATTGTTTCCTTTGCTGTGCAGAAGCTTTTTGTCTTGATGAGGTCCCAGTAGTTCATTTTTGCTTTTGTCAAGTAAGAAGTTGCTGCAGCTGAGGTCAAAGAGGTTGTTGCCTGTTTTCTTCTCGAGGATCTAAAAAAATTTTTTTAAAAACATTTATTTATTATTGAGAGACAGAGAGAGACAGAGCATGAGCAGGGGAGGGGCGGAGAGAGGGGCAGACACAGAATCTGAAGTAGACCCCAGGCTCTAAGCTGTTAGCACAGAGCCCAATGTGGGTCTCAAACTCACAAACCACGAGATCATGACCTGAGCCGAAGTTCGACACTTAACCGACTAAGCCACCCAGGCGCCCCTCTCCTCTAGGATTTTGATGGCTTTCATCCTTATGTTTAGGTCTTCCATCCATTTTCAATTTATTTTTGTGGGTGTAAGAAAGTGGTCCAGGTTCATTCTTTTGCAAGTCACTGTCCAGTTTTCCCAGCACCATTTGCTGAAGAGACTGTCTTTTTTCCATTGGCTATTCTTTCCTGCTTTGTCAAAGATTAGTTGACCAGATAGTTGTGGGTCCATTTCTGGGTTCTCTATTCTGTTCCATTGATCTGTGTCTTTGTTTTTGTGCCAGAACCATACTGTCTTGGTGATTACAGCTTTCTAATACAGCTTGAAGTCCAGGATTGTGATGCCTCCAGCTTTGGTTTTCTTCTTCAGGATTGCTTTGGCTATTCGGGGTCTTTTCTGGTTCTATGCAAATTTGAGGATTGTTTGTTCTAGCTCTGTGAAGAATGCTGGTGTTATTTTGATAGGGATTGCATTGAATATGTAGATTGCTTTGGGTGGTATCGACATTTTAACAATATTTGTTTTTCCAATTCGTGAGCGTGACATGTTTTTCCATTTTTTGTGTGTCTTCTCCAACTTCCTTCATAAGCTTTCTATAGTTTTCAGTGTACAGATTTTTCACCTCTTTGGTTAGGTTTATTCCTAGATATTTGATGGGTTTTGGTGCAACTGTAAATGGGATTGATTCCTTGATTTTTCTTTCTGCTGCTTCATTATTGGTGTATAGAAATGCAGCCTATTTCTATACATTGATTTTATACCCTGTGACTTTGCTGAATTCACGTATCAGTTCTAGCAGTTTTGGGGTGGAGTCTTTTGGGTTTTCCACATAGAATCATGTCATCTGCAAAGAGTGAAAGTTTGACTTTCTCCTTGCCAATTCGGATGCCTTTTATTTCTTTGTGTTGTCTGATTGCTGAGGCTAGGACTTCCAACGCTATGTTAAACAACAGTGGTGAGAGTGGACATCCCTGTTGTGTTCCTGACTTTGGGGGGAAAGCTTTCAGTTTTTCCCCATTGAAGATGGTATTAGTGGTGGGTCTTTCATATATGGCCTTTAAGATCTTGAGGTATGATCCTTCTATCCCTACTCTCTTGAGGGTTTTTATCAAGAAAGGATGCTGTATTTTGTCAAGTGCTTTTCCTGCATCTGTTGAGAGGATCATGTGGTTCCTATCCTTTCTTTTATTAATGTGATGTATCACATTGATTGATTTGCAGATATTGAACCAGCTTCTAGCTTCTCTGGAAAAGCAGGAAGGAATCATAATCCAGTGTTGTTCACGGGAGAAAGAAAAGTGGAGGAATTTATCTGCCTCGCTCCCACCTTCTATCTCCTAGTATTTGCCCCATGGGGAGCTAGCTCCCTGATTTATCCAGGCCTTGGTAACTGTCCAGGAAGCCAGACCCCACACCCCGCAGTGAGGAATTTCATCCAAGTCCAAAAGTGGAAAGCATCCAGGAACGAGTGGGGCACCAGCCAAGAAAGGAAACAAAGTCACTGAGCAACCTGAGAAGATATACAAGATGCGTGTCCCATATCATTACCTTCTTGGCCCCTTGTCTAATTCCTCAGATACTAACTCGCTAGCACAGCCCTAGGAAGGCCTGGATTCTTCTTTTGACTGCATCGGTTCCTCAAATGTTTAATGTAGGTGAAGATGTGATGAGACTGAATATTACTGTCAGCTGTCCCTCTTGGGCTTCAAGACAGATGGACGCACTCAAACCCTGGCCTGCAAAATACAAGGCTTCCTCTTCAGCTTGCTGGAAGGGAGTCTTAACTCACGGTAAAGGGTCGCTAAAACAGCAACTAACGTTCACCCACCAGCTTAGAAAAGGTAACTTAAGGGGCACCTGGGTGGCTCAATCAGCTGAGTCCGCAATTCTTGATTTTGGCTCAGGTCATGATCTCATGATTCATGGGATCGAGCCCCACGTTGGGCTCCATGCTGTCTTTGTCTCTCTCAAAATAAATAGACTTATAAATAAACTTATAATTAAATAAACAAACGAACATTTTTAAAAAAGAAACTTAATTGGGTAGATCTGGAGCTTTTGGGCCACCCCTGGGCTGTTTCAGACAAAATTAAAAGACCCTGAAGCCCACATTTTTTTTTTCTAGGAAATGAGGTGTTCACTCCCAAGAGTCCACCAAGCTTCTTTTTAGTGGCAACCCTTGGAGAGTGGCTGCAAGCGGCAGACAGAGGCCCCGCGAGTCCCTCCGAATCCCAGTGTGCTGAGAGGCCGAGGCCAGCTCCCATTAGCAGATGAGAATGGGCGATTGGTGGATGGACAGACGGACGGATGGATATGCAGACAGATGGAGGGGGAATGGGTGGGTAACTTAACGGACGAGACAACTGTTGGGTTTCACGGATGTCTAAGAAGCATTGTCCACACACCCAACAGCCTTAAACGCCCCCTCTCCAGCAGGCACTCAAGGAAATCATTGCTCTGGGTTTCACTGTCTGGAATCCGCCTCTCCAACAAGCATTTTCCTTGTCCCCACCGCAGCCACCGCCTCCAGTCCCCCACCCTTCTGGCTTGTTATCAGCTCCGTGCCGTCTCTTTGCATTAAAGTGACAAGCAGTCGCGCAAAGCTGACGACAGGAGGCTGGGGCTGTAATTCGCACTGACATTCACTGGTGCGATCCACTTACTGCCTGGTAAGCCAAACAGGAGATTTGTCTGATTTTGATCCCGGGAAGAGAAGTGACAGCGTTGCTCTCCTCCTGCCACTCAAAACGAGGCACCAGGCTGGTCCTCAGTTCCGGGGCCGGGCTGGCGATGCCCACCTGCACAACGTGGGTCTTCGGGATCCCCTTCCCTTCCTGGGGCTGGAATTGCCTTTCAGACCTGACATGTGGCAAACACGGGAAGGGACGAGGGCCGTGGTTGGGGGAGGGTGGATCCCGTGTACTCTCTCAGAGGGGGGCAGTGCAGTTCACAGGTTGCCAGGGGCCTCCAAGGCCTCTCCAGGGGAATTAAGGGCCGCTGGGATGTCAGACCCCAGCTGACAGTACCTCAGCAGCCCTCTTTCTGCCTCCCCACCCCCTGTCTTTAACGTGTCCCCGCTGCGAGAGAAATGCCACGGAATGAGAGGCTCACAGGAAGCCACAGCAAGGACTCAGCTTGTGGGCACTGCCTGCTACATCATCTACAAGGCCCCGTGTGACATTTTTCAGACACAAAACTTGATGCCCTGGGAGGTTAAGTGACTTGCCCATGAAAATGTGGAACCCCCCTATTCAAAAAAAGCAGGAAAACTATCATTAAAGGGACTAAGATAGAAGGCTTTTACCTTTCTTCTGTGGCCTCTGAGTTGTCGTGATGTTTTTTATTCGCCATATAATGCTGTTCTAAGCAAAAAAAAAAACCCAAAAAACAAAAAAACTAAATAAGTGAATAGATGGACGAATGAATAAATAAATGAATAAAATATTGATTATTAGCATGGATTTAACCATTCATCTTTCTGTTACACGATGGCAGTTTTAAACGCACCTGCAAGAGCTTTTAACTCAGATGTGGAATCACCAAAATGACACAGTTCATATCTCCTACTTCATAATGCATACACAATATATTTCATTCCTCTCAGAATAATGGAAATGTTCTCGCTGTTCTTATTTCACTTCTTGAAACACACATTCTACCAACTCTCTGTACCTTTCCCTTGTTGATGAGTGGGGAAGGATTGAAAGGAGAAGATTCTATGATTGCCCTATCTTTACCATTCCTTCCATGTCCTCACTTTCGGTGTCCGTGGTTGGTTATTACCAGGAAACAACCCAAGACTGAGATAGGTTTCCTTGGCCTTTCTTGGAACCCCACTGTCTTCTTTCTGCAGTTAAGGCCAGTTGTGGTTGGACAGAAAGCTTAGCTCCCCCACCCCGCCCCCCCTTAGCCAGTCGTATTGGTAACACGCTTCCCTTGTATTCATTGTGGGTTTGTGGGAACTTGGTGCTCACGTGACGTTGAAAACGCTATTTGAGATGGGGCAGCGGGGAACAACAGACACTCATATTGTTCACACATCTCTGCTGACGTGCACGCTCCGTTGTCTCATTGACTCCTCTTAGAAAACACAAGTTCAAAGGTAAAATTGTTGAGAATTTCAAGATGGTGGCAGCAAAGCATGAACTGGGGACCGTGCTCACCCACAGACCTGGCCCTGCCCATCGGGACGGTGGGATGTGAGAGCTAACACTTAGTGCCTACAGTGACCTGGCACTGGGTCAAGTGCTTTATGTGTTTGAACTCACTGAGACTTCTTGGCAGGCGCCCACAGCAGCTAAGTTATTACCCCATTTCTCAGATACAAAACTTGATGCGCTGGGAGGTTAAATGACTTGCCCAGGGTCACAGCACCTGCCGATGACAGAGGCGAGATGCAGACCCAAGCAGCGTGGTCCTGCCGTCCATGCCCCTGGCCACGAGGCTAAACTGCTTCTCAGGATAAATCAAGGGAACATTTGGCCGGGGGGCGGGGGTGGGGGCGGGGGTGGGGACTCACACATTTTTTCCTCTTGTGTCTGTATTCAGGTTTATACATCCGGGTTGAGGAGTCTTTCCCTTCCCTTCCCACGGGAACCCATAACTTTACTACTTCAGAATGCTACCTTTGCTCAAACCTGGGTTAAGGGGCTTAGCAACACTTTAAAAATGATGGGGGAGGGGCAGTGAGGTTCACACTGGGAGGCTTTGGGGGGTGTGGGCCCCAATAAGTCAGGACAGGGCAGCAGGGGTCTGGGGAAGCCCCTTCCTCCCAGCTGCTGTTAGACTCAGGAGCCTGGGAATTACAGGAACCCCCCCAGTGAAACCCTGGCTCGGTTTCTCTTGTCCCTTAGTAAACGGTACACACACACACACACACACACACACACACACACGACCCAGCTGTACCTCCAGGCTATGTTTTTAGAAACCGTGTCCCTTTGCCACCCCCACATCTCCTCTTTCTCAATGTGACTCAGAAGCATTCCCCACCTGCTGCCAGGAAAGCAGGAAGGCATCGCTGAGCAGGTTCATCTGGTCGCCCTTTGCATCCACAACACTGGCCTGCCTGTATCAGCAGGGAGGAAGGAGGAGAGCCAGCCAGGGTGGAGGGCTGTGATAACCCCCTGTTGGTGCTTTCGTACACAGGAGAGGGCAAGGAACGGAGGAAGGGAAGGGAGTGGAGGGCTTGGGGTGGGGCGCACAGGAAGGAAGTGAAAAATCCGATAAGCACTTTGCACAAGGTCCTGGAAGATGAAGAGGTTGAAGAGTTGCCCAGGGGCCTTACATAGATAGGCCCTAATTGGTTGATCAGTCACTGAACAGTCTAGTCCCATTCAGCCATTTTTTTTTATTATTTAGTTTTGAGAGAGAGAGAGACAGACTGACAGACAGACTGTGAGTGGGAGAGGGGCAGAGAGAGAGGGAGACGCAGAATCCGAAGCAGGCTCCAGGCTCTGAGCCATCAGCACAGAGCCCCATGCAGGGCTCAAACCCATGAACCACAAGATCATGACCTGAGCCGAAGTTGGACACTTAACGGACTGAGACTCTCAGGTGCCTGCACCCCTGTTCAGCCATTTTTTGGCCAACAAAACGAGTTACCTTTCCTCTAGAGTAGTGTGTGCTCTCTGATTAGCCATCCAAACAAGAGCGATGTCAAACGTAGCTGTGTCTTCCCTCTCTCGGCATGAAAACCCCGGATCCGACACCACAAAGAATTCTGTGTCATGTGCATTAAATACACAGTTTGTATTAATACGTGTTCCTGCAGACTGTGTCCCATCGTTCAGGAGTTAAGAACAAGTGTACCACAACTGGGGGTACTGACCAGTACCAATTGGACATCCAGACTTGAAGAAAGAACACAGCAGGGAAGCTGTGACTTAATGCAATTGCTTTCGTCATCCCGACAGAGCAGCCGCGCTTCCCCACGCTGGTGTTTTTCCTCTTTCCAGAACGCCGAAGGCTTTCTCCGCTCTTCCCATCTTCTGTCGCACAGTGCCTTTTGGACGCTCGTATCGAGCAGCGCCCGCGTGGGGCCGCGTCCTCTCCCGTCCCCTGATTCCTTGTTTGGGCTGTAATACACTCTAGTTCTCTCTGGACACGATGTTTGGAAGCCAACAGGCACGGATTCGATGCGCGGTGCAAATGCCAGGCGGCGCTGCTGACGTCACACCATTGACAAAAGAAGACAAGGCCCCCAGCAGATGGACTGGCGTCACGTTCCATAGGCCACACGGTTGATTCTTGACAGCTCGGAGCAAACAGCAGCCGCTTCGTCAGTGGGAAAGACGCAAGGTCTCCTGTCGCCTCAGGCGAGAATTCCCCCAAACGGCCATTTGGGGGTCCCTGCCCACTTCTCAGCACATCTTCGTCTTCACGGTTCTTTTCTTTTCCCTCCTCAAAAATGCTGTTGGTCTCAGGTCTTAGGGACTATAATTGTTGTTCCTCTCAAAATAAAGATCAGGATCCTTCGTACAAAGTAGAGTTTATGACCCGCGTCAAGTTGGGTCAACACGATCTCTACTAAAGAACCCCCGAAAATACCTCACTCCTTGCTTGCCCCATTTGGCTAATTTGAGTGAGAAAGGCTCGTGGGCGCGAGAGCATATGAAACCATACAATTATGGTCCCTTGTGTTTTTATAGACAGGCCAAAGCGATGACCAAACGTCAGCCAGTGCTGGACCAAGAAGGGGAGTCAGTAAAAAAGAAATGAGTCGTTCTCTTCTTTTGTTGATAGTTTTCTGCCATCATTTTCTGAGTCTCCAGCAAGGATTCTGACATGATGAGGATACAGTTTATGTTTATAGAAGATGGAGAGCTTGCTGTCATCCTGACCTGCTGCTTTCCAGATTTCTTCTGGCCTTAGCACAGGAGAGCCAGGGGGTCGAATGCCAAGGAGGTGGGGGGTTGACCCCTGGCTGGCTGACCCCACGTCTGGGTTAATCTCCACCAGCCGCCAGCCAGGTAGGAGGCATCACTTGGCTGTAGGGCCACGGTGGACCCTTCCTTTCAAGTTGTTGTGGGTTGCCAAGGAAACAAGAGTGTCTTAAAGTCAAGAATAATTTGCTCCTTAATGGAAACAGTCTCTCTCTAAAGGAAAGTTAACTGGGAAACCATTTGAGTCATCCCAAGTTGCTGTCCCATCCCACCCCCGCCCTACTTTACCCTGTTTGCCTAGAGGTCTTAATTTTGATGATGTATGAGGTGTCAGCCAGAGGTCTTGTGCTCTGCTGCGAAGCACTATAAAAAGGCAGATGTATGACTGTGCCATCCACAAATACCCTAGAAAGTTAAGTGTTAAACCAATGTTAATAATAAATGTTTTCCTCCAAAGTAGGTTATGGCAGCACCACCAGAGCCCTTCGAAGTATAACAAACTAATAAAATCCCAGAGAGCTCAGGAACACCTAACCCTGCCATTGTCTTTATAGTCCAGTGAGGGAAGTTATTAAATGCCATTCCATTTTTTTTCTGCCTGAAACCCTTGGATGGAAAGAGGGATGCCTCCCCACCCCCGACATCTGAACTTGATCTCCAAAGATGGGAAGTCTTGGGATGAGAAAGCCCCAGGCAATGGAGAACTGACTCTTTAAAAGTCTTTTTGAGGACACATGGCCACTCACTCATCACGTGGACTCAGCCTACCCACCCACCCCCACCACTCTGCTACAAGGTCCCCTTGCTCTAAATGGGGGAGGTGATGTGGTCCAGCCTGTGTGTGCCAGTCGTTCAGGGACCACTGGTCTCCACTCTGGCTCCTGCAGAGGTTCATCTGAAGAGAGCCCCCACGTGGGGAGCCTGTAAGTAGGGCCACACACTTATGGGCACAAGAGTTAGAAGCTTACCTTGTTGCCCTGTCTTTTCTCAAGAAAATTCAAAGCCAAAATTCTACATTCTGCCCCAACAGATGTAAAGCCTTGATGGCTCCTTGTCTTCCATTGCTTCTCATCCAATGGGAAGAGTGCTTGTTGCTGTATCTGTGGCTGTATTCTATTAAAGAGTCTTTCCTGACGCAGGAAAAAGAGTCGGAATGACAGGGAAAACGAGCCACGGTCAAGAAATCAACATGTTCCGGTTTTAAGCTAGGTTCCCCAGAAGCAGATCGTGACGGAATATTCCAGTGAAAGTGACTCATTAGGAAGTGTTCCCGGTGTTTTACAGGTACTCAGGGTGCAGAAACAGGCCTGGGAAGGGTAGAAGAACAAACAAGACTAGATGTCAAGCCAAGTCCCTAGGAGGGTACTGTTGGCACAGTATGGGTCATACTTACATGTCCCCATCAGAGATGAGAGAGTTGGAGAGTTGGTAGCCTATACGTCTCCATCTGTGGTTAAGGGCTGCAGGAGTGGGACATACGGGGCAGACCCAACGCTGTTCCAGTAGCCTGGGGGTGTCCTCTGATGCGCAGATGCGGATAAGCCTGGAGTGGAAGCACCAGGAGAGCCCGTGTGCCCAGAAACAGCAAATGATCTGAGGACATATCAACATAGGGCTGACAGCCACTGCTTCACACCCCATGTGCAAGAGAAGCAGAGGAAGAAAGGCCGAGCTTATTTCCAGGTTAACATGTTTGCTCACCACTCATCCATTGACTCAGCAAACATTTACTGAGCGCTTGCTGTATTCCAGCCATTGTGCTAAATGCTGGAGATTAAAAACAAGAAGACAGTACCAATCTTGTACTTGAGAGGCCAACAGTGTAACAGGGTGTGTGTTGGGGGGGGGGGGGGGACACGTACTGAAACGTCTGTCACCCAGCTCAGGTTTGTTTGGACCCAACTATTCCTAGTTGCCATCCAGGTCTGTTCTAGGAAGGGACAACCCTTCTACCTCGAGGAAGCTCTCTGTATAATTACATAATCCACGGGTCATCGGGCTGAGCTGCTCAATGCTAATACTGTACGTAGAGATCTCTGGATGAAAAGCACAACATGGGTGTGAGGTATTATTAGTGATAAAGGTAGTGTTTAGTAATACCAAGATGAATAGGCTGACACAGGAGTTTTGCTCTGCATTCAGGGAAGTGTTCCGGGTCTCCCAGGCCCTTTATCTAAGAATCAAATGCTCCCAACATCTATAAAACACTCCTGTCCTGGTTCGTCTTAGGACCTGAGCATTTTTCTGGCATCCGCGCTCTGGGAAGTGCCCTGCTGATTCCAAGGACGGTGGCTGCGTGGGCGGCATTTTAGCAACAGCCCAGGCAGACGGGTTACCTAAGGTTACATTCACTCATTGCCCTTGACCAACGGGCCAGCCCTGGGAAGGGAGGAAACGGAATTGGAGTGGAGACTGATAGCAAAGCATTTCTCACGTGTAGGGTAAAGTGGGTTAGGAAAAGTACGGTCTCCGTGCCCCTCCATTCTTAGGGCTGAGGACTTGAAGATCAGAACAGGCCCTCGAGGGGAGCTTGCCAGATAAAAGAGAGGGCACACGCTGGAACCACACTTCAGATAAACAGTGAATACTTCTTTTGGCATAAGTATGTCCCAGACATCTCATGGGGTATGCTTATAGTACAACCTGATTTGTCGCTTACCTGAAATTTAGACGCAACTGGGCATCTTCTAGTTTTACTCGTTAGAGTTTACTGGCAACCCTACCCCCAGGGGCTTCTCCAGGAGGACTTTACTCCTTCAGTTACCCGACCAGGTGAGAGCTGGAAGCCCACGTGACCAGGGGAGACTGCATCTCAGCCACATGGGGGGTTCAGATCTCTCTAATCCAGCCATTTATCTGAAGTCAACTAACATCACTTAACATCCTCACCTGTTGCTGGGATTAGGGATGTAGACCCCAAACTGTTCTTTAACTTACACTGAATTTCCTTAGTGCCAAGCAGAAAGCCCAGCTGCCTTGGGGAGACAGCGGGCGCGTGCGTGCATGGGTAGCAAAACGGAGGCAGAGAAACGACCAAAGTAAGAGTCTCTTAGCAGGGGCCCAGATTCCAGAATTTCTTTTTCAAATGTAACTCCTTAGATTTTGTTTTTAGTCTGGAATGGGCTTACCTTATGCTTATGAAGAAGTTCAACGATGCTTTATTATTTTAAAACTACCAGAATCAAAAGCTCGTGTAAAATTAAGTGCCGTGTGCAGATTTTAAAGGCACAGAGAAGTATAACCAGCCCCGACCCTCAAAGCTGTCAACGCCTTTTCCCTGGCAGAGCACTTTCCCAGCAATTACCTCATCTGAGCCTTGACACAGTCTTGGGGGCAGGCGACACCGATGTTATCCAGCCATTTGGTAGGTGAGGCGGGTCAGGGCAACACAAGTTGAGGGCTTTGTCCAGAGTGACAGTAGCGGTGACATCTGTGATCCCGGTTCTTCCCATCTGAACGAGCTGTGAGGCAGTAAACCCTGAGCCAGACTCTGGACTTTAGAATCAAGGTCTGGGGTATGTCGCTTAAGGATTCTAGACCTTGCCTCTCGTAGTATATCCGGCAGAGGCCACAGATTCATTCCATAAATCTTTATTGAACCCGTATGATGCGCCAGGCACGGTCCAGGTGCCGGGGACGCGGCTGGGAAAGGCAGACGAGGTTGTGGCCTTCGTGGAACTTCCACCCTGGAGATGGTGTCAGATGGTGACAAGTCCTCTGAAGATGGGGACAGAAGGAATGGGTGGGAAGTGGGGCTGCCTTATGGAAGGGGAACAGGAAGCTCTCTCTGGAGAGGGGCCGCCTGAACCACCGGTCTCGTGTCCCATCTGGATCCTTGGCTTAGCAGACAGCGGGAACGCAGAGATTCAGGACGGAAAAAGATTGGTGTTGGAGGGACAGCGGGGAGGCCAGAGGGTCAGAGTGGAGCTGACGAGCTGGAGAGCAGGGAGAGGAGGTCTGGGCGCCAGGCAGGCCACGGTCAGGAGTTTGGACTTTATTTTAATTGTGACAGGGAACGCATATCTTAGCCCTTCTCACCTTCTCCTGTAAGGCTCAAGAAAGAAAGAGATTGTGGGCTGAGGCACAGACCAGGCAGTGTGGAGAGTACACGGAGCCCCTCACAGATGACGGCCGGGAGTCCCATGGCCTTTGGAAGGGGGTGGGGGAGACACCCGGCTGTTGCGTCCTGTTCCAAGCTTGGCTGCTGGAGCCGGGGTTTTCCCGGGATGTAAACTTCTCTTCCCTGAAGCTTCAAGTGCTTCTCCTAAAAGCTAGCAAGGACCCCGGTAAGGTTCCCGATTCTGCTACGGTAACTTTCGGGCCCTCGTGGCCTTTTGACACGGGCCGCAATGTCCCCGTGTGCCTACGCAGACCGCAAAGCAGAGACGGAGCAGTTCCGGTGTGAGGGTGGACGGAGCCGGGCTGTGGCGCAGCCGGGCCAAAGAGCCAGCTGCTCGGACTTGGGAGGAGGTCACCGTATCCAGGAGCCAGCTTAAATCATTGAGACTAGCAGTTCTTCAAGTGTGGTCCCCGGACCAGCAGCATCAACACCAGGTGGGAATTCGTTAGAAATGCCGAGTCAGGACCTCTGGAGTGGAGCTCAGCATTCTGTGTTTCGACAAGCGCTCCTGACCCTTCTGGTATTGAGCAGTTTGAGAACGACTGCTTTAAAGGAAAGCTGGGCAGATGGGTTTTTGTTTTTTGTTTTTATTTTTTTAAAATATGTATCCTGCCCTGGCTAAGACTTGGCTCTCAGCGTAGAGTCAAATGAGAACAAGACCCGAAACCTTCACGGCACGGGGATAGGTGATGTCAGGACCCCAACCGACCACGGAGCCTATCATCGGAGTTGTAATTTCTCCAATTCAATGGAACTCTGCGATGAAACATACTCATGAAGAAGAAACCCTGGCTGCTTCTCCCAAATCGACCCCCAGCCCCCGGCCTATTCTTGGCGCACTCTGGGTGTTCCTGGGTGGGACAGCATTCGTTCTCGCGCTGACCTGCTGGAGATACAAAGACAGTAAAACCCTCAAGGAGCTTGCATCCAGGAGAGGCTCGTGACTTGTCAATGAAAAGTTACAACGCAGAGCAGTAGGTGCTCCAGAGCACTCTGGGTTGGGGCGAGAGAGGCGGAAGGAAGGAGGGAGGAGGTCTCAGCCCGACCCGGAGGAAGAGGAACACGGGAGTGCGGGGAGGGCGGCCAGGGTTAACCCAGTTCAACCAGCCCGGTGGCTGAGTCAAGTCACGGTGCAGTCAGATGGAAAGCTCCAGCCCACACCCCTGCTTTCTCCCTGAGAACAGAATCGTCTGCAGAGCCTGAGGGAGCCTGGAGGAGTCAGGGCACCGCCCGCAGCCCCAGGCCCCAGGTTGCTGACCAGGGGCTCCTTTTTCTTTCTTGTTTTCCTTTTTAAATTTGTGTATGTTTATTTATTTTTGAGAGAGAAAGACGGAGCGCGAGTGGGGCGAGGGGCAGAGAGAGACGGAGACACGGAATCCGAAACAGGCTCCAGGCTCCGAGCCCCCGGCACAGAGTCCCACGCGGGGCTCGAACCCACAGACTGCGAGATCGTGACCTGAGCTGAAGGACGCCTAACCGACTGAGTTCCAGGCGCCCCTGGAACTTTTTTTTTTTTTTTTTTTTTTTTTTTTTTTACGCTTTCTGCATTTTCCTATGTTTCTACAACTGGCATGCATCCCTTTTATATGCAGAGTTCATAAAAATGAAAACGCACACATATGACTTCCCCCTGGGCGTAAGGAACTCCTCTCTTGCTTCCTCCAGACAGGTGCCTCCTGGTCCAGTCCTGGTGAGTGACCCACCTTGTCTGTTTTTTATTTCCTCTTGGCAAAATGGACGTCATAATCCTGGCCTTTCCCAAACCTCAGAAGATGGTTGCAAGTCACTGTCACCTCCTGCTTATAAAACCCCAGGTGAACACTAATGAGTGTTATTACTAACACACTAAAGCCTCCTGGGAGAGGTGAGTCACAGAGACTATGACATCACTATTGAGACTCACACGAGGAAGGAATAGTCTCCTGGGACAAGGATTCCCGTGAGGCCGCCTCTTCCCGGACGCCTTCCTCTTGTGTATGTTTCCAAGAGGGGCTGGAGGGTGGACCTGTATGTCCATAAGCTACTGCTGGGACCAGACGGCTGGAAGCCTCGGCGACACACCGCTGAGCCTCTACTCAGACCCCGTAGAGCAGCGCGGTTTGGCTGGTGTCGGCTGGGATCAGCTGGCTTGGGTTCCAGGCTGCAGTTTGGGTCCGGGTCTGTGCCACATGTCTCTCTTCCCCCGGGGACCAGTGAGCTAGCTGGGGCACGTTCTTCTCACGGCGATGGCAGAGGCACAAGAGGTCACGCCCCGTCGCACAAGCACATCTCAAACCACTACGTGCGTCACATCTGCTAATATTCCCCGGTCAAGCCCAGAGTCGCAGGGCAGTAGACGTGTTCCTCTTCGAAAATTGTCGGAGGATCTGCAAAGTCACACGCAGAGGGTGTGGATGCAGCGAAAGGCGGAGAGTGGAGGGCAGTGACTCGACCCTGGACGAGGACGGTTGGGAAGGACGTGAGCGAGGAAGCTGTTGGCTACCTGACCACCTGGACTGGGGGAGGGGAGAGATTGGAAGCGGGGGGCTGCACCTGTTGGAGATGGCTGGGAAATTCCTGCGCCGCACCCCTTCCCTTCCTCACTCCCGGCTGATGTTTATAGGGGGCTCGGCTTGGAGCTCGGTGGGGCTCTCACCTGGGTCACGGTAGGGGGGAGAACGAAGGCAGGACTCCATTCCATCCGGCTGTTTTCCTAATCTACTCTGTTTCCAAACCTGCAGCCTGTAGCCATATTTTAAATGCTTTTTAATTGGCAGCATTCCTGCCTCTTGTGTTGCCATGGTTTTAAAAGGTTGTGTGTATTTTTATCATCTCAAGACCACATCTCAAGCACTTCTCTGGCGTGTAAACATCTTCATGATTGGGGTTCTCCCTGGGAAGGTCGAATGGGTGTGTCCCCAGGCTGGCCCGTAAGGATCCATCTAGCGGTGTGGTCTCTCGCCTGGGACGGCGGTCCACCCGCCAGGACGGCACCTGGGGAAGGCCGGGAGGAGGGGAGGCTTCTGCAGAAGTGCACGTGCAGGGCTGAGGAGATGCCTCCACAGAGACAGCAGAGAGGGACAGTTGCAAGGGACAGAGCCCGGGGGTAGGAGCTGGGAGGCAGCCGGCCATGCCGAGACTCGGGCTTCGGGGTCCCCCAGCCTTAATGGTGACAAACAAGGCCAGGCAGGAGGGCTGAGGGAAACGAATGCAATCTGTGACCCTGAAATATGGGGCCTAGCATCGACCAAGGGCCTCTCACCAGCCGGGAGCCTGGGTTAGGATGATTTCTTTTCACTGGGACCAGATGACTTTGGCACAACTACAAAACAAGAGTATCCTTTGCCTTCTGAAAAGAAACAGATACGTGTAAGAGAAAAAGGCCTCGTGTGGAATTCTGCCCAAGAACGGCAGGACCGACATGGATGTCCCTGGTGCGTTTATACCTGCTTTGCAAGAACTCGCCGTCACTATCAAAAGTCAAGGGTTGAGTCCCAGTCTCATTGTGAGAAAAATCATCCGATACCTCCCCAAACACCTGACCGGCGCTCCTCAGAATCATCAAAGTCGTCAAAAACGAGGACGTCTGAGAAACAGCGACAGCCCAAGGGGATCCTAAGGAAGCCTGAGGATTAGACATGATACAGTCCTGGGCGGGATCCTGGATCAGAAGAAGACATTAGGTGAAAGCTAAGGAAATCCAAATAAACTATGGACTTCCGTTAATAATGTATTAATAGGAGTTTGTTAACTGTAACAAATGTGCCATGCTAATGTAAGATGTCTATAAATACTAGAAACAGGGTAAGGAAAGTCGTGGAACCTTCCGTACCATCTTAATTTTTCTGTAAATCTAAAACTGTTCTGGGGCGCCTGGGTGGCGCAGTCGGTTGAGCGTCCGACTTCAGCCGGGTCACGATCTCGCGTGATCTCGCGTGAGTCCGAGCCCCGCGTCGGGCTCTGGGCTGACGGCTCGGAGCCTGGAGCCTGTTTCCGATTCTGCGTCTCCCTCTCTCTCTGCCCCTCCCCCATTCATGCTCTGTCTCTCTCTGTCCCAAAAATAAATAAACGTTGAAAAAAAAAATAAAAATAAATAAATAAATAAATAAATAAAGATAAACTGGGGCGCCCGGGTGGCTCAGTCGGTTGAGCGTCCAACTTCGGCTCAGGTCACGATCTCGCGGTCCGCGAGTCCGAGCCCCGCGTCGGGCTCTGGGCTGACGGCTCGGAGCCTGGAGCCTGTTTCCGATTCTGTGTCTCCCTCTCTCTCTGCCCCTCCCCCGTTCGTGCTCTGTCTCTCTCTGTCCCCAAAGTAAATAAACGTTGAAAAAAAAAAATTTAAAAAAAAAAAATAAATAAAACTGTTCTAAAAAATAAAGTCCACTTAAAAAAAAATCAAGTCAAGGGTCAAGAGCACGGACTTGGAAGCCAGGTTGCCTTGGGTCCAATCCTGGCGGTTCTGACCTTGGTCAAGCCAGTTAGCCCTTCCGTGCTTTGGTTTCTCCATTGCAAAATGGGAGTAATCAGACTACCTCTGACTGTCCCGGGGGCTAAACCCTGGAAGAGTGCCTGGCACCTAGTAAGGGCTACACGTGCTTATTTAATCGCAAATAGAACTAAAAGTGTGGGTCCACCTCCCGTGTTCTACAAAACAAGAAAAGCACACATTAGCTGAGTTTTTGTTTTTCTTAAAAGAAAAAAAAAAAGAAAGGAAACGAGTTTCCGTGAGGATACGGAGAAAAAGGAATGGCCATGCACTGTTGGTGGGAAGGCACACTGGTGCAGCCACTGTGGAGAACAGTATGGAGGTTCCTCAGAAAGTTAAAAACAAGAACCACCCTATGATCTAGTAATGCCAGTACTGGGTGTTTACCCAGGGAAACACTAACTTGAAAAGATTCACGCACCCTTATGTTTACTGCAGCATTATTTACAAGAGCCGAGGCATGGTAGCAATTCTGGTGTTTATCAATAGACAAATGGGTAAGGAAAGTGTGGTAAACACACACACACACACACACACACACACACACACACACACAGGAATATTATGCAGCCATAAAAAAGGATGGGACAGTGCCATTTGAGACACGGATGGACCCAGAGGGTATTATGCTAATTGAAATAGGTCAGACTGAGACAAATACCATACAATGTCACTTATAAATGGAATCTAAAAACCCCGAATAAACAAAGAGCAGAGTCAGACCTATAAACACAGAGAACGAACTACTGATGGGGGCAGGAGCAGTTGGGTAAAAGGTGAAGGGGAAAGGGAGATACAGGCTTCCAGGGATGGAAGGAGGAAGTCGCAGGATGAAAAAGCAGAACGTAAGGAACATACTCAATGATGCTGTAATAGGGCTGTAATGGTGGCTATGCTTGCGGCGAACACAGCATCGTGTATGAACTTGTCAAATCGCGATGTTCCGCACCTGAAACTGATGTAACATTATGTCTCAACTGTACTCAATCAAAAGAAAAAAAAGGAGCATGCTCAAGGTTCACTTCGGGCTCCACTGTCCTATAAACTCCGCCACCCTGCCCCCTCCTTGCAGCTTGGCCTGAGGTCAGCTCTTCCCGATCTTTCTCCTGAATGTTTCTCATTCAGGTTCAGATGAGATGCCCCAGTCTGGAAACCTCCTCCAGAGCTGTTATCAGCACGGGGAGATAGACTGCCTCCTCCTGCCCTGCCTCGTCCTTCTGCCCTCGGATGCCCTGAGCATTCTACTCAGTCCAGGATCCAGCAATATTCCCGGACACGCCCGGCCTCACTGCCCTCCCCCAATCCCACGGCCCTCCCCTGGCCCCACTGCCCTCCCCCACACCAGCCGGCCACCTCTCTTGCCCGCACGGACATCCTTCCGGCTCAGAGCACCTTGGGAAGGAAGGGCGCGTCACCGCCCAACAGGACGCTTAGGAAACGCGTGTGTTCCTTATTGCTCAGGAAGAAGTCTCCCCGAAGAACAATCCTGAACTTTGTCCAAACGGTTGAGAGCTTGACACAGTCATCTTCCTGTGAGCATCTGACAAAAGCCTATCTGCGTCCAAGCAGAATCGGACGCACACGTCTGCCGTTTCCTTCGGTTGGGAGTTCGGGCTCGCGGAGCTCTTTCCGGCGTGCTCTCACGGCCACACTCCCTCTCAGGGGCCACTGGGTACAGCAAAAGCCAAACACTACACTGACGAGTCAGTGGCTGCGGGTCTTCAGTCACAGGATGAGGCTGGATCTCCCAATGCTCTTCTCTGGTACGTTCCCTCACTCTCTGCTGAAGAGGCCTGTTTCTCGTCTACACTCCCAAGACACTGGTGAAGGGGGGTGTTCATATGACCCTCATGTTTCGGGCGAGGGGACCAAGGCCTTCGGAAGACAACAGAGATTTCAGGCACGTTTCCCGCTCGGAGAAGGGGTCACCATACGCCGCCCACCTTCCATCCAGGCTTAACTCGTTTCCTTTGCTTTTCCTTGCTCTCCGTCATGCCAGTGCTTGGCGATGACCTACATAGACCACGTGCCTAATAATAACACGGGCTTTATTAGCACCTAACATTCGGGGACCACTGGAGTTTCGGCAAAAGCAATATTTACTAAGTCATCTGCTTGTTACAAACAAACCCTCCCGTCTCTGGGGCAGCCTTAAAAAGAAGAGGCTGCTGGCTGGGAGAACCCTACACAGCAGTCACTTTGCGACCGTTTTTTCTTCTCCATTTTTAAATATCAAATCCCGCCCGGGGCTCACTTGCACAGGGTTGATATTTAAGATCTACAGCAACTAATACGGCTCAGGTTTCGACCAATCAGAATGGTTGTTGCCTAGGGTACCCAGCCAAGGTCTGACCCCCCACATCCACCCCCTGTTGGCCAGACAGTGCCCCTGAAGTTTCAGGATTAGAGGAAGGTCCAGGGAGTTCCAGGAAAGGAGTCTAGGTGGTCGGGGCAGTGGGACAATGGTTACACCAGTGACAGGAAAATGATTCGGTGTTTAACCAGCTGATTGTCAACCCTAATGCGTGCATATTCTCAGTTCCTAGAAAGTCCAGATCCATACCACATGGCTGACCATGGATTTGTCCCTAAGCGTACCCAATGGTTGATTACAGCAGGCCGAGAAGCAGAGGAGTTTGGATTCAAGAGCCTTGACGATTTCATTTTAGTTCATCCCACCTCGCCTCTCGTTCACTGGAGCTGGAAGGGAAGTGAAGAGGGGTCGGATGAAAGGTTATCTGTAACGCACAGATGTAGGCAGTGGGACGTCAGTGGCAAATGATAGCGTGAGATGGTCAAAGCTGGAGAAGCCCAAGAGGGTCCCCAAGCCCAAAGGACGAGTGTAGAGTTAGACTTGAGAGACAGGACAAACAGGGCAGATGCTGGGAAGATTCTAGTACAAGAGGGTCAAGGGGACCAGAGCATAGTGAAGCAAAGGAGTCCAAAACCATTGTCTCAAAAACCCCACCATCTTTGCCATGGAAAGCTTAGCTGTGGTTCAGTGGAAGGAAGGGGCGGAGCTACTCGATACTTATCAGCTCTTATAACCCTCCTGTAAAAAGATTTTCCTCGTGTTTGCAGCCGGCTCATATAGCAAGTTCTTTCTGGAAAAGCTGTCCTAGATGCCAAAGCTGATACATCAGAAGGACCTTCCTCATTCGAAGACTTAACTTCCTACTGGGAAAAAAACATGCTCTGGATGAGTGGTCTTTTCCATCAGAGTCCAAAATCTTTATGACTTCGGCAGCACAGTAATTCTAATATAGCCATTTTCAAAGTGGGCTGGAAGGCCACCGGTGGGATGCCAGAATTCTCTGATGGATGCAAACCGCTCTCCAAACATGTGAGTCCTGACTTCTGCTCGTCTGAGTGAGCGCCACCCAATCCCTCGACTGTCATTTATGGAGAACTCATCGCTTCTTACCGGTAACTTATTAAGTGAATCATTAAGGATGACTGAATTTGGAATTTGTGAACCAGAATTTCTGTGTGACTAGAATACTTTTACTCTGCCTTGTATCCTGGATCCTGTCATCCATGTGACATGTGGCGACTTGCAAAGGTCCTGCTGTGCATGCGTGACTGTCACAGTGCCCACACTTCGGAGGAAGCAAGCTTTGTTATCTTTCATCAGTTGTCGCTACTAGGTATCCGTGTACTGTAGTTGGTTATAGATGATCTGATCTGCTCTGTGATGCTTAGGATTCCGTAACCGCTGCATCAGTATTTGGGTCCTGTAATTTTCTAATAACTAGATGGGAAGATGTGCATCCACTGTGGCTCAGATAGGAATCATGGGTACCCTTATTGCAAAAGCAAGCGTTTACATAATACCCCCCCCCCTCCTAGAAAGCAAGCTACTTGTATGATAACAGTTTGCTATCGAAGATGTCTTTGCCCCACCTAAGCGGCTTGGAGTAAAAGTCTGAAGGTTATTGGTCCTCTTGGCGAAGGTTTTTTTAAACGTAAGTTTGTTTTTTTTTTTTTTTTTTTAATGTATCTTAGGGGTGCCTGGGTGGCTCAGTCGGTTGAACGTCCAACTTCGGCTCAGGTCATGATCTCACAGTGCGTGGGTTCGAGCCCCACGTCAGGCTCCGTGCTGACAGCTCAGAGCCTGGAGCGTGCTTCTGTGTCTCCCTCTCTCTCTACCCCTCCCCTGTTTACACTCTGTCTCTTAATAATAAATAAACGTTAAAAATTTTTAAAAATATATGTGTATATATATATTTTAAATTCCTGTGATTCAAAAGTCAAAGCAATACTAAAAGGTATAATTAAGAAGTTTCATTCCCACGGCTCCCCAGTCTACTTGGTTCTCCGTCCCTCCCCCTAGAAGTCACCACTATCAGTGTCTTATAAACCTTTCAGTGTTACTTCATGCAAATAGAGAGTATTTTCTTCAAAAAGAGAGGTTTTAGATATTTCACTAGTGCACAGAGCTCCCTTGACCCCACATTACAAGGTAAAGTTAAATAAGGTCGATAAATTCAGAAGTGACCCCAGGAGGCTGAAATTGCTCTGAGGTTTCCCTTCCTATGACTTTCAGCAGCAGCGACCTTTTTAAAATACACCTGGCTCTTGGGAAAACGATAGAATAGTTTTTTCCCGTCTCCGTGTCTCTTTTATACCCCTCTGCCTCCTCCCACGTCAACAGCCCCACGAGGGTCTCTGACGGAGGCCCGCCTCCAGCAAACCCACCCGTCTAGGGGCTCATCACATCAGTCCCCGTGGGAACGGATGAATGGGTTGTAATATGCACACGATCTTCAGGGAGGAAGCGGCTGGCTGATTCAAATCAAGTTTCCTCCGACTGGAGACGGCCCTTCAACAATGGATCTTGTGGAGAAACTTGATCCCGGGGGATGTCCCAAACATGCAACGTCCGGCCTCTTTACGGAGAGTGTGTCACGGGCCAGGTGTTACGGTAGGTGCCAGGAGGAAGGGTGGGCAGGGCACAGTTCCTGCCCTCACGGACCTCGCAGTCTCGGGTGAGGTACAAGACGTTGTCTAAGAGCTGTGAGGAGGGCCCCCCCCCCCCAGGGGGGAGAGCTCAGAGCCTTCGTGGGGGGGTCTGAGGTGGCCTTATGTGCCAAGGCCTCGGCACGAGCGAGCCGGAGGCCTTCCTCCTCTCCAACTGGGACCTTGCAGAGAAAATCCTGGTCATCGAAGGAGTGACTTTAACGGAGGCGCAGGGGCAGCGGGAGTTGGAGGTGTTTGGGAGAGCGTGGGGGTGTGGAATCCCTCCCATCACTGCACAGGGACGTGCGCCTGGGCCTGGGCGGTGGGGAGGGGGTGCCAGGCAATAGCCACGATATCAAATGCCTTCTCTCCCAGGGATCCCCAAGTTTATGCCGGGTACCACCCCACACCTTGCTTTGGAAACCTCAGAAAATGTCACAGCAATGGGAGCTCGGAGGGAAAGGTCTCAAAATGTCAGTGAGTCAGAAGGTGAATCAATCGGGTTCCCGACAGAAAGGCAGATGGCACATTCATAGCAGGATGGCCTGGGCAGGGATTATTTAGCAAAGTGTGGGCGTGTGAGGGCACGACCGGAGGCAGAGTGGCCGGTGCCTCACCCCTCTTAGGCCCGAAGGAAGGAGAACGGAGATAGTCACGGAGATAGTCTGTGGGGAGACGCTGTCTCGTTAGGCTCCTGGGCCTTGAGAGGGGCAGTGGCCTTCAGCAGAGGTGACCTTGCAGAGAGAGCCAGGCCCATAAATTCCTCACCCTCGCTCTCCTTCCTTCTGGCAGGCCTCCCAAGTCGCTGAAGCCGGCCCAAGCCGAGGGCCCGGGGCCTGCCCATGAGGCTCCAGAAACAGACCAGCTCGGGGCAAGGATCCGGAGGGGCAGCGGCGGCCGGAAGACAGAGGGAACCCCCGCGTCCTCACTTGACTCGGGGCGGCGGGAGAGGCTGGACAAATTTTCTTGTCTTCCTTCTGCTTTTCTCTCTTTTCCTAATATTCTCAAAATGAGCAAATGTGACTCCTGGCATTGGAGAAAATGTGATTTTTCGATTTAAAAGGCCAAAACACAAACCACATCAACAACCATGAAGTCAACAAAGAATGTGTACCAAGGAGGCCCCACTGTGCGGTGCAAATGCCTTTAGTAATTAGAGCGGAAAAGGGAGACCTCACAAAAACATTCCTTCCCGCTCTGAAAAGCCGGCTGACCCTTTGCCACAGGCCACTGACCACAAGCAGAGCGAACGCAGCTCGCCCTCTCAACTGAGCCCTCGGGAAGCGGAGTCACCAGGCCCTGAAGAAAGTGACCCCCAAGCCCCTCTTGCTTCTCTGCAGAGAAGCTTGTGTAGAAGGAGGGCGTGGTAGGGGAAGACACTGGGCGTGCCAGGGACGTGGGTTCCATCCCCAGCTCGGTTGCTTCGCCGTGGGGGCGCCACAGGCAAGGGACTGTGAGTGTTGCTCCGGCACCCTCCGTCTTGAAGGCATCTTGAAGGCTCCTGGCTTTGCAAACTGCCAGAACCTCGGCAAATATTATGTGCAAATGAAGGAGAGGAGGGCACAGAAGAGAACAGCCACCACAAAAGGCAAGAACAAATGTCCCGACTGTCCTCTCTGTCATGGCCCACAACATGTAGGAGGCCCGCAGCACAGACAGCCCTTAGGCAGAAAGAACACACTTTCCTCTTGGGTGAATCGAGGAGAAACACACATGGGCCAGAGGCAGGTGCGATCGATTTCTCTATTTTCCTTTTTTTTAAGTTTTTAAAAATGTTTCTTTATTTATTTTGAGAGAGAGAGAGACAGACAGAGAGTGCGAGTGGAGCAGGGGCAGAGAGAGAGGGAGAGAGAATCCCAAGCAGGCTCTGCACTGTCAGCCCAGAGCCCAACGCAGGGCTCGATCCCACGAACCTCAAGATCATGACGTGAGCCGAAGGCAAGGGTCGGATGCTCAACTGGCCGAGCCACCCAGGCGCCCTTCTCTATTTTTCACCAGATGGCCTTTCTCTCTGTCTGTCTCTATCTCCCCTGCCTTCTCCAATCCTCAGCTCCCGGGACTCAGGGTCCCAGAACCTGACCAGGAGTTCTCTCGTGCAGCCCTCTCCCCACCTACAGGGCGGAGGTAGATTCGCAGGTGTGGGGCTTTCAGAGACCTCAGAGGGCAGAACTTAACGGCTATCTTGGCTGCCTTTGGCAGTGCAATTTCAGTGTGTGTGCGGAAAGTCCCTTGTCCCATGAGGAAGGGACAAGATGGATGAGGCCAATGGAAACCCTATCTCACCTCATGAGAAAAATCAGGGCCGAAGAGGGTGTGAAAAGAAGGCAAGATAAGGAAATAGGAAAGTCACGTAAAGACCGCGTGAAGCCTGAAAATGTGATCATGTTCTGTCATAGCCCTCAGTCCCTTTGACATGTGACATACTCACAGCTGGAGCCTGAAGGTTTTAGGGCCAAAGGGAAATGCAGGGGCCAAGGAAAACTCTCGTCAGAGGCTAGACCTTCCCCAGACCCTTCCCGCCTCTCAAGGCTCCCACCACAACCCGGAAGAGAAAAGTAGCCACACCGTCAGGCACCCCCCTGTTGCTTGGAAACCCTGAGCCTGTCTTCCTCCCTAGTTTAAACCACGTGAGCTGACTCACAGCTCCTTGGTACTGGGAAAGGGTGGCTGCTGGGAACAGGGACCCTCGGAAGAGAGCAAGGTATGAAAATGAAGCACTTGTCCTTCCTGCAGGATGGGGTAGTGGCTAAAAGAACGGATTTGGAGGTCAGATTGAGAAGGTCCAAAGCCCATCTCTTCTTACCCATTTGGCCCTCTGATCTACCGCTGTAAACGGCGATGCAACGCACAATACACGGCCCCAACTCGGGCACATTCTTGCCTTAAAACAACTGATCTTGAAACTAATCGAGGCTCTGGATCTCTAAAGTTTACCAAAAATATAGGGATTGATGAAGAAATTCAGCAGCACCGTAAAGACACAAGCAGCCCAATCCAGAACGTGGGACGTTCTACCAGCTAAATGACCTAGTGTCCTCAACAAATCAACAGCATGGAAAAGGGACAAGAGGAGTGGAAATTGTTAAAGAATCAAAAAGACCCAAGAGATAGGAACCGTCAAAAGCAATGCCTGAGCCTTGCTTGGACCCTGATTTCAAAACAAAACAAAACAAAACAACCCTGAGGAGACATCTTTAAGAGAACTGATCGAATAATAAGGATTGACTGTTAATTTTGTTAGGGTGAATCATGGTGTGGTGCTTGTATTTCTAAAAAGCCCTCACCGATTACAGATGCACCCTCAAGTATTAATGGCTGAAACGACACGGTGTCTGGGAGTCACTGAATGAGGGAGTAACAGGGGACAGAGTTCAGCGGTCGGAGCTGGGTAATGAGTGCCTGAGCTTTCATCACACCCTTCTGTCCTCATTGCACATACATATTTTTTATAGCAAAACGTCTCCTAAAGGCAGCATCACATGACTACAGATCGTGTCAGGTGCCGGATCGGACCCCTTTGGTGCCACCTCAGCAGCTGTTGGGCTGACCAGTGTTTGCATCCCTGGTGGGAGGGGACAGCTCCCGCAGCTCTGACCTGCCCCACGTCCGGACAGAGACAGGGGTCTCTCTGGCTTGGGGCCGGGGATGCCAGCTTGAGGGTGCCGAGGACACCCCCGCACCCCGCAGGGAGGAGCCCACGAGTGCAGGGGAGTCAGTGCCCCGGGGGCAAGAAGTCCACGTGCCTTGCTTTATTTTCTTAAGTTTATTTATTTTGAGAGGGAAAGAGAGCGAGAGAATGAGCGTCCGAGAGCACCCACGAGCCGGGGAGGGGCAGAGAAAGACGGACAGAATCCCAGGCAGGCTCCCCACTGTTAGCACAGAGCCTGATATGGGGCTCGAACTCTTGACCTGAGCTGAAACAAGAGCCAGAAGCTAAACCCACTGGGCCGCCCGGGTGGTTCTCTCCCTGCCATTTTGAGAGAGAGAGAGAGAGAGAGAGAGAGAGAGAGAGAGAGGTGTCCCGAGGGCCCGGCTTTAAAGGTGCGTAGGACCCCTTCATGTCAGCTGGCCAGTGACAGAGCTGGAC
This sequence comes from Lynx canadensis, assembly GCF_007474595.2. Classification (NCBI taxonomy): domain Eukaryota; kingdom Metazoa; phylum Chordata; class Mammalia; order Carnivora; family Felidae; genus Lynx; species Lynx canadensis. The sequence continues at coordinate 1,454,834 of NC_044311.2, read as the reverse complement.
TAGGGGTTCTGGTCTAGGACTAGGACGGCTTCCACAGCACCAGCACGGGGCTCTGCCCACAGCAGGCCCTCACCAGGGATGTTTTGCATGGTCAAATAGAGACCGAAACCACACAACGCAATTCACAGTCGAGGCTCTGAAAATAGATCTTTTTTTTCACGTGGCTGATTTTCAGATCCCAAAGTACCACTTGAGAAATGAGCACCTACAGAGGAAGACAGGCCTTTGTGCCGCAGCAATACCCTTCCACACAGGTGGCAAAACACGAAGCTCGCCGTCCCTTAGCTCCGCCTTCGACGCCACGAATCCAAATGTCCACGCGGGTAGAAGTACGTGCAAACAGGTGTTGCATGCTGCATCCTGCTGAGGATAAAAATAGCTCGGGAGCTTGGAACGACACTCTGCTTTAATTCCAGGAATTAAAAAAAACCAAAAACACCTCGTCGCGAGGCACAGAATCTCAGTTTTGAAAATAATGGGCATTTCCCCCCCGAGCACGAATATTTCAAACATTAACAGAAGCAAGATAACACGCAGGGGCAACTCCTCAGGCCCAAGTCCTTGTGACTACAGGAATTCGTTCTTTCTCTCCTCTTTCCACTCGCTCCTGGCGCTTTCAGGGAGCTGCGACAGAACGCGTGCGATGGCCAAGGTTTAAAAAATAAGCAGTTTGGCCATCAGGTAAAAATACGCAAAAGATATCCGGACCGTCTTTTTTTGTGTGCGTAGAGAGCAGGGAGATATTTTTTATTAGAAAACTGGCAAGAAGAAAGCTAGTCGAGGGAGGAAGCTTCCAACTGCGTGGCTAACCTGTTTAGCCAGGACCAGATGGTTCGGAGGGCTGGTGAGAAGATCCAAAGTGTTCTCTATGTAGGTCAGCGTTGAAGCCAGCCTAGGTCACCAATAACACGGGGGGATTTGGCCAGATGTGTATTCAGGAGCTGTTGGAAATGAGATAGTGTCTTGAGACACAGACACGTCTGAATTCGGGTCTAATTTATCGCCTTTTGGGGCAGGTTTTGGTCCTGAGTTCTCAGATGGAGCTGTCGTGGAAGGAACGCTTTCTGTATAGGATAGATCTGCAACTGTGGCTCTTTCTCAAAAGATTACAGAATGTGTCGACTTTCCAGAACTTTAAAGAAAAACACCGTGTCAAGTATGAACCAGAATGCAGGGGATAAAATTATTACCGCTTTTCTGCAGATAAATTGGACCAAATGTATCCCAAAACCCTAAAAGTTGCACAGTACTCCACTTTCCAGAGTTTATGCTAAGGAAATAATCAAGGATGTTCCCTAAGATCTTATTTATATTAGTAATGAAGACAAAAGTAACACTTAAAAAAAGGGGGGGGGGCAATGAACTTATCTCATTGCCCCAAAATAGGGGATTTTTTAAAATGATGGTGCGATGTAACATCTTCAACTATTAAGAGCAATATTGCAGAAATGCATTTTTTGACACGAAAAGACACAAAGCTGGTTTTTAAGTAGTCTGACCTCACTTTTGCTTCTCAAAAGCTTAAAAATTTTTTTTTTAAGTTTTACTTATTTATTTTGAGAGAGAGAGAGAGCATAAGCAGGGGAGGGGCAGAGAGAGGGAGAGAGGAATGAGCCCAAGCAGGCTCTGCACTGTCAGCTCAGAGCCCAACTCGGGGCTCGAACCCACAACCTATGAGATCATGACCTAAGCTGAAATCAGGAGTCATACGTTTAACCAACTGAGCCACCCAGGTGTCCCTCAAAAGCTTTTTATACACACGGGCATATGCACATGCTTAGAAAGATACGTGAACACAGTAATCTCTGGGTCATGGAATAAGAGGCAACTTTTCTTTCCTTCTTCCGAGTTACCTCTGTTTTCTAAACTTTTTATAATGAACGAGAATTTACTTTTACATCTGCTGTGGAAAGGCTAGTTAAAAACAGAAAGCAGGAGCTGCTCGGGAGGATTCTTTGTAGTGGCCCAAAGGCAGGACGGTGGAGGTGTGGTCCACGGAAGGAAGGAGGTGTGCAAAGGGGACGCGCGACCAGACTCTGCTCTTTCAAGGGAGATGTGATTCCAGAGCACTGAGTCCCAGGCTCGCGTGGAATGACCCTGCCGTGGAGCCGAGAAGAAGCCTCTGTCGATCTTCCCTAACAGTGGGGGGCTGTCTACGTGCCTTACAACTGCCGGGCTGCCCCCAGCACCCAAAGAAGAAGCCTTCCACAGGAGGAAGAGGATATGGTCGGAGGGAGGTGGGGGCGGGGGCAGTTGCCAGGCAGGAAAAAAACCAGGCCACCAGCGACCTCCTTAAAAGTTACTCTTGGGGCGCCTGGGTGGCTCAGTCGGTTAAGCGTCCGACTCCGGCTCAGGTCATGTTCTCACGGTCCATGAGTTCGAGCCCCGCATCGGGCTCTGTGCTGACAGCTCAGAGCCTGGAGCCTGCTTCCGATTCTGTGTCTCCCTCTCTCTCTGCCCCTCCCCTGTTCACGCTCTGTCTCTCTCTGTCTCAAAAATAAATAAACATTAAAAAGATTTTTAAAAAAAGTTACTCTTCTTAGCTTATTCCTTCCATCTATTTAAACATGTAATTTCCTAGTCCCTCAAGAGAGGTCTTAGAAAGTGTGGAAGGACCAAGAGAGAACAGAGCCAGCCAAGGAAGGATTTTTTTTTTTTTTTTTTTTTTTTTCAGTTTTCCCCATTCAAGATGTTCCCTTCTACTAACAGATGTCTCAGCTCTGCTCCGGATGGATGTGACTTCTCCCCTTTGCCCCTCTGAGGTCTGGCATAAGCACCCTCCCACTCTTAGCACATGCACGTGAAAGGGCAGACCTAGGCCGGCTGACTAGTGACTGTGTCCCCAAAGTGGCCGCAGAAAGAAGTTCCCGCTCAAACCTCAGACCACGCCTCCTCCCCTTGAGTAACTTATGTTTTCTAAGAAAGCAGGCTACCGATTGATGCATTCTTCGCAAGTCTGAGGGGGGAGGAAGGGGAGTGTGAGAGGCGTGGAAAGTGTGAGTAGAAGAGGGAGGGCTTCTCTCAGGTAGGGGCCGGAGGCAGGAGCCCTCAACCCTGTCCAGGCTTAGTATGACCTGGGAGCATTTTAATAACTGACCCCTCCCCAAACCAATTAAATCAGAGTCTCTGGGGATGGTGTTTGGTGCTAGGTATTTATATAGCACAGCATAGGTATTTATATAGGTATTTATATAGCCAATGGTTCATAGGTGACCAGTGAGAAACGTTCTGTATACACTGAGGCCAAACATGTTCGAGATCCTCAGACACAGTGGTTCTTACACTTCAGGTGCATCAGAATCTCCTGGAAGACTTGTTCAAACACAGATTGCTGAGCCCCACCCCCGGAGTTTCTGATTCAGTGGGTCTGTGACCACCAGGCCCAACATTTGCATTTTTAACAAGTTCCAGGTGACGCTGATAATTGCTGATCTGGGACCACACTTTGGCAGCCAATAGGCTGAGGCCATGACCCTTCCCCGGCCAATCGGCTAAGGCCATGATCCCTATAAAACCTTTGTGCTTTTGAAACTCGCTCTCTCTCTCTCTCTCTCTCCCTCTCCGGTATCTCACCACTGCGTCAGTGCAGGTAGGAGATTGAGCTCGAGCTAGCTCGAATAAAGGCTCTTTGCTTTTGCATCGGACTGGGCTCCCTGGTGGTCTTTGGGGATCACGAATTCTGGGCATAACACATGTCCTCAATTAAAGTGGGGACAACAGCAGGGCGCCTGGGGGGCTCAGCCGGTTGAGTGTCCAACTCTTGATTTCAGCTCGGGTCACGATCTCAGTTTGCGAGATCGAGCCCCACATTGGGCCCTGCAGAGCCTGCTTGGGATTCTCCCTCTCTCCCTCCCTCTCTCTCTGCCCCTCCCCTGCACCGTCTCTTTCTCTCTGTCTCACAAAAAGTGGGTACAACAGCCCAACCTCGGATGGAAAGTCCACCCCAGAATGCTCACATCAGCTCCAACAGCAAGCAAGGCAGCAGCCCAGCCAAGGGCTCTGAGCTTCCGAAGTTAAAGCGGCTTCGACCTGAGGGGCCCCTGGGCTCTGCCACGACAGACTTCAGATGTAGGAAGACATGTATGTTTAGAGGTGACGGTGCCCAAAGCTGAGAGACCGACACAACCACCCCTGGGCCACACTCTCCTGAGCACCTCTGGCTGCTAGAGAGGACGGGGCTCTGGAACCACACAGAGTCGATTGTGAAGAATTTGGAGGCCAAAGGCACAGTTTATGGAGCTGCTTTGGATCAGTGACATGAACTCTTGGAGTCGTAGTACGTTTGTTTGTCAAGTGAAAATGACATAAACCCAGGGAAGTTGTAAGTGTTAAATGAGACAATTGGGCCAGAGGGCCTAGAAGAGTGTCACAGAGATTTGTCGTGTGGGGCTGGGGAAGAACACCGGGAGTCCTAGCTTCTGACTGGTCTTCCTGGGGACAAAGACAGCTAATCATCTACTCCGATATCAGCCTTCCCTGCTTAGCTGGGCAACAGCTCTCTGGAATAAAGATCTCACTGCCCAGCCTATCCTGTAGCTAGCTGTGGCCATGGGAAGATGCTCTGGGTGAGACACTCCATTTATATGGGAGTGGCACATGCATCTGGTGTTACCGGGAGGACTGGGCCTCTGCACCCTCTCCTCCTCCCCCCGCCCACCTGGGGCCAGAGCGTAAACTAGCTGGCTGAACCTGAACTAGTCAAATAATCGCATCGGCCTGGAGGACGGCCGTGATGAGGTGGAAGGAGCCTGGGTCCCTGACAGCTTCCCAGAGCCCAGACTCCCTACCTCTGGATTCATTTATAGGACAGCAAGATAAACTGTGTTGTCTGAGCCACTTCTGTTTTAGGTTTTCAGTCATACACAGACAGGTCCAGTCCTAACTTCAACATCACTCGTGCTGTATTTAAAGCTGTGAAAATAATGATTAGCAGCTTACCATCTTAAGAGTCGCCTCTCCTATTGATATATGCCTCCCCCGACTCAGTCTCTTATATCCCACAGTCCCCCACTGGCCAGGCTCTCTTTTGTCTATAGCAAGTCACGGTGCACCCAGAAGGGTTTTCCAGCTAATTCAAGGAACAGGGCTCTTCTGTGGGCACCCAACACAAGAAGACCCCAGAGTCACTGAATCTATTCGAACATCAAAGTCAGATTATGTTCATGAGAGGAGGCAATGCACATCCACAAAGTGGGGGCAAGGGGGTGAGGCCTTCTGAGGTATTCTGAACGCCTTAAATGCCAACACTGCAGGGACCTTCTTAAAGATCCAGAAAGACCCACTCATAAACTTCCTTGCCCGAAAGAATCCCATGGTTTGTTTTGGTGGTTGCTGATGGTACTTGGCTGGTTTGTTGGGTTATGTGTGTGTGGTAAAATATACATAACATAAAACTTACCACTTTAATCATTTTTAACTACACTGTTTACAGACATTAAGTGCATTCACATTGTTGTACAACCATCACCCCCAGAATTTTTTCACTTTCCCAAACTGAAACTCCGTACCCATTAAATAACTTCCCACTCCTTCCTCCCCTCTGCTCCTGCCAACCCCCATTCCACTTTCTGTCTGGATGAACTTGACTTCTCTAGGAACCTCATAGAAGTGGAATCCTACAACATTCGTTCTTTTGCGTCTGGCTTATTTCACTTAGCATAAAGTCTTCAAGGTTCATCCATGATGTAGTGTGCGTCAGAATTTCACTCCTTTTTTTTTTTTTTAATTTTTTTTTAACGTTTATTTATTTTTGAGACAGAGAGAGGCACAGCATGAACGGGGGAGGGTCAGAGAGAGATGGAGACACAGAATCTGAAACAGGCTCCAGGCTCTGAGCAGTCAGCACAGAGCCCGACGCAGGGCTCGAACTCACGGACCGTGAGATCATGACCTGAGCCGAAGTCAGACGCTTAACCGACTGAGCCACCCAGGCGCCCCGGAATTTCACTCCTTTTAAAGGTGGAGCAATAATCCTGTGTGGCGTGGCTGTATCACGTTTTATTTACCCACCCACTCTTCTGTGGTGGCCACTTGGGTTGCTTCTACCTTTTAGCTATTGTGAATAACGCTGCTACGAACGTGGGTGTGCAGAGCCTCTGTATTGGGGGACCTCCATACCGTCAAGGATTCCTTCGGAGGAAGAGCATGTGGGTGTAGTTTTTCCAGTAGTGGGGGAAACCGTGTTTCCAAAACTGAATTATGCACCACAATTACCCGGGAACTCTTACACGCAAAGTCTTGGGTGTCCCTCTGTCCAAGACTATTAGATGAGATTATCTGGGGGGAGCTGGGAATCTGGAATTTAACACAAGTTTCTCATGCCACTCATCTGCCCCAGCAGCATCTACTACACACACCCAAAGAGCGACAAGCTTTGTTAGACACGGGGTCCCGGGTTGCCTTGCCCTCCACTTGCGGCAAAAGCTTCTTGTAAGGAAGGGAAGGAGTGAGCAAAGCCATCTTCCTGTCTGGTGAGGAACCAGAGCGACAGCTTTCACTGCTCAGGACTCAGCTGCTTACTGGCCTGATTGTCCTTGTTAATCTGCCAGGAGTGGGCAGAGGAACTTCCTCGAGGAGTGTTTTCATGCACTCTTCCACACACAGGATCTGATTGGCCCTGTTTTTTCACTATCCGATATCGAAGGCCCTTATTTGACAATGCCTTGGGTCCATCTTTCTCAGAGGTGGTTTGGCTTCCTTCCACCTAGCCTATCGGAGCTTGATTCAGTGGGTTGTGCCGGAGTGGCAGGGTCACCCGACGCATGGTTTGGCCTCTCCGCCGATGGCCTGAACCTACAGGAGTGCTCTTAGGGGTCTGTGGGTCCTCCCGGAGAGGCACTATTCCCCAAGGAATGCAGTGAGCATAGCTTTCCTCCTTTGAGCACCTGATTTTTTCTGATCAGTTTTTTTTTTTTAAGTTTGACTTTGTAGTTTGTTATAGCATCATTCGTACTGAGCTTATAACATTTGGAAACTGTAGGAAAATAGAAGGAAGGAGGGGGAAAAATCACTGCTAATCCCACCCCCCAGAGTCTACCATTTTGGTGAATTCCTTCCTGTCATTTTTTTGGCATAGTGTTTTATGTGCTCAGTGATCACATCATATAAGTGTTTTCCCATGTTATTATAAAATCATCCACGCATTTCAGTGGGTGCATGTCTCTACCATGGTTTACTCAATCCTTTCCTTACTTTTAAACATTGTTTTGTTGTTTCCAACTTTTCTCTATTGAAAACAGTACTCCGATGAACATCTTTAGACAGAATGCCTCTTACAATATTTTCCCTTAAGGCAAAGTCCAAGAAATAGGATTATTAAGTCAAAGTCCTGAACATATTAAGGCCTTTGATATGCAGCCCATCTAATTTTTGAAGGGACTGGTTCCAAATTACACAACCACGAACCAATACAAGAAAGGGGCACCATTACCTAGATCCGAGTCTAGTTGTTCACAACGCGGAGTGATTTTGCCCCCGGGGGCATTTGATAACGTCTAACATTTTTGGTTTTCGCAATAGGAGGGATATTCCTGTTTGTATCTGTTGAGGAGAGGCCAGGGACTCTGCTAAGTGTCCTACAGCGCATATTGCAGCCACGTACAACAAAGAAGCATCTGGCCCAGAATGAGAATGGGGTCAAGGTTGAGAACGCTACTCTGTTGTAACCATGACTTGGACCACAACCCATTCAGGGAGAAAAACACAGAATCTTATCAGTTCAATTTCAGGGCCCAGCTGTCAGCTGCTGTTGCTTCTGTCAGTGCCACACGATGTTAATGATTAAAACCAGTCTAAACACCAGCTCAGTGTGTCTTTGTCCACTATTAGCACCCTGCTCCGAAATCAGATTTCACTTTAACCAACCCAGGGCACTACCTGAAGAACCTTTTACCATGGAGCCCTGACAGTTCTTACTAGTCAGCTGCCCGTGGTTCTCAGTCCATTCCACTGCCACGCGGAAGAACTATTCTGACACAATTCAAAATGGGGGGATCCAGGGGTGCCTGGGTGGCTCAGTCGGTTGAGTGTCCAACTTCGGCTCAGGTCATGATCTCACAGTCTGTGTGTTCGAGCCCTGCATTGGGCTCTGTGCTGACAGCTCAGAGCCCGGAGCCTGCTTCAGATTCTGTGTCTCCATCTCTCTCTGACCCTCCCCCGTTCATGCTCTGTCTCTCTCTATCTCAAAAATAAATAAACGTTAAAAAAAATTTAAAAAAAAATGGGGGACCCATATGTTCTAATTTTGAGAAATTTTCTGGGATCTTATGCAAATTTACCCACACGTCACCCCTTCTCAAACCTGTGTAACAAACCCAAACCCTGGGACTCTGAAGACACGATTTCAGAGCCACTCATTTAATCTGTGGTAAAGACAGATAATCCTTCCCAGTATCTGTCCTCCTGTTCCTCCATGGTAATAGACTCTCCAATCTTTAGCTGGTCAATGGCTTCTCAGAATAAATACCGCATTTCCCAGACTTTCTTGCAGCTATCCAATGGCTTATAAGTGGAAGTGTTGAGTGTAACTTCTGGTGGCATCATTTCAGAGGCAATGTGTCCTTTTTTACTGATGCTATAAATAAACGTGGACATTCTGGCTTGATCTAAAGCAGCCATCTTAGACCAGGAAGTGGAAGTCAAGTTCAGAGGATGTCAGAGCAACAAGATAGAAGGAACCTGGGTCCTTGATGATCATGGAGTTACAGTCCCAGCCCTGTAATCTTTACTGCCAGGCTTCACCATGTGGGAGAGAAACAACCCCATGTTTAGTTTAATCCACGGTTATTTTGGTCTCTGTTACAGCTGAACCTAATCCTAAGTGACATAATCCAACTTCCTCATTTGAAAGAAAAATGCAGGCCTGAATGGACTATATCAGGCTTGGTTCGTGGTGCCTTTCCTGCCAGCTGTCTGGGAGTTTGCTGAATAAGAAAAAAAAATGAATCATTTAAGAGAAATGGTGTATTTTGGGATACCTTATGAGGTTGATAACACAAAAGAAGATAAAAGACTTGAATTTGGAGGAAAGCAAAGGCTTCGGAATATGTGAGATGAGATTTGGGGCACAGTAAGGAAAGGGAAAATAAAGCATCAGCCCTCATTTTTCAGGGTTAGATCTCCTGAATCTGGGAGTAGTTAAAACTCTAACGACACTCTTGTTGATGTAATGATCCGTTTTTAGCAGTCAGCATGTCTGAATGCAGAGACTGTTTATAGAGCGGCGTAATTAATAGATACTTCATGGAAGTGATTGTTGCTGGTTCAATTATTCTTCAAGAGATTGGACAGATCAAGAGAGTGTTCTGGAAGGAGAATCAACCTTTCTTTTCTCCCCTTCAGGATAAGTGAGCACTCATAATTTATTAAAATTATCCCCTTGGTTTCATTTCACTCACAAAGGAAATATATGCACCTTCTTAAAATATACAGATTTATTTCCCCTAGAATCTAGCAGGTAAAGAGAAAGAAAATCGGCATCCTATTGAGTTAGAAGAAAGCTGTGCCTTCACATTGCCTAAGCAACCAGTCACTCAGGACAATTCTGCCAAAACACCCGTCGACTGTGTGAAAAATCCCTCAGCCTGGTTACGTGACATCCCACAGCCTTCTGTTTGCCCTTCCTGGATCAGGTAACTGAATTTTTTATTTTCTCTTGCCAGTATTGGCATCCCAAGGACACTGCTGCAGGTAGAGCTTTGACTTCATAGAGGAAGTCATCTATCTTTAATACTCCCCGCAGGGTGACTCCCCTCACGACCATCAGAGAGTGCTCTACACAAATAAGGTTCCGCCTCCCCCTGGAGCTTGAAGGGTCAGATGAAGTCCAGTCTCTGGGACAAGCAGAAACAATTAGAAAGATGATCATTAATTGGCCTTCCCCCTTTTCTGCTTCTCAGTGCCCAGAAAATGGTTTTTCTTGGCTCTAGGACTCTGTGGAGTGAAAACCTAGTCCAGATTTGCTTGGATCCTTCTTCTCTAAGCGACGAATTCTTGATGGAAAATATGCTTATATCACATAGGCCCACACCAAAAAGAAGGGAAAGCTTCCATTTATCCTGTCTTTTTGATTTCAGTTCAGCCCCTGGAGGCAAAGTCAGCCCAGGCAAGTACTTCACGGCCCAGAAAACAGTCGGGTCTGGCTGGCTGCACTGTTATCATAGTGCAACAGAACATTGGCAGCAGCCTCTTGAGCAAGTTGCTGTGTCTCTGAAGGCTGTTTGCATCACAGGAGAGTAACTCTGAGCTGCACCAAGATTCCACCTACGAAACATGTGGGTGACCAACCCCGTGTACATCCACTTTGCTATGCTATCGCTCTTCTCGTCTGTGACCGGCCTACTTTCCTACCTACTTCTCTCATAACCCTTCTAGCCAGTTCCAGCTTCACTTGAGCCGCCACAGCCTGGTTCTATCTGCTACTTTAGTCCCTCTCTTCAACCAACAGTGGGCTGGAGCCAGCTCCCATTGGCTTAGAAAGCCATGTGTGCATAGCCCTTCACAATGTCATGTTCAATAGCATCACATTGGTAGCTTGAAATCAGGCACAGTAAAGGTAATTACACCACAGAAATCAGCAAAATCTGCAAGTAGAGCTCTCCCACCCCAACCCAGGGAGCCAGCTAAACATTTACCACCACATGCTGGATCTATCCCTTTTGAAAAGGGGCAAATATATGTCCGTTTATCACAATCAATGTAAATAACACACTAAATTAAAAAAGAATAAAAAAAAATAAAGAATTGTAGGCCAACCTTAATTGGATTCTGGTTTGAACAAACTGGCTGTAAAAAATATTTGGAAAAATTTGAAACCAAATACGGATAATATTAAAGAACTCATGTTAATTTTCTTAGGTGTAAAAATGATATCATGGTGAAACAGGGGAATTTCCTCAGCCTGACAAAGGACGTCTACAAAAAACATATAGCTAACATCGTACTTGAGAGAAACAATGTTTTCCCACTAAGATCATGGACAAGGCAAGGATGCTCCCCCTTCTCTTCAGCATTATGCAAAAAGTCCTAGCTAACGCAGTAAGACAAGAAAATGAAACACAAAGGGTGGATACATATTGAGAAGGAAAATAAATCTGTGTTTATTTATACAACATGGTTGTCTGTGTAGAAAATCTGAAAGAATCAATAAAAAAACCTTCTGGAACTAACCTTCGGCAGGGTTGCAGGATATAAGATTAACATACAAAAGTCTATCACTCTTCAATACACCAGTGATGAACAAGTGGAATTTGCAATTAAAAACACATTATTACTTGTGTCCATGATACTTAAATAAAAATATTTTAAAAACCACATTATCATTTACATCGGCACCCCCCAGAATAAAATACTTAGATATAAATCTAAACAATGTACAAGATCTGTATATGAGGAAAACCACAAAACTCTGATGAAAGAAATCAAAGAACTAAGCAAATGGAGATATTTCATATCCATGGATAGAAAGATTCAGTATTGTCAAGATGTCCATTTTTCTCAACTTCAAAGTCCTAGCAATCCAATCAAAGTCCTAGCAAGTTATTTAGTGGATATCAACAAACTGATTCTACAGTGTATATGGAATGTCAAAAGACCCAGATAGCAGTACAATATTGCAGGAGAACACTCAGAGGACTGAAACTACCTGACTTCAAGACTTACTATAAAGACATAGTAATCAAGATTGTGCGATTAGAGAAAAACAGATGAAAGAATAGACAAATAGATCAATGGAACAGAATAAATAGTCCAGAAATGGACCCACATCAAAGATCAACTGATCTTTGACAAAGTGGCAAAGGCAATACAATACAGGAAAGATAATCTTTTCAACGAGTGATGCTGGCACAATCAGAAATCCACATTAAAGAAAAAGGTACCTAAACACAGACCTGACGCCCTTCACAAATTAACTCAAAATGGACCATGGACCTAAATGTAAAATGCAAAACTATAAAGCTCCTGGAAGATAATGCAGGAGAGAGTCTAAATGACATTGGGTATGGCAATGACTTTTTAGATAGAGCACCAAAAGCACAATCTATGCCTTACAATCACTGAGAAGCTGAACCTCATTTAAATTAAAAACTTCTGCTCTGCGAAAGACTGTCAAGAGAGTAAGGAGACAAACCACAGGCTTGGGAGAAAACATTTGCAAAAAGCTTATCTGAGGAAGGACTACTCTCCAAAATAAAGGATTCTTTTTTAAAATTTTTTTTTAACATTTATTTATTTTTGAGAGACAGAGAGAGACAGAGCATGAGTGGAGGAGGGGCAGAGAGAGAGGGAGACACAGAATCCGAAGCAGGCTCCAGGTTCTGAGCTGTCAGCATGCAGCCTGATGCGGGGCTCGAACCCACAGACTGTGAGATCATGACCCGAGCCGAAGTTGGACACTCAACTGACTGAGCCACCAAGGCACCCCCAAAATAAAGAATTCTTAAAAGTCAACAGGAAGAAAATGAAGAATCTGATTTTTTAAATGAGCGAAAGATCTTAACAGATACCTCACTAAAGAAAATATACAGATGAAGCATATGAAAGCATGTGAAAAGATGTTCAACATCCTCTAATCATTAGGTAATTGCAGGTTAAAACAACAAGGAGATACCACCATACATACACCTGTAAGAATGACCAAAACCCCAAACCCTGACCACACCAAACGTCGTCAAGGGCATGGAGTAACAGGAATCGTCCCTCACTGCTGGTGACAATGCAAAACGGTACAGCCACTTTGGAAAAACAGTTTGGCAGTTTCTTATAAAACTAAACCTATTGGGGCACCTGAGTGGCTCAGTCGGTTAAGTGTCTGACTCTGGATTTCAGGTCAGGTCATGCTCTCTCGGTCCGTGCGTTCGAGCCCCGCATCAGGATCCGCGCTGGCAGTGTAGAACCTGCTTGTGATTCTCTCTCTCTCCCACTCTCTCTGCCACTCCCTGCTCGTGCTCTCTCTCCAAGATAAATAAATAAACTTAAAAAGAAAACCTAAACGTATTTTCACCGTACAGTCCTGTAGCTGTGCTCTTTGGTATTTACCCAAGTTAGGTGAAAAGTTATGTCCACACAAAACATGCACATGGATATTTATGGTAAAGCTACCATATGGCAAAGCTATTCATAATTTCCTAAACTTGGAAGTCGCCTAGAGCTGCTGTCCTTTAGTAGGTGAGCAGATAAATAAACTGAGGTGCATTCAGACAAGGGAATATTATTCAGTGCGAAAAGGAAATGAGTAACCAAGCCATGAAAATACATAGAGAGACCTTAATTCATATTACAAAGTGAAAGAGTCTAATCTAAAAAGGCTACATACTGTGTAATTGCAACTATATGATATTCTGGAGAAAGCAAAACTGCGGAGACGGTGAAAATATAAGCGGTTGTCAAAGGTTAGAGAGTTAGACGAAAAGGCAGAGCACCGAGGATTTTTAGGGCAGTGAAACTATCCTGCACAAAGTTGTAAGGGTGGATATATGTCATCGTACACGCATCAAAACAACAGAATGCGCAACACCAAAAGCAAACTGTGATGTTCTATGGCCTTCGGGTGATCATGGTTTGTCAACGTAGGATCGTCAGTTTTAACAAATGTACCGCTCTGGTGACGGATGTTGACGATGGAGGAGTCTATACATATGTGGGGGCAGGCGGTGGGGGAACCCTCTTGTACTTCCCACTCAATTTTGCTAAAAATCTAAAAGTGCTCTTAAAAAAAGTAGCCCATTTCAAAAGAAATGGCGTTATGGTTACGTAGGGAATCGTTTCTGCCACGTAAAGAAGTATTTAGGGATTACGTGTCATCGATTTACTTAAAAATTTTTTTTTTAAATCTTTATTTATTTTTGAGAGAGAGAGAGAGAGAGACAGAGCATGAACGGGGGAGGGTCAGAGAGAGAGGGAGACACAGAATCCGAAGCAGGCTCCAGGCTCCGAGCGGTCAGCACAGAGCCCGACGCGGGGCTCGAACTCACGACCCGTGAGATCATGACCTGAGCTGAAGTCGGCCGCTCAACCGACTGAGCCACCCAGGCGCCCCTCACGGTAGTAATTTTTAAGAGAAACTCCCAGCCATGAAAGCTCTGGGTTGGGCAAGCTCAAGTAGCACTGTTCATTTCTGTCCCCTAAAATCTGGGCCCGTATTGCTCGAAAAGTTGTAAACCTATCGATATGTTATAGTCCCGGGGAAGGCCTGTGACAGCACACGTGTGGATATCGCAGAGTCCGCGGCAAGCCAGGGCTCTGCCTGCCCCTGTGTGTGCGTGGGGATCCCCCAGGTTAAGTCTGCAGTGGGCAGAAGGGGGAAGTCGCTGAGAGCAGGCGTTTCGGGCCTTCTTGGTTAAGCTGGAGGCAGCTGAGGGCAGCACACATTTCACCGGTTTACTTTTGTGCTTTTTGCAGCTGTGTAGACTGAAAACAACTGTTTTGCACCAACCCCATAAGAATGACACCTCCCTCCGTTTTGTTCAGTCAAATGCTTTGGTTTCGTCTAACGGCACTTGGCATGTTAGACTATTCTCTGAACAGCAGATACCATTTAATCAAAATAATATTTTTTAAATCAGTATTTTCTTGTACTGATGCCTGCCCCTTTTCTTCAAGGGGAGTGCTCTAGCTTTGGGGAGTTGTAGGGACCTTATAAATGAGAAGAAAAGGAGTTTATCCTTAGCTTCTAGCATCCAAACTAGGATTTTAGAAATGTCTTTGGGGAAGGGGTTTTGTAAGTCCCTCTATCACTACCCTTTAGGGAGAACGGCAGTCCTGATGGACCTGGTGAGGCCAGCCCTTTAGGTCACAGAGCCCATTTAAGCAGGAAGAGGAAGGGGGCCAGGGAGGGGGAAGTCAGCGTCGAGTGTGTGTCCTCAACGTGGCCTCTGGGCTCGGGCAGTGTGGCGGGTGGATGCAGAGAAACTGGGGACACCACTTCCGCCCGTGTCTCATTTAGGACCCTGGGAGGAGATGACCCCACGAGCTCCCCACACCGACCTTCCCTGGGAGGCCACATCGGAGAACGCTCAGAGGCCCCGTGATCTAGCAGAGGGAGTTTGGCTCTTCTGTGACGCGGAAGGCACCCTACAGTCGCCGTGTACTCTCTCGGGGGACAGCGAAGCCGAATTGAGAGGCGCTGGGCCTGCCGGGAGCCCCTGGTGGAAGGAGAGGTGGCCTCAGAGCAGAGGAGCGTGGTACAGAAACTCAGAAGACTCTCAGGCACCAACAGAAGCAACACTGGGCCAAGCCAACCTGAAAGAGACCAGTCTGTGTGCGACAGAAGCAGCGGAGGACAGCAGAGACATCAGCAGGACAGCAGACCCAGTGGCCAGTGTCCACACAGCAACCCCAGCCAGCTGCCGCGTGGCCGAGGCTGGCTCTCACATCTCCCCAACCATCCCCCCCTCCCTCTGACACCACAGGGTCACGTAAGACACAGCGCTGTCCCCTGTATTTACAGGTCACCTCAGCGGAGCTGAAAGTGGAGCGCTTTCCCCGAACAACCTAGGAAGGCCGTTTAAACGACTGCGTTCAACCCAGCACGCTGGACCTACGTGAACATGGCCGGTCCTGCCCGACAGAGTGGACCCTCCTGATGAAGAGTAGACCAGTGGGAGAAAAAGTGAAGACACTGCATTTTCTTTGCTCACCTGAATGCTAGGTGACAAGATCCAAATCGTGCTACAGCCGAAGTTTGTCCCGGGACACGTCCTTCTCCCAAGATGCTCACGTGACGAGAGTCCAATGACCAAATGCATCTGTGGCCACCTGGATCCTGGGTGCCCCTCCGGGAACTGTACAAGGCACCTTGACATATTGAGGGTTCCCAATGGTGTGCAGTGAAAAACCTGTTGAATCTTTGTTCATCTCAGCCCCGTGCCTGGCCCCCGCTTCTCCCTTCGGATGACCTCCATTAATGTCCCAAGTACGTGTGTTCTCAGGAACCCACTGGCATCTTGTTCAGTGGGAAAGAAAGTTTGCTGGGCTCACCGAGGAGAAGCCACCTTTAGGCTCCAACGGGCAGGTGGTCCCAGTTCCCAGGTGGCTCAGGCACAGGATGCAGACCCCTTCCAGCATTTCCAGCCCCTTGTCAACAAGCGCATTCGTGTGATTAGGGTCCGGTGTATCCTACATGCAGGACTTGTCTGTAGCTGATTGACGCTTTTCATTTTGCTGCTGGAAACAAACTGTTGAGACACACACGTATTTCTGGTTTTCCTACACAAACCATTTACGGAGGTGGGAAGAACAGTGGACTAAGGAATGTAGAAAACCCCGGGTTTGAAGTTTCTGCTCATGCACTAGTGGACTACCAGCCCCAGCTCAAGTGTCAACGAAACCGTCAAAGGCAAATGGAAGCAGACTTGGAGCCTGCCCCGAAAACCTCCCAGAACAGGATGTGGGCTCCTCAAACTCCTCAGGAATCCCTGCCAGTCACTCCCACGGCCTCCTTTCCGTCTTAGCCCTCCCGGTGCTTGTCTGTAAGACCTAAGCATCCTTGATTGCATCTCGTGTTCCCGGGGCCTCCTGAAGAGCCCAGGTCCCCACTTCCCTCCTCTTTCCCTTGACCAGCTGTTGGTATAGGGCTTTTCCCTTCTCTCCTGCTGTGGCCTGATGACTTCGAGAGAACCACCGGGCTGAGACCAGACCGTCTATGGCCTTGGACATCCCACAGAGTCTCAGCTTCTTTCCATAATGACATTAACAAAAGCCACCTTTTGCAGGGCCGTTATGGGATCGAAGGAATCAAAGTCTACCCAAGTCTGAGGTTCACTGGAAAGCCCAATGCAAATGCTCCTTGTTGGGGCCCCTGGGTGGCTCAGTTGGTTAAGTGTCCGACTTAGGCTCAGCTCACGATCTCACGGTTCGTGGGTTCGAACCCGCATCGGGCTCTGCTCTGACAGTGAGGAGCGTGCTTGGGGCTCTCTCTTGCTCTCCAGCCCCTCCCCCACTCGCATGCTCGATCCCTCTCAAAATAGATAAACTTTCAAAAAATCCTACAAATGTTCCTTGCTATTCTGTTTTTATATAACTTAATTTTTGATGTTACACACTATCTCTAGTGACTCTCCAAAGAGCCAGCGTTGCTCTCTGTTTTCTCATCTAAAGAACAAAAGGTTTAGTGCAGTATTTTTCTACCCAGAAAACTTTTAAATAAGGAAGGAGGGGACCAGTGTCCTCAGATACCTCCCATGAAACGCCCCTGCGAGAGCATGCTTGGGCCTGCACAGATAGGTGCCTCCTCGACCATTTCCCGCTCCACTTCCAGTTTCTATTCGTATGGGAACTGCTGACGCTGAGTTTTGCACTGGCTTCGATTTTCTGTTGGCCTTCATTACTTCCTTCCTCCCTCCCCGGCTTCCCAAGCTTTTGTGATGTTGAAACCTTTGGCATACAGGGCTGCTGACATACCTTTTGTACACCAAGCTGTTGTGCTCTACTTTTAGAAGTAAACACAATCACATGTTGTTTTAAAGAGCTTCTGGAAACCTCTGGGGGAACAGAGTCTATCCAGCTCTGACAGATTTTGAGCAGAAAATGTCCGGTTCTTCCTACCCTATTAGTGGAGTATCTGTTCCAGGTCTCAGTGTCGACAAAACCATCAAAGGCAAATGGAAGCCAAGCCTTGGACCCTTTACCACTTTTTTCACACAGAATGTGGGCTCAGATATGCTGAACCAGTCACATTTCTGGCAGCACCATCAAAACCGCCAACCAAAAATCATGTTGGGGAAGCTGAAGTAAGGGCAAACCCCCTGAAGAATACTCTTAAATCACTGAAGGTGAAGGGGATATATTTTAATACCCCAACAACCCCTGGATTATTTCTGAGCCAAGTGAATCACGGTTGCATTGGATTTCCAGCCGTATCGGTTTCCCCACGCAAGTATTACAGTCCTCGGAGAGACATCGACCAACAAGGACAAATCCAGGGCTGAAAGTCAAGGTAGCTCTCACTCTGTTGGCAAGTGAGGGGCTTCCTGAGGAAATCAGAGCCAGAGTCTGAACGTGATTGGAAAACTCCATAACCCCCAATATTTGGTCGTCTTCTTGTCCCTGTGTCATTATAAGATTAGATTCTATTTGGTGAAACCTGTCATCCAGTCGACCTTGGGATTTCCATTTGTAAATCATTAGCAATCACAAATCGTCACCACCCCCCCTCCTTTCCAAAAGGTGAAACTCTCATGTGTGGGAAGTGCTCACATATAACATTTTCTGTTTGCATCCGTTCTCTAGTAAAGCCTCACTGCAATCCCACGAGGATGGGGCAAGTATTACCAGTCTCATCTTATGGTTGAACAAACTAAGGGTTGGAAAGTTTGAGGGTGCTCCACCACGGTCCTATTGCTGGTAATGACAGAGCTACTAAGTCTCATGTGCTTTCTTTTCATTCAGCAGCTTCTTAACCTAGAGCCTTTTGTCTGTCTTGGAGAGATCACCTGGAAAAACTTATATGTATATGGACTTTTCTAGAAAGGGGATCTACAGCTGTCATGGGATTTCCAAAGAGATACAAGCCTCAAAAATTGTTAAGAACACACTAACTATTTTGTTTGGCCGAGAGAAGATGTTCGACATTTGCGTGCAGAGTTGAATTGAGGATGGGTGGGAGTGGGGGTAGGGTGGGAAGATGGGTCTCAGAGGGCTAGCACTCTGTTTATCCAGAAGAGTGCCCTGTGGGGAATGACCTCAGAGCTGCCACAGTTGAGTTCCTGTCATGGTAACTCAGAGAATACATGTAGAGGTTGGGGAGCAGGCCAGGACAATTTCCTGATGGATATATAGCCCAGAGGCCAGGATCAACCAAACTCACCTAGAGAAGAAATATCCCTAAAGAAGTTTATAGAGAGGACACTATTGAAAGAGAGAAATCACCACCAACCCCTCTCTTGGACTTGGAGTCTGGGGGCCAGTTTAAGGATTCCTTGGTCTTTTCTGGAACGAATGGACCCTCCAGAACTTCCCTAAAGCAGCAGAGTAATGAAGGAGGAGGTTCCTGCCATCCAGCTGGCCCAAGGCTCATTACAGAGTGAGACAAAGTCAGGGTTGAGCTTCCCAACCTCATGCAGAGAAGATAAATGAGTATGAGGCTTTGGCAAAGAGCTGAAACAAACATGGAGATCAAGGAGTGTCATTGTCAAGCCAGTTGTCATCTTGGCAACTGGACCAGCTTTTGCTATACCCATTTGGGCTTCTTAAAGAACTAGCCATGTATCACGGTTTGGCATCCATTCAGTGACACGAAGTAAAATCAGGACATTTTTGTCCTAACAATAGAATAGTATGCCCCTTCTTGGCTAGCAGGACACATGCTGTTAGAATGTGTAAAATCTGATTATATTGGGCAGTAAGAAGCAAGCATAAGAACCCCAAGTCAGCCTTCCAATTTGGACTCTTTTGGTCTTTGTATTTAACAGGATGTGTTTAGAGGAGAGATTTCCGTGGCCACTGAAACACAGAGGAACTTGGTGCCCAAAGAAGAATGAGGGGAAACAAGAGCCTGCGTGTGTGTCCCATGGTCAACAATGAGGCCGGAAGCATCCATCTGGAAGGCAGTCAAAAAAAACAACTGCCCGCTGAAATGCTGAAGTACCAGTGCTCTGGAAATGGAGCACCTCTTTAGCAAAACTTTGCTGGATGACAGATATAAAAGGATGGGCATGTGAGAACGAGTTGTATAGGAAAAAGTTGGGAGCGAGGATTTTTAGCAGCCAAATAGTATGTGTTTGTGTGTGAGAGAGAGAGGGAGAGAAGGAGAGAGAGAGAAGGAGAGAAGGGAAGGGAAACCCAGATTCAGTTGTTGGAAATGCTCTATGATTAAAATTCAGCCCACAATTCATCTCAGTCCCTTTCAGTGGAGTCCTGGCACTAGACTTGAGTTGTGGCAGCTCCTTGAAGGATCCTGAGTATAATAGCATGGGAAGTTTCTATACATGATATGTTTCCAGATCCTTGAATTCTTCTTAATCAAGTTACGATGAGGGGGAGAGGCTCAAGCAGCAGTGCTGGCATTATTTTAATTCACCTAGTGGAAAATTATTGAAGCATATTTCATATAATTAGGGTCAAGAATGGATTTGGCATCATTTGAGGCAAATGCCCTAAACACAAAGCCGATTCAGCTGGCGTGATTTCTAGCCTAGAGAACAGCAAGTCTGGCAACAATTAACCAGGCAAGAGGAAACTGTATAGAAATCTCTGTTTGGCCACCCTCTGCACAGACCAGGGCGAAGAATTATGGAACTCTAGCAATTAGCAGTATAAGGGACCCACTGGAACACAGCAACATGTTGTGAGTAACGGCTTATGCCTGGAACATCTCAGGAAGTTTTATGAATGTTAATTTAGTTGTGCAATAGCCCAGGGAAGTAAGTGGTACTTGTGTTACAAACACTAGGCTTGCTGGGAGCTGGGCTTCCTTGAGACTCACAAGTGTCCTGGGATGAGTTGACCCTAGACCCTGATATATTTTTTAAATATATGATGCTGATATATTTTTTAAAAAGAAGTGAAGAAGTAAACCTACATTGTTAATAATACAGCTGATGAGCAGAAACTAGATTTGGAACAGAACCATGACGCTCAGCACAGATGCTTCTATTCGGGACCACAAAAAGTTGTCCTGAGGCTTTAAGCTATCAGCTGTGTACAAGAAAGGATGGCAATGAAATCCCCAAACCAGCATTCTTAGACCATAAGTGTCCAGTGAGCTTGGCTGCCAGTGTGCGAAAGTCTGGGGTTCAAGTGTGGTAACATCTTGGCTTGTTGGTGGATGCTATGAAGCCAGAACCAAAAGTCACACATGGCATCATTGTGATTGTTTCACTTCCCCCTTAGGCTGCTCCCAGTGGATGCCTTGGGGATAAGACCAGTAGGCTTGTCTCTGGGAAAATTTCAAGGGGAATATTGGGAGGCAAAGTACCAAATTCTATTACATATGGCAGAGCTTATAAATGGGTAGATAGAAAAAGGAAGCCTCAGAGACAGAGATGACATAACGTAGGAGAGATTCAAATAACAGTGTCTTAAACAAGATGGAAGTTACTTCTCTCTTCTGTAACAACCTGGACATCAGCAGTCTAGGGCAGGTCTTATGGTGTATGATGGAAGGACCCAATCCCCTTCAGTCTTATTCTCTGCTGTCCCGAAGGTGCTGCCCTAAATGGTCTAAATGGTCATCTAAATGGTCCAAGAGGACTCATCACCACCATGTGTACATTCCAGCAGCAAAGGAGAAGAGGAGGGTACTCCTCTACCCAATAGGAGAGTAGCCTGGATGTTCTGCAAATCTCTTCCCATTGGTCAGGAGACAGCCATGTGGCCACACCCACCTGCAAGGGAGACTGGGAAATGTAATTTTTTTCCCCCTAGGTAGCCATGCACCCAGCCAAAAATTGTATTTCTTTTGAAGCAGGAGAGAGGCAGTCTCAAGGCATAAGGTGTGATGGCAGCCACATCTTTGGCTCCCTGTTAGAAACCTCCCACCTCATGCTCCTTCATCAGTTGCCCCTCCTCTTCCTCCTCTACCCCAGCATTTCTTTTTTTTTTTTTTAATTTTTTAACATTTATTCATTTTTTGAGAGACAGAGAGAAAGCACAAGCAGGGGAGGGGCAGAGAGAGGGGGAGACACAGAATTCGAAGCAGGCTCCAGGCTCTGAGCTGTCAGCACAGAGCCCGATGCGGGGCTCGAACCCACGAACTGCAAGATCATGACCTGAGCCAAAGTCGGATGCTTAACCGACTGAGCCACCCAGGTACCCCTACCCCCAGCATTTCTTTTCCCATGCCCCACATAGCACTTCGACTTCTTTTTCACACCCTCTTCTCGTGGGTGCCATGGCCCCACTCAGAACTCTCTTCTTGTCCTCCTCTTTTCATATTCTCTTCTTCCCACAAACCGGAGAAGCTTAAAAATAAGGAAAGACAAAGTCACATCTTGCAGGCACATCTGGCAAGCATTTTTTCCTGGCTGTAACTCCATGTATTATGTTGACCACTTTAAACAATTACCTCCCTAAATACAGTGGAGGCCTTCCATAAATAGGAAGGGGCTCTCACATTGTGCTACGTGTGCTCAAAAACGCTAAGTAAATTTCAAACACACGAATTGAGATCTGCTTTGTTCTGGGTGGTGGTGACATGGGTGGACCCATGTGAGAGACCAAATACCAAACAGACGATGGCCAGACCATGTAGGACAATAGAACTCTGACTCGCATGAGAAGCCCAGGGAGCCAAACCACAGCCTCTGCAGCAATTGGCCCAGAACGGAGTCAGGGCTTCGTCAATAGCTGCCAGCTTCCCCCCCCCCCCCCCGCCTTTTGTTTTTGCCACCACTGCCCCTACAGCCTGCTTCTAATTCAAGGCCAACCGGAAGAAGCCAAATGTCAAATACAGTCCCCTCACCAATCACATAGGATGCCTGCTTCTAGTTAACAGTCTCCTGCCTCCAATCTCTAATCAGGAGACTCCCGAAGCCATCCCTTTCTTCCCACTGTAAAGCTCTCTCACTCCTCTGCCTGCCTTGGAGTCTCTACCAAAGGCACGTGCTAACTACCTTGCTATAGCAACTTCTGAGTAAATAGCCTCTGCTTGTTCCCATTTGTTTATTTTATTCATTTTCACACTTGCAAAAAACGTACTGAGCTGAACATTTAAGATCAATGCTCTTTGTGCTGTTTATATGTCTTACCCACCAAAAAATTTAAAACCTTTACTTTGCTCAACCTTCTGAGTAAAGAAAAAATGAACAATATTAAGACAAGTAAAGGAAACGTAACGAATATGGTAAAACAAAATATGCACCATTGGTTTCATTGGGCAATATGAGAACCAAGAACTTCTCGTTGCCAGTTCACTTGCGATGCCACGGGCAGGCTTAGGAATAGCGTCTGGTTTTTATGAAAAGGCCATAATCGCTGTGCTAAAAAGGAAGATTGAAAGAAAAGATCCATAGAGGTTGTACATTCAGAGGGTCCCGAATGTATGAATTTTGGGGGCCCTGTCCACTCCCTAGAGTGCTCATGGAGGTTGGGAGAAACGAGACCACTGCTAGCCCTAAATATTAAAACTTCAGTGGGCATAGTGGGGCACCCAGGTGGTTCAGTCAGTTAAGCTTCCAGTCATGATCTCAGGCTTGTGGGATGGAGCCTGCTTAAGATTCATTCTTCTCCTTCGTCTCCTTCGTCTCCTTCATCTCCTTCGTCTCCTTCGTCTCCTTCGTCTCCTTCGTCTCCTTCGTCTCCATCTCCTTCTCCTTCCTCTTCCTCTTCTTCCTCTTCTTCCTTCTCTTCTTCCTCCTCTTCCTCCTCCTCCTCTCTCCCTCTCTCTCAAAATTTTTTTTACTAACAAATTCATACACACACACACCATGCCTCTGTTCTAGTGACACGCCTCTCAGTAATGGTCTATTTCGTCTTGGGGTATAACTTGTCCCACCCGATGCCCCCTGGGGGGACCCACTAAAGGTTGGTGGGATTGTCTTCCAACCTGGTCCCCAGGAGCTCTCAGAATACGACAAGAAAAGTTCCTCAGTTCTCTTCCATGGGGCAGTGGAGCCCATTATGCAAATTAAACCCAAACAATCAGGAAACCAAAAACTCCCTCACCAACAAACTGGTGTTGATTGTTTTATATTTTGAAGAATTTAATTCAGTGTAGTTCTAGGAACAAAATGGAACCCCCCCCCCCCCCGCCCCGAATTTTGCCTGACTTTTTGACATCAGTTGTGAGGCATTAAATATTCAAGGAAGTCAAGTATAAAGAGTGAGAGTGAGGCTCAGGATTGGGGGCGAGGCATCTCTGAAACTGGGAGAACCAACAGAGCCGTTGGTGAGAGGACCACAGGCTGTTCTTCCAGATTCCCAAGCTGAACTGCAAATGTAGAGGATAAGCCCTTTCGTTTGTACTGCAGTGAAAGTGAGGTCGACCAGGGGAAAGCAAGTATAGATGACTTGACATCCACCAGGGATCTCTGGGGCTCCCAGGACCTGAGCTCACAGCTCCCACCAGGGCCACAGGGATGAGGGATGAAGAAAAACATTGCCACTAACAGACGGTGGGTGTGAGACACAACTCAGTGATGTTACTGGGTTGCAAAGTAGAAGACAGGACATTAAATAGGAATGCCAGGGGCAAACCAACTCTCCACAAGTCCTGTGTGCAGCACGGACTCCTCACCTTCCAGGAGGAACATTACCTGTTGAGCGTCACAAGCCCTTCCTTGCTTTCTCAATTAATTCCCGGCAGCCCTCCGAGGGGTCTACTATTTCCCCCATTTAAAACTGTCTGCAGATGTCCTTAGGCTGGCACCAAATGTGGTGTCAATATCACCCCAATCATCACCTCTTGAGTGACAATATCTTGGCATGCTGCCACACCACCCCTGCCCAGGACGCTCTTGAATTCTCACCACTGAGGCCCAGAACCCAGCCCCCACCCCAGCAGTCACGTGTGCCACTCACGTGCAACCCCTCCTTTCCGAGTCTCCTGCTCTCCACTGCTCAGGTCCCTGAGCTGGCAGCTTTGTGCCCCAGCCTCTGTCCTCTCCTGCTGCCAAGAGGCCCCCCACTACCTTCCAGACTCGACCATATCCCCCAGCCTGACTCCCAGAGCCCTCCTCCTTGCAGCCCAGCCCTCAACCTCACTTCCCTGACAACCTCGCGGGCGCCTTCTTGGCCAACCTTATGTGCTCTCGCTGATTCTGTTTCGTTTCCCCCTTTTATTTATTTATTTATTTATTTATTTATAATTTTAATTTTTTCTTTCCCCCTTTTAAAAAAAAACATATTTCGTTATGAGATAGAACATAAAAAAAATCACACGTAGGATGTAGACAGCAATAAGAGAACTTCACTCGCCCATCCCCCACGCGCCAACCATAATCTACAGAGGCCCATCAGAGAACTAAATTCACAAGGAAACCAGGGGAACTAAATTCCGAAGATGACAAAGCCCTTCAAGGAGGTAAGGGACACATGTACTGGTCCCCCTTTGGCAGAGCAGGGACAGGTGAGGTTCCTGTGGGCCACTATGAAACACAGCATAAAAATAGGAAAATAAAACATTCCTGTAGAGCGTCATGAATTACTGGAGAGTGAACACTTGTATCATGGCCACCCAGGGCGACTGACAGGTCTCCACGTTCCCTCCCCTCCCAGGAAGAACAGCACTGCTGGTCTTTATGGTACAGGCTCCCTTGCTTTTCATCATCCTTTTACCACGAAGTGTGAGTCTCTAAATCACTACCGCTGAGTTTGCCTTTTTAAACTTTAGAAAATGTAGCCCTACCATAGGTTTTCTCCCGCAGCTTCCTTCACTCAGCATTGGGTGTGCGAAGCTCTGCCACGCTGTGTGGGACTCTGACTTAAGCCCGTGGGTCTTTGCTCCTGACTCCTCCCATCTAGAAGGTCTATCCCTCACTATCCCACCCCGTGCCTACATCCACCTGCCAAATTATCACCTGCCCTCAGAATTCGATGCAAATGCCCCTTCCTCCTCCAAGAAGCCCTCCCTGTAGCCCCGTGTGGACACCATGCCTGCCTGTGTCTCCAACACCTTGAACTTCTCCGCCAGCTCTCTCACCTACCTTGCTCTGCGTGATGGGTCCTTGTCCTGAAATTACACCATGTCGTAGTGTGTCCTCAAAACCAAACACCTGGACTGTCTGATTTATCTGGGATCACACAGGGGGCTTGGCACTCAGCCAGACACAGAGTAGATGAATTCAATACATGGGTGGATCTGCCAAACTCTGCCTGCATGAAACAACAGCGTCACAGACTCCATTGGGCCAGAGCGTGGCAGAGCCCGGAAGTTTTCCTCCTTACTGTTTGTCTCACATGGTCCTGTAGACTTAGGAGTGTCAGAAACTAGAAGCAAGACTGCTGCTGGCTCTGGGGTTTGCTCTGGGGACAAAATCCCCCATTCCAACCATTTCCATCACATCTGCTACTTAGAGAAGCGACGTGTAGAATACCATCTGGCTCTTTGAGCTTCCTTATTATTTAGGTGTGGGATACACAGGAGTTTCCTTTATGGCTTTCTAGGGTTGAACTGGTTGGCTATCATTTTGGTTTGAGTGGAAACAGAGCTCCTTCCCTGACACTGCATCTTGAGAACTGCAAACTGAAAACATGGTCTTGGTGCACCTTTGATGACCCATGGCAGAGGGAGAAGTGTTTGGGAACCCTTAGGAGACCTGCCTCTGTGCTCCGAAAGGGACATGCGCGTGGAAGCAGAATGTCAGAGACGAAGCAGCCAAACAGTAGCCCAAAGCGGCAGTTCCCATGACAGTAGCCGTGAGCACCCAGACTCTTGCCTAAGATGGGAGCAGCATTCTCCAGGGTCCCTGTTGCCTAGTAGGGTCCCTCTGCTTGGGATCTGTGTCCTTTACCTCTACTATTTTTTGTCCTTCATGGAGCCTGGAAGGTGAAAACTCCTGTAAGCTAGCTAAAAGGAGGAGGAAGAATTTGCCTCCCTCAACAAGGTCAGCAAAACCAAAGAACAGTTATCATGACCCAGCTACATATTAACAGTGGTTGCTGTTGGCATATGAGTTCATAGTGGGGAATGGAAAGGAATGTCTTTCGGTATCTCATCCTTCTGAATTGCTTAAACTCTTTTATAACATGAAAATATTTGATAAAGGAAACCCAGTAAAGGTATAAACAAAATAAAGGTACAATACTAGTTACTTAGCAAGCATGGAGCCATTCACCTGCAGACTCTCCCCAACCCTAAGCCCCCACTTAGTGCTGTGGACCCACCCAGACCAGATGTCCAACGTCTTTATCCCACCGGTGGCCATTTCCCTCTTACCCTCTCTGCAGCGCTCTGCAAAAAACCCTTGGCTTGCCAGGCCTGGGCGATAGTTTTCCTCTGCTGCCCAAACCTACTCAGAGCACATTCTATTCCACCAGCCGAGGGGCCTTCCCCGGCTGGCTGTCACATTTGATAGATTACCTCATGGCCAAGTATTAATGCCTGGGCTAATGCCTATATTTCCCACACTATGAAATGGTATTTAGAGTTACAAGCCTGTTCCGCCCCATTTTATCCAATGATCTCACTTCTTGGAATATATTCCAAAGAAATCACCCAAAGAGGGTGGAGTGGGGACTGCTAGTGCCCCACCCAGACCCCCTTTACAATGCCAGTGCACTGTTCCCACCCCTGCAAATAGCAGACAGCTGACCCTTCCCTAAGCTGACTTGCCCAGGATGTTATGTGCCCTCCTCCACCACCCAGGGCAGCCCTCAGCCCATAACTAACTGAAGTCCCTTTGCCTCAAGAGGGGATCAGCTCTGTGATACAGTTTACACTCCAGAGCTCTCCACGGGATCAGACCCCCGGCCAACTCCAGTCAAGAACCCATGTTTGCTCAGATCCTTCCCCTACTGCCCTGCTCCCCTCACTCCTGGCCTCCTCAGGCCTACCCTCAAAAAATTACATGCAGCCTTTAATTTAAAGTCTAGTCTGTCTGCTATAAGTATGGCTACTCCAGCTTTCTTTTGACTTTCAGTAGCATGATAGATAGTTCTCCATCCCCTCACTTTCAATCTGAAGGTAGGTGTCTCAGGTCTAAAATGAGTCTCTTGTAGACAGCAAATAGATGGGTCTTGTTTTTTTATCCATTCTGATACCTATGTTTTTTGGTTGGAACATTTAGTCCATTTACATTCATTGTTATTATTGAAAGATATGGGTTTAGAGTCATTGTGATGTGTGTAGGTTTCATGCTTGTAGTGATGTCTCTGGTACTTTGTGGTCCTTGCAACTTTCATTCACACAGTCCCCTTTAGGGCTCTTGTAGGGCTGGTTTAGTGGTGATGAATTCCTTCAGTTTTTGTTTGGGAAAACCTTTATCTCTCCTCCTATTCTGAATGACAGACTTGCTGGATAAAGGATTCTTGGCTGCATATTTTTTTCTGTTCATCACATTGAAGATTTCCTGCCATTCCTTTCTGGCCTGCCAAGTTTCAGTAGAAATCAGTTGCATTCTTATACACTAATAATGAAGCAACAGAAAGACAAAGAAACTGATCCCAGTCACAATTGCACCAAGAACCATAAAATACCTAGGAATAAACCTAACCAAAGATGTAAAAGATCTGTATGCTGAAAACTATAGAAAGCTTATGAAGGAAATTGAAGAAGATATAAAGAAATGGAAAAACATTCCGTGTCCATGGATTGGAAGAATAAATATTGTTAAAATGTCAATACTACCCAAAGCTATCTATACATTCAATGCAATCCCAATCAAAATTGCACCAGCATTCTTCTCGAAGCTAGAACAAGCAATCCTAAAATTTGTATGGAACCACAAAAGACCCCGAATAGCCAAAGTAATATTGAAGAAGAAGACCAAAGGGGGAGGCATCACAATCCCAGACTTTAGTCTCTACTACAAAGCTGTAATCATCAAGACAGCATGGTATTGGCACAAAAACAGACACAGAGACCAAAGAAATAGAATAGAGACTCCAGAATTGGACCCACAAAAGTATGGCCAACTAATCTTTGACAAAGCAGGAAAGAATATCCAATGGAAAAAAGACAGTCTCTTTAACAAATGGTGCTGGGAGAACTGGACAGCAACACGCAGAAGAATGAAACTAGACCACTTTCTTGCACCATTCACAAAAATAAACTCAAAATGGATGAAGGACCTGAATGTGAGACAGGAAACCATCAAAACCCCGGAGGATAAAGCAGGAAAAAGCCTTTCTGACCTCAGCTGCAGCAATATCTTATTCGACACATCTCTAAAGGCAAGGGAATTAAAAGCAAAAATGAACTATTGGGACCTCATGAAGGTAAAAAGCTTCTGCACTGCAAAGGAAACAATCAACAAAACTAAAAGGCAACCAACGGAATGGGAAAAGATATTTGCAAATGACATATGGGACAAAGGGCTAGTATCCAAAATCTATAAAGAACTCACCAAACTCCACACCCAAAAAACAAATAATCCAGTGAAGAAATGGGCGGAAGATATGAATAGACACTTCTCTAAAGAAGACACCCAGATGGCCAACAGGCACATGAAAAGATGCTCAACATCGCTCCTCATCAGGGAAATACAAATGAAAACCACACTCAGATATCACCTCACGCCAGTCAGAGTGGCTAAAATGAACAAATCAGGAGACTATAGATGCTGGAGAGGATGTGGAGAAACGGGAACCCTCTTGCACTGTTGGTGGGAATGCAAACTGGTGCAGCCGCTCAGGAAAATGGTGTGGAGGTTCCTCAAAAAATTAAAACTAGATCTACCCTATGACCCAGCAATAGCACTGCTAGGAATTTACCCAAGGGATACAGGAGTGCTGATGCATGGGGGCACTTGTACCCCAATGTTTATAGCAGCACTTTCAACAATACCATCCAATGTCAATAACACCCAATGCGTTCTTCAGTTAAATGACAAGGAAGGAGAATTTGAGAAACAGGATAGTTGGCTGAGTGGAAGCTCTGAAAGGTACTGGTCCTACAGGTTCTGATCCAAAGGGAAGACACCTTCTGCCTCTGGATGGGGAGTAGCACTGTTCAGGAGAACGGCAAAGTCCTTACTGCAGTGAGCAGGGGACAAGGAGGTAGGGGTCCCAAGGTCTGCCATGTGACCGAGTTGGCGGCACTGTGGTCTGAGACTGGGATGCCAGCTGATGGAGGCCTGGAGCAAGGGATGGGGTCCACAGAAGCCAGTTCGTAAAGCATTCGTGCAACAGCGATTTGATGCCTCCTCTGTGTTGGGGACCATGAGGGATGTTGGGGACACAGAGGAGAACAATTGAAAGAAATGAGATGTGTCAGTCAAGGACCTTGATGGCAGGTAACAGAAACAGATTTTGTCCAAAAGCAGCAAAACTGACTTTACTGAAAAGATAATGAGTGACAGAATCACAAGAAGGTTACAGAAGGGCCCTGGAAACAGGCAGGAAAGAAGGCAGCTCCAGTTGGAGGGGTTTACATGGCTCCTTATTCTTGAAGGAGTAACTTCGTTGACGGTGGGACCTCAGGTCATGACGTCTTGGAATGCGGGGAATTGGCCTCTCCTTAGGCTGCTTGCAGAGCCTGGGTGGGGAAAGGCCTGATGAGGCCAGAAGGGCCATTTTTTTTTAATGTATATATTTTGAAATTCCAGTATTGTTAATATACAGTGTAATATCCGTTTCCGGTGTGCCACATAGTGATTCAACCATTCCATACATCACCCAGTGCTCATCACAAGTGCACTCCTTAATCCCCGTCATCTGTTTCCCCCATTCCCCACCCATCTCCCCTCTGGTAACCATCAGCTTGTTCTCTAGAGTTCTCTAGAGTTCCTTGGTTTCTCTCTCTCTCTTTTTCCCTTTGCCTGTTTGTTTTGTTTCTTAAATTCCACATATGAGTGAGATCATATGGTATTTATTTTTCTCTGACTTATTTCACTTAAGTGCCATCATCTCTTGCTCATCCATGTCATTGCAAATGGCAAGATTTCATTCTTTTTTGTGGCTGAATAATATTTCACACATATATAAATACCACATCTTCTTTATCCATTGATCTATCGATGGACACTTGGGCTATTCCCATAATTTGCTATTGTAAATGCTGCTGCCATAAACATAGGCGTGCATGTATCTCTTTGAATTACTGTTTTTGTATTTGTTTGGTAAATACCCAGTAGTGTGATTATTACATCATAGTGTACTTCTAGGTTTATCTTTTGGAGGAGTCTCCATATTGTTTTCCACAGTGGCTGTGCCAGCTTGCATTCCTGTGGACGGTGCACGAGTGTTTCTTTTTCTCCACATCCTTGCCAACACTTGCTTCCTGGGTTTTTTATTTTACCCATTCTGACAGGCGTGAGATGATATCTCACTGAAATTTTGATTTGTATTTCCCTGATGATGAGTGGTGTTGAGCGTCTTTTCATATGCCTCATGGCCACCTGGATGTCTTTGGAGAATGTTCATATCTTCTGTGCATTTTTAATTGGATTATTCATTTTTGGAGTGTTGAGTTGTATAAGTTCTTTATCTATTTTGGATACTAACCCTTTATTAGATATGTCATTTGCAAATATTTTCTCTCATTTTGTAGGCTGCCCTTGAGTTTTGCTGATTGTTTCCTTCACTCTGCAGAGGAAATAAGAATAAGCTTTTTATTTTGATGTAGTCTCAATAGTTTATATTTGCTTTTGCTTCCTTTGCCTCAGGAGACAAATCTAGAAAAATGTTGCTACAGCTGATTTCAGGGACATTACTGCCTCTGACGTCTTACAGGATTTTTATGGTTCCAGGTATCACACTTAGGACTTGAATCCATTTTGAGTTTATTTTTGTGTAAGGTATAAGAAAGTGGTCCAGTTTCATTCTTTCTTATGAAGCTGACCAGTTTTCCCAAAACCATTTGTTGAAAGGACTGTCTTTTTCCCGTTGGATATTCTCTCCTGCTTTGTTGAATAATAATTGACCATATAATTGTGGGTTTATTTCTGGGTTTTCTGTTCTGTTCTATGGATCTATGTGCCTATTTTTGTGCCAGTACCATACTGTTGTGATGACCACAACTTTGTAATATTACTTGAATTCTGGAATTGTCATGCCTCTAGCTTTGCTTTTCTTTTTCAAAATTGCTTTGGCCACTTGGGGGTCTTTTGTGGTTCCATATAAATTTTAGGATTGTTTGTTCTAGTTCTGTGGAAAATGCTGTTGGTATTTTCATAGGGATTATATTAAGCGTGTAGACTACTCTGGAAAGTATAGACATTTTAATCCTTGAGCATGGAATGTCTTTCCATTTCTTTGTGTCTTCTTCAATTTCTTTCATCAGTGTTTTATAGTTTTCGCAGTACAGGTCTTTCACCTCTTTGCGTGGGTTTATTCCTAGGTATCTTATTGTTTTGGGTGCAATTGTAAATAGGATTGTTTTTGTAATTTCTCTCTCTGCTGCTTTATTATTAGTGTATAGAAATACAACAGATTTCTGCACATTAATTTTGTATCCTGTTACTTTGAATTCATTTGTCAGTTCTAGTAGTTTTTTGACAGAGCCTTCAGGGTTTTTTATATATAGACTCATGTCACTTGCAAATAGTGAAAGTTTGACTTCCTTAGGCCCTTTGTTTCTTTATGTTGTCTGATTGTCGCGGCTAGGGCATCCAGTACTATGTTGAACAACAGTCGTGAGAGCAGACATCCCTGTCGTGTTCCTCACTTCAGGGGGGAAGCTCTCAGTTATTCTCTATTGAGTATGATGTTTGCTGTGGGTTTTTCATATATGGCCTTTATTATGTTGAGGTATGTTCCCTCTAAACCTACTTTGTTGAGGGTGTTTATCATGAATGGATGTTGTATTTTGCCAAATGTCTTTTCTGCATCTACTGAAATGAACATATGGTTTTCACCCTTTCTCTTACTGATGTGATGTATCATGTTGACTGATTTATGAATATTGAACCACCCTTGCATCCCAGGAATAAATCCCACTTGATCGTGGTGAATGGTTTTTTAAATATATTGTTGGATTCAGTCTGCTAATATGTTGTTGAGGATTTTTACATCTATTCATCAGGGATATTTGTTTGTAGTTCTCTTTTTTAGCGGGCTCTTTATCTGGCTTTGGTATCAGGTTAGATGCTGGCCTCATAAAATGAATTTGGAATATTTTCTTCTTCCATTTTTGGAATAGTTTGAGATGGATAGGTATAAACTCTTCCTTAAATGTTCAGTAGAATTTGTCTGTGAAGCCATCTAGTCCTAGAATTTTATTTGTTTGGGGAGTTTTTTGATTACTGATTCAACTTCCTTGCTAGAATTTGAATCCGTTCAAAGTTTCCATTTCTTCCTATTTCAGTTTTGGTAGGTTATTTGTCCATTTCTTCTAGGTTGTCTAACTTGTTGGCATATAGTGTTTCATAATCTTCTCTTACAATGGTTGATATTTCTGTGGTGTTGGTTATTATTTCTCCTCTTTTATTTGTGATTTTGTTTATTTAAATCTTGAGTCCTTTCTCTCTCCCCACCTCTCTCTTTTGATGAGTCTAGGTAGATGTTAATCAACTGTGTTGATCTTTGCAAAGAACCATCTGTTCTATTGTTCTAGAATAGTTTAGAATAGATATAGTTTCTGTATCATTTGTTTCTGCTCTAATCTTTATTGTTTCCTTCCTTATGCTAGTTTTGAGTTTTGTTTGTTGTCCTTTTTCTAGCTCCTTTAACGTGTTAGGTTGTTTATCTGTGATTTTTCTTGCTTCCTAAGGTAAGCCTATTTTGCTATAAACTTCCCACTTATGACCACTTTTGCTGCATCCCAAAGCTTTCAAAGCTTTTCATTTTTATTGGTTTCCATGTGTTTTTTAATTTTTTCTTTAATTCCCTGGTTGAACCATTCAGTTTTTAGTAGCATGTTATTTAATCTCCACGTACTTGTGCTCTTTCCAGATTTTTCCTTGTAATTGATTTCTAGTTTCATAGCATTGTGGTCAGAAAAGATGAATGGTATGACTTCAATCTTTTTAAATTTGTGGAGGCTTGTTTTGTGGCCTAATATACGATCTCTTCCGGAGAATGTTCCGTGTGCACTTAAAAAGAATGTGTATTCTGCTGTTTTAGGATAGAATGTTCTGAATATATCTGTTAAATCCATCTGTTCCAGTGTGTCATTCAAAGCTATTGTTTTTTTGTCGATTTTCTGTTTGAATGATCTGTCCATTCATGTAAGTGGGGTGCTAAAGTCCCCTACTATTATTGTGTTACTATCAATTAGTTTGTTTGTTATTAACTGTTTTACATATTAGAGTGCACCTATGTTGGGTGCATGAATATTTACAATTGTTACATCTTCTTGTTGGATTGTCCCCTTTGTAATTATACAGTACCCTTCTTTGTCTCCTTTTACAGTCTTCACTTTAAAATCTATTTTGCCTGAAAAATAAAATAAAATCTATTTTGTCTGATATAAGTATTGCAACTCTGGCTTTCTTTGGACATCCATTTACATGATAAATGTTTCTCCACCCCCTCACTTCCAATCTGCAGGTGTCTTTAGGTCTGAAATGTGTCCCTTATAGGCAGCATATAGATGAATTTTTTTTATCCATTCCATCCCCCTATTTCTTTTCATTGGAGTGTTTAGTTCACTTACATTCAAGGTAATTATTAACAGTATGTATTCATTGCCATTTTGTTACTTGTTTATGGTTGTTTTTGTAGTTTTTCTCTGATCCTTTCTTCTCCTTCTCTCTTTTATGGTTTGCTGGCTTTCTTTAGTGATATACTCAGAGTCTTATCTCTTTATTCTTTGCATATCTATTACTTGTTTTTGATTTGTGGTTACCATTAGGTTTGTATATAACATCTTCTGCAAATAGCAGTCTATATTTAGTTGATGGCCACTTGAGTTTGAACTCATTCTTTACTCTTCTCCCTCCCATGTTTTAGGTATATGGTGTCATACTTTACATCCTTTTATTTTGTGAATCTCTTGACTGATGTTTTTACAGAAATATGGGGCACCTGGGTGGCTCATTTGGTTAAGCATTCGACTCTTAATTTCAGCTCAGTTCATGATCTCACAGTTTATGAATTTGACCCCTGAATCAGGCTCTGTGCTGATGGTGCAGAGCCTGCTTAGAATTCGCTCTCCTTCTCTCCTCCCCTTCCCTGCTCTCTCTCTCAGTCTCTCTCTCACTCAAAATAAATAAATAAACTTAAAAAAAGAGAAATATTTATTTTTATTGCTTTTGTGTTTCCTACTTTTCATACTCTTACTTAGGGTCTTTCCTTTCCACTCGAAGAGTCCACTTTAATAATTTTCGTAGCGCTGGTTTAGTGGTCATGAACTTCTTTAGTTTTTGTTTGTCTGAGAAACTCTTTATCTCTCCTTCTATTCTGAATAATAGCCTTGCTGGATAGAGTATTCTTGGCTGTGGATGTTTCCCTTTCAGCACTTTGAATTAATCATGCTGGCCTGTTCTTTTTTTTTTTTTTTTTAATTCTTAATGTTTACTTATTTTGAGAGAGAGAGAGAGAAAGAGAGAGGACAAAGCACGAGTTGGGGAGGGGCAGGAGAGCAGGGGAGGACACAGGATCCAAAGCGGGTTCCATGATGACAGCAGAGAGCCCAATGTGGTGCTCGAACTCGTGAACTGTGAGATTATGACCTGAGCTAAAGTCAGAAGCTTAACTGACTGAGCCACCCAGGTGCCCTCAGCAGGGCCGTTCTTGAAGGTGCTCTGTGTTGAAGAGCTGCAGTGGGGGAACCGCTGCTCCCTGCGGTGAGCGGAAGGGGTCATGGAGGTACAGCAGGGTGAAAGCCAGAAGGCTCTTGCTATAATGGAGTAGAGGCGAGACAAACGCCAAGGGGGTGTGGAACTGAGGTTAGCGGACGGATCGGCCACGGCAGACCTCGCCATAAAGTAGAAGGATCCACGAGGACAGCTTCTGCACGTATCCAGCATTGCAAAGCCTCTATCTGGGTTTCCCGTTGACATTTTAGCCACAGTTGGGACACCCAGAGGTAGAGCAGGTCACATGTGCAGAGTAGAGCTTAAAGATCTACCTAAGACCCTACCCCCTCTGCCCTTTTCTTGCCCTGTTGCCCTGCAAATATCACATTATTTGTCCAGGTCTCCTTGAGGAGAATTTCCTTATCCACCTGTTTTGGACATCTGTGGTTTGACTACTAGGAATCAGTTCCTTTTTGTCTAGTAAGACCATTGATTTCTGTGTGGGGGTCTGTCCTGTCTTCATTCTTCAGTAGTGGAGCTCATGCCACTGGCAACAATGATTGGTTCAGGGACAGACACACCCTAAGCCAGTCCAATCAGGGTGAATCGTGGGAAGTTTCGTGGAAGTCTCTGGAAGAGTTTTTTATTCTTTCTCCCCGAGTGAAACCCTGGACAGCCATCCAGCCCTTAACAGAGAGACAATGGAGCTCAAACGTGGAGCCAGAAATGGAGGGCAGAGCTATGAAACCAACGCGAAACAAGTCCTGATGACTCTCATGCAGCCCCTAGATCAAGCTATACCTGAAGCCAGAGAGAGATCCCTGCATTCTCCCATTACATTTAAATTCTCACAAAGGTTTCTAGTTTCACCCAATAGAACAATGGCAACAGACAAGCTCTGCAGATGCTGAGCTCTCAAATCAACTCCCTTGACCCCAGGCCAGAGTTTGGTTTGTGATGCCTTTCTCCAAGGGACTTGTTCCTTTGCGGCAACTGCCCCTCTGGGCAGCGGGCTCAGCGGTCAACGCCATGCTCAGACACACCCGTGCTGGCCCACTGAGGCTGGCAGGGAGGAAATGGGTGGGCCCAGCTCATTGCAGCAGGAGCTGCGTGGGAGGCAGGCCTCGCTCAGCCCGGCCCGGGAAGGCTTGCAGGTGGGCCTTGCCATGTCTGTGCCAGCACGCATGTGCTACCGTCACCTCTTAAAGCCGTGTCCCTCCACAGGAGGTGCTGTGGAGGCTTGTGATGTTGCCACGGAGGAAATGGGAGGGGCCCGGGGGCAGGAAAGGAGCCCCGTCCTCGCGGAATGCAGTCACGAGGGCAGAAAGACCTCTTTGCCTGGGGTGGTCCCAAGGGGTGCGGACCGGGTGTGTGCTTGGGGTGCTGGAGCCAGCCCCTCCCCAGAGGAGCTCGCGCCATCCACGGGATCACCGTCACCGGGGGGATCCTCGCGCCTGCACTCACGCGCGCCTGGCGATGAAGGCTTCCACGGGGCTTTGGCCCGCACTCCTATGCGCTTGTCAGTAGCGCACAGTGGGTGGGCACTGGAACCAGGAGGCGGGGGTTGGGTACGGGCAGCTGTGTCAGGATGGGCACGGGGCTTACCCTCCATGCCTCGGTTTCCCCGTGTGTCAGATATGGAAAGCAACAGCACCGGCTTCATGGGTAGTTACGAGGATTGAGTGAACGGATACGTCCAGGACTGGGCCTGGCTTGAGAGCCAGGGCCACAGGTCGATGGGAGAAGCACTCTTAACAGGCTGTGTTCCGCTCACTCGCGAGGCTAGGCCTCGGACCAGGTCTTTGGGCTCAGCCAGGGACACCAGGGTGATGGTCACACATTCCGGAGTTCACGCGGCGTGCCCACACCCCCGGGGTGCAGAAGCCTCAAGTCAGCTCTCTGTCAGGCGCTCCATCGGAGTCGATGGCACCAGGGGCACGTTGCCATTAATTATACTCCAAGCGGGGTGGGGGGTGTCAAGGTCCCGGGGTTGCACGTCTGCAATTGCAAACAGCCAGGGAAGCTGACCGGAGCTCACTGTGTATTTCTCAGGGTTCGGTGGGCACTCCCGCTTTCTCAGCCCCCCAACTTGCGGCTGCTTCAGTGTCAAGGACAGTGGGCAACCGGGCTTTCCGTTGAACATCCGACCTGATTTCTGGTGGCAAAACTCGAGTCTTCTTCGTCCGCTCGGCGTGAGCAGGGTCCTGGGTGGGTGACTCCTAGACTGGGGGTCCTCGTGTCTGCAGACACACCCTTGCCTCGTCTAACAAGCCTCAGGACCTGTTGGAGACGAGAGGAGATGCATTTTCACTGTGCCCGGCTTGCTCTGACCCTTTGGGGAGCCCTATCTCTCAAGCTGGGGTGGGGGACATCAGGGCTTAGGTGAAACATCGGTCACCCTGAGTAATTCTCCACTCAGCTTTGGGGAAGGGCAAGTTCCAGGCAAAGGGGGGCGATTCCTGTCGTGTGACAGCAGCTTGTTGGCCGGACTGGTGCCATAGTTTTCTAACCGGAGTCTAGCCTCCTGTCGTGCCCCCTTCTGACCCATTCTCACTGGCCGCCGGGAGTGTTGAGCCGTGTGAAACGCGAAGCCACCATTCGCTTGCCTAAAATCTTCCTGTGATTCCTGTAGCCTAGAGCCCCACTGTTCAGCAGGACTTTCTGCGATGACGGGAATGTGCTACATCGGTGCTGTCCGAGACCGTGACCACGTGTGGCCGTCGAGCACTTGAAACGTGGCAGTGTGTCTGGCGAACGGAGCTTTTAGTCGCATTTTATTTCAACTCACTGAAATCGCAATCGCCACATATGGCTGGGGGCTACAGACTAAGCAGTGCGGGTCCAGAGAATGAGACCCCAAGTGCCAGGCGTGTCTCAGCCCTATTTGAGCAGCTTCAACTTTTTTGCCAGCATTCATTCTCACTGGGAATTCCGGCCATAGCAAATGACGTACAACTCCCTAAACCTTGTGCCCACCTCACACCTCCGTGCATTGGCATCCGCTGTTCTCTCTGCCCGGAATGTTCTCGTCCCCTGCCCGAACACGCCCGCAAGCTGCCCGCCGGCCAAACAACGCCCCTTCGGCACAAGGCTTCGGTGCTACCTCTCCTATCAAGCTTTATCAGCCACCTCCGCCCTCCCCGTGCAGAATCAACCTACTGTCACTCTTTTGGGACTTCTCTTTGGTGTGGCCTCGGGAGTCAGGGGAGTCAAAAGGGAAGATCTTCCTCTCACTGCCCGGCCATCCTTCCAGAGAGCGCGAGGGATGCGGTGACGCCAGGGCGGTTGGAGGTCACGCTCGTCATTTGTGCCCACTGGTCTGCCAGAGCTCCGAGACGGGCTCTCCAGCATCCGGCCAAACATGGGAAGCCCCGATTTGCCGCGAGCTGGCTACCTCTTGGTGGTCGGCCACCAACTGGCCCTTAGTAGCAGTCATGCGGAGAACTCCCAAGGCTACGGAGCCCCGTGGGAGGCGAGACCGCGTTCTTCTGTATGAGAATCAATAGGTGACAGGGCTGGGCTGTCGCCACACACAAGGCTGAGGCTGAAGCCTAAACAGAGGACAACCTCCTCCCCCAACGCCCCAGGCAGGCGACGGGGACCCACCTGGCACCAGGAGGAGGCGTACGTGA
Organism: Lynx canadensis; assembly: GCF_007474595.2. Lineage (NCBI taxonomy): Eukaryota > Metazoa > Chordata > Mammalia > Carnivora > Felidae > Lynx > Lynx canadensis. The sequence goes on along the minus strand of NC_044311.2, from coordinate 1,415,992 downwards.
CCATGCCAGGAGTCTGGCCCAGGCCGGGAGAGCACAGCACCATCCGCTCCAACAAGAGGGACCGCAATAGCCGGGTAACCGTGTGCTGGGCCACCCCCTGCACTGACGGAGAAGTGGGGGGCTGCCCGGAGACTCCGGGTGGTGCTGAGGAATTGTTTCGATAGGGACTGGGAAACTGAAGACCACAGTGGGATTTGGTGTGCTAATGGCAAGTATTTTTGACCAGGTTTCTCTTCTTTTCAGTAAACATCCCTTCAAATACGCCGTGAACCAAAAAGTCCATTCGTCCCCTCAGCAAATGTTACGAAGGGCCTCTTCCTTTGCACAAGGTACCACGCCAGCCCTCTTTCCAACCTCAGGGCCTTTGCCCGAGCTGGGTCCCCTGCCTGGATTTGTCTTTTTGCTCTGTCCGAACAGCTCTTACCCATCGTTCACACTTCGTTTGAATGTCGCTTCCCTGCAAAAACTCTCCTTCATGCCCAGATGAGGTCTCCTGGACCCCCGGGCCTCACCATGTAGCACACGTCAGCACTATGCTTGTGTCATTAGTTACTGGTGGGGTCATTTGAAGAAAGGCCCTCTCCTTTGCTACGTGGCAGGGCTCTAGGAGGGCAGGCACAGTGCCTGTCCTGTCCACAGATCGTCCTCCGCCCTGCACACCACAGGGCCTGACGTTCGAGAAATATTTGTCGAACGAATGAACAAAGGAAGGGAGGCGAAGAGGAAGGAAGGGAGGGAGGAATGAAGGGTTGCCGCACTCCCTCCCGGCCCTCTCGGTGACCACAGTATGATATCGTCCCCACTTCTGTTCTTTACCCTTTAAAGAGGAAATACTGGGATGTGTGCAACACATTCCTGCCGTTTGTACGCTGCCCAGTCTGTGGTATTTTCTAGCAGCCAGAAAGGACTTAAGGCACCTACTATGCCCCACTTCAGATGCGAGGGCTGTAGATATTTGATGCTTTATTCTGCAGCTCAGAAAAGACCAGATAATATAAAGGCCACATTTTCTTGTTAGTATTTTGCTCATAAGACTTGGGAAGAAAGGAGACTTAACAAACACTGAGCACTAAGTCTACCCAATGTCATACCCTGGGTGGGATCCTGGACCAGGAAAAGGACATTAGGGGAAAAACGGGAAATCTGAATAGACTTTGTAATTTAGCTAATGGTGTTGCACTGGTGTTCATTTCTTGGTCTCAATGAGTGTCCCACAGTTATGTAAGATGTTGACATTGTGGAAGCTGGGGGAAGGGTATCCGTGAACTCTGTTTTATCCTTGCAACTTCTATGTAAATCTAAAACTATTCCAAAATAAAAAGCTTATTCAAGAACCGTTTGCCCAGTTTCTTATTTCGAAGTGTTACAAAATACAGATTTCTGAGCAGAAAGGTGATGGGTGACTTCTATCGTCTTTACTACGCCTTCTCTGTGTTCTACAATAGCATGTATTGCTTTTCTAATTAGAAAAGAAAGTGTTTTTTAGTAAAAAATAATTAAATAGCTTGGTTTAGAGAATATTCAAGGGCGTATAAGTTTTTTTGGGTTTTGTTTTGAGAGAGAGAGCGTAAGCAGGGGAAAGGGGTAAAGGGAGAGAGAGAGACAGAGAGAGAGAGAGAGAGAGAGAGAGAGAGAATCTCAAGCAGGCTTCAGGCTCAGCACAGCCCAACACGGGCTCAACCAACCGAGCCACCCAAGGCGCCCCCTGCGGGCACCGTTAAGATCAGAGGGTAAAAGATACACCCATCCGTCATCTGACTGCGACAAAAGCGGATTCTCAGTGGCGCACGAAGGCGCGTGTGAACCTCATGCCCGGAAGCTGCACTGGCGCTGGGCCCTCGGGTCCGGAGGCAGGTGCCGCTCGTGTTTCCTGCGGGGGCAGTCGAGGCCGACGGCGTGGGCGTCTCAAAGGACACTGCTCCAACTAAGCTGCCAATCGCGATCGCGTAGAGGTGCTTCTGGTCCCCTCGGCCCCGTCAAGACCTCCCATCACTGTCCCGGCGTGTGTGGCCCGGGAGGCCAGGCGGGACCCGGACGGGGGTGTGCCGCCCGCTCCCAGAGCCGGCCCGGCGCCAGGCCCAACCTCAGCTGCCTCCTCGGGGCGGGGGAGAAGCTCAGAGGCCGGAGACGCCAAACGGCGGCCAATGAGCCTGCCGCTCTGAGGCCTTCCTGGACCCGAGGCCGGAAAACGGCGGGCGGCTCCGTCCCCCTTGCAAAGCGAAGCCGGAGGCGACTATTCGCGGTCACACAGCCGGAGGCTCCGGCGTGAGCCCCAGGGCCGCGGTTTTGCGGCGCTCTGCCCTCGCCGTAGCCCGCCCTCTCTCGTCATCGTCATCGTGGCCGCGATCATCAGCTGTCTCTTCCAGACCTCTCGAAGCCGGTACGAGCTGGTCTGAATCCCGCTCGGTGACAGCTTTCCTCTCCCAAGTTGGAAGAAGTGCCATTTCACACGAAGAAGGCTGTGCAAAGTGACGCCGGTGGTGTTTCTCTGAATATCCTCTGCTGGTCCAATAGATGCGGAAAGCAGCCCTCTGTCCCCTGCAGAGGAGCCGCGGCTCTGGACCCCCCGTCGTCTGGGATCATACCTCTGTCCCAGCATGGAGGCCGGAATGACCTCCCCCCGCCTGGGGCAGTGTGGCCTGGCTTGCGGGTTCCAGGCCCATCCCTGGGTCACTGGCTGCTTCTCAGACGCCTCTGCCTGCCCCGTGTTTATTCTCCCCTCTCCTTGCTGCCGGGACACAGGGCCCCTCCCCAAAGCTAGCAGCAGTTGCAGTGGGACCAAGTGCCAGTCCTCAGCCTGGCATTGGGGCTCCCCCAGGCTCTCCTGCTGTCAGACAAGTCTCCCTCGCTTCTACCCCTAGACATCTGCCCCTCTTTTTCTAAGGTCCTCCCTGCTCCCACCGAAATTCTGCCCATTGCCTAGCCTGACTCAAGTCCAGCCGTGTAGCGGGGCCCAAGGACAGACATCATCAGGGTGTTAAGGACACAGGATGCTAGGACCACCCGGGCCTTCAGCCACACAACTGCACCTCCGCAGGCCTTTGAATGATTTGTATGTGCCTTAAGACGGGAGAAGAAACTTTTAAATGAACTAGTCTCCAAGCGTGGGCTTGGGACCATCAACAACGGCAGAATCGCCGTGCCAGAAACACAGCGTCCTAGGTCCTACCCCAAGCATAAAGGAATGAGAACTTCTGGGGGTGAGACCCCGGAATCTGCACGTTTGACACCCTGATGTGGTTCTTCTGCATTTTCCTTATAAATTATAAGTTGTATAAATACAAATCACAAATCCCTATAATTTTAATAGTAAATTTTAATAAACAATTTCAATAACTTAAATTATATTAATTATAAATTAGTATACATTGCTATAGACATTGGGTATTAAATAGGAATACAGGTTATTCGTCACTCTATGTGATGATTTTTTACTTTATACTTGAAATACATTTAGCAAATCAGAATCAGGGATAGGGCTCCCGCCCCGTTCAGCCACTGTATACTCTGTGGCTGTCCTGTTTCCAGAAAAACATCATTGTACTTACACACATGTACACATTCCTAGGGAAACCGCATATGATTATTTTGTTCGCGATTTTACACAAATGGTATCTTTTGTGTCATTCTGCCACTTTCTTTTTCATACTCGGCAATATCTTTTGAGGAACTTTCCATATTGGAGAGCAGTGGGCCACCTTGTACAAGGACCACCAACTATTCCCTTGTATATATATTTTGAAGCCATTAGCAGACAGTTGGGTTATTTACAGTTTTTTGGTAGTGCTACAGGGAACGTTCTTGGACATACCTCCTGCACCAGAGCGTGTAGGTTTCTTTGGGGACAGAAACAGCAAAAAGCTGAAACGCGGTTGGTAATGCAGGGATGGGCATTTTATTATTTTATTTATTTTTTTAAGTAGGTTCCACACTCAGCATGGAGCCCAATGTGGGGCTTCAACTCAGGACTCTGAGGTTAAGAGTCAGGCCCTCATCAACTGAGCCACCCAGGCACCCTAAGGGATGAGTATTTTATTTTGTTGATGTTTATTTATTTTTGAAGGGGAGCGAGAGACAGCGTGAGCTGGGGAGGGGCAGAGAGGGAGGGAGACGCAGATTCTGAAGCAGGCTCCAGGCTCTGGGTCAACACACAGCCCGATACGGGGCTCAAACCCACCAACCGCAAGATTATAACCTGAGCTGAAGTCGGCCGCTCAAATGATTGAGCATTTTAAATTTTAAATGCTCTTACCCAAGCCCCTGGGCGCTATAAGGGAGTGTGTTAAGTGTCATTAAAGGAGGGCTCAAGGGCTTTGCACTTTCAAGTTCAGTCTCTTCGTTTTGGGGTTGATTTCACACGAAGTCTGGAGTTGAACATTCTGTTATGGCATCTAAAGATGCTTGCACTTACTTCCCAGGACTAGTACAGCTGGCCCGGACTGAACCTCCTCTGCACTCTTCACGGGCTCCCTTATTTCATCCTCAAATCGCTGGTCCTTTGAGGCAGGTACTCCCAGAATACCAATGCCAGACCGAAGCCCTCACCAAGCCTGGAAGGTAGTGAAGCAGTCCTTGCAAGGTTCAAAGCCAGTGTCCTCTGCACTCCCTTGGCGGTGGCTGTTCGGATTCTGGGTAAGCAAGGGACCCACGGGACCTAAGTGCACATACTTGGACTGAGGCTTCTTCAAAGGCATATTCAAAGTTGACTCATCTCAGGAATTCATTAGGAAATGACCCACACGGAAAAGCCGATAGGACGCGCAATGCGGGTGATGCTATGGTGGGTAAAAGTAAAATTCAGATCTTCATCTGGATGCTGGTGAAAGACTCCCTCCGAGTTGCTGCGGCAGAGACGGAAATTTGGGGGGAAGTCATCATAAGCACTGTTACAAACAAAAGAAACCTGGGCAAACTTTGCTTTTGTCCCACGGGCTGGGCATTTCACTCTACGCTCTGAGTCATCTCCGTGACTGGGAACAAGACGCTGACCTCATGTGCCTTCAGAGGGGAGCTTTCTTATAGTTCTCTGGGGCTGTCGTGATAGACACTGAATTTAACAACAGCCCCAGGCCTCGGGCCTTCAGGAGCACAATTGCAGTCTGCCTGTTTTTTCTCTTTGACACTTTTTACAGAGAGAAAAACGTGTGGCTTTTCTTGATGAGCAAACAGCCAAAGGTGTTTGGAAAGGTCTATCATTTTTCTGGTGGCAAGACACCCTAAACTAAATTCATTAGCAGCTCTTCTGTTTGGAATTTCAAAATATTCCCTGACCTACATAAATTCCTTGTTGTGTCCTCTACCAACGTAAGAAGATTAGCTGACATACACCGGGGCCAGAGAGCAAAGCTGTAGCGTAGCATGACAGAAAGGGGCTTGGAGACTGTCATTCCGTGGTTGAAGACATCAACACCCATGCTCTGGCCCCTGCTTCTTCTCTTCCTAAGATTTTTCTTCACGTCTATAGTTGTGTGAAAAGTGGATTGTAGATACCGCTGTTCAGACACGAGACTTCTCCCTAGTTCTGCATGTACCTGTCACGTATTCATGTCTCTGTATTTTCCTACCTTTTGGAAAAATATTACAGGAACACCAGGACAGACATTTGGCTATGTTTTATGAGCAGCTAACAGTAATGAGTCATATGGGCAAGTGCTGAGCTAGTGACCGCCGACTCACATAAATCAGTTCCCTTCTCTGCTTCTCAGTTTTCTTTCCCTAAATGAGCATGACACAGTATACCCATTGGTTCATCCAGTGGACAAAGATTTATCGAGCTTCGTCTGTGCTTTGTACCAGTGCAGGGTGCTAGAGCTACAGTGGTCAACGAAATACATAAGGTTCCTGCCCTTACGGAATTTAGAGATCGGTGGATATCAAAACCTTGCAAGGACAAACACTCCGTATCAGTCAAAAGCAATACGCATATCTGCTTATGGAAACATTCTTTTTCCCCCGTCTCTAAAACCAAGGATCCGGCATGTCTCCACTATGCACTGGCCCTTACTTGACCACACTTTAACAGCAATGAACTGTAGTTTCCTCAAGGACAAATGCGCAGCTTTAGAATTTGCATGTTCCTGATGCTCGGGATGGTGGGGTAGCTGGCCCTGAGCCCCGAATGTGGCCTCAGGCCCAAGAGTCCCTACCCTTTTTCCTTTCCTAAATGGTTTTTCAGCTGGGGCAGGCCATTGTAGATGTTGAATATATGATCACCATGATGATAAAACTGGTATTTTCCTCCACAACTAATGATGGGTGAATCTGTGCAAAGATACCTTTGTTAATATTAATGATTTGAACAATTCAGTCCTGAGTGTGTAGACGTTCAGGGCACTGCATTTAATGTTCATTAAACCTCAACTGGTTGAGACTAATGATTTCCCTCCCTGGTTCACACCCATGATTAGCCCCTGAAATCTGATGTAGGTCATTTTGGTCGATTTCATTTGGTGTGGAGTTAGACTTAGCTCACTGATTATAAAAGAAACCATCTTCTATCTTCACTCTCACTTTGGATTACGATAATTTCTGGCCCTTCTGTTGGCTCTGAACTCACACAAATACTCCATTAACGTGAGTAACTGCAAGTTTACTACTTAGGAAGTATGGGGGATTCTCATGAATAACCCACGGCCATCCTCATTGCAGACTGAGATCTACTAATTAGTGTCAGGTCCAGGCAAAGGCCCCCCCTGGGGAGGGCCCCAATGCTGATGGGGGACCAGAGTTTAGTCAGCTCTGGTGAGTCAAGCCCCTGGGCGCTATAAGGAAGTGTGTTAAGTGTCATTAAAGGAGGGCTCAATTCTTGCCAGCAGTCTGTTCCTTTTACCACTACCTATGCCCCCAACCCTCCTCCACTCAAAGGGGCAGAACAGAGGACTGTATAAAGACAAGTAAAACCTCAGGCTGGCCATTCCAGGAGTGGCTTGAGAGAGAGACAGAGAAGAGAAAGAGAGAGAGGTGTGGTGGGCACCTGCGTAACATGCCCCCCCCCCCACTTCTCCCATCCAATCTTTCCATTGCTTTCTGAGGACTAGGTCCCTCCCCTTTTAACAACGTTCCTTTAAATTAAACTTTGAGGACAAAGGGTATTTGACACCTTAAGAAGTAGGATGCCCTAAATTTAGAGTCTCAATTCTGAACTTTCGAGTCTTGAAAGCCACTCATTCGACTACTCGTATATTTACTGAACAGATGGTCATTGAGTAGCTCCTACGTGCAAACACTGGGGATACAATGGTGAACACTTCCAGTCTCCATCTTGGAGGAGCTTATAATCTAGAGCGAATGTAAGAGATTATTGTAACTGTGTGTCGGAAAGGTCATGCCACATGGCCTGTGATGTGTTATGGGAACACAAAGGAGGCCACCCAACCCAGACTGGGGAGGAGGTAAACCAGAGGCTATAACCTACATTGCAGCTAAGACCTGAGGGACATGGAAGTAAGAAATGAGGACAGGACGTGCATATTCAGTTTACCTTTCCATCACTGTGATTGGTAACTTTGGGGGTATCAGAAAAAAGACAGGTCTTTCCTGAAGGGGGTCCGAGTGTAGCACCTGAGTATGACCTACCAAAGGCTGCCTCAGAGTGGTCATCGAGGCTGAGAGAAAACCAAGGTTAATATCAGTTAGGAGTGGATTGCTATGTATACCACAGTGCCCCTGACTTTGGGATCAAAATTCAAGAAACATTAAAGATATTTTCTGGTTTCCTTTTCTTGACTCAGCAAATTAGAGGCTAGAGGAGAAATAAAGGAAGAGTTACTAGCTCTGAAAACGTGAGTGCTAACGATTTCATGTATTGTTACCAGTTTTAAAAATAGTGCAATCTTGTCTATGTAATATAATTACTTATCATCTCCCTTGCTTAAAACAAATTGGAGTGATGTCTTCTAGGAAGATACAAGAGTGTCATGGCAGAGACACTATGAATTTGTTGTGAGAGGTTGGGGGTTGAGGGAGCATTGGAGATGGCACATTTGGCACTGATTTTTGGCCCTTGATTGAGATTTAAGGAGGGGATGGCTCAGAGTCTGGTAGAAGAGGTTGGACAAGTCATTACAAGTCAATGGAAAGTGCGAGATGTTCTGGCAACATGCAGGAACAGAATGGAGAAGCAAGCTGGGTGTCCCACGCATGGGTGAGAACACTGAAGGCATGCTAGGCAGGACTAATGTCTCTAAAGTGCCCCTAACATCTATGCTTTCAAGTAGCCACACGACATTGATGATAGCCTTTATTTCGGCTTTAATGAAGATAACCTCATGAAGGAAAGGAAACAGAATTTAGGGACATTGACAGGATTGTTCTTTTTTTTAAATTGCTTTCTCATTTTTGTTGCTGTTAGCATCTAGAATGCAGGAAAATCAAGTTAAAATAGTAATATTTTTAAAAATTTTATACAAAATGTTCAACCATACATAAGAGTGGAGAATAAATACAACAAACCCTTTCATAGGCTACCGGATTTGTCTCTATAACCTCCCCCATCACATACACACAATTTTTGTCTGTATATTTCAGGAGGTATCTGTATCAAAGAATAACTTCTTTAAAAACAACCACAGTGGCACCTGGGTGGCTCAGTCGGCTAAGCGCCCAACTTCAGCTCAGGTCACGATCTCTCGGTTTGTGAGTTCAAGTCCACGTCGGACCCTGTATTGACAGTTCAGAGCCTGGAGCCTGCTTCAGATTCTGTGTCTCCTTCTCTGCTCCTCCCCCACTCACACTCTGTCTCCGTCTCTCTCACAAAAATAAGCATTAAAAAAAAAAAACAAACCCAGAATGCAGTTATCATGTGAGGTAATACCCAGAACATATCAAATTTTCCTAAGCTCCAATAGTATTTTTATAGTTATCTCATTCAAACTAGGATCCAAGTAAGATCTACACATCATATTCGATCGAAAGAACACTTAAGTCTCTTTTACTCTGTAAGTTCTTCTCCCCTCCCTGTTTTCATGCCATTTACTTGAGGAAGGGGAGGAATGAGTCTCTGTCCAGTGTAATATCCTACCTTGTGGACTTGGCTGACGGTTTCCTCCTCGTGTCATTCAGCCTGTCCTTGTATTTACTGCAAGCTGGATTAGATCGACAGATGCTGTGGACTTTCTGACGTATCACATCACGAGGTACGTGACGTCTGACTGTCCCACGTTTAGAGATGTAAAAATCGATCAGTGGGTTCAGGTGTCATCAGTGTGGTCCATCCGAAGGTTCCCTGTCGACCTCTCACCTAATACTTCCTGACGGCGGCTGCCTGGATTCCTTGTTTCATCATGTGTTCCCGCGTGGGGGTTTTCTAACTGTATCATTCCTTCTGCCTGTAGTAACTGGAATTCTTCTCTAAAGAACTCCTTATTACCTCTTTGGTTGCTCTGAAATACAGTTCATACCAGAAGGGCAAGGTAAGTGCTTGGATAAGTGCCTTTGTCCACTCTTAACTCAATTTGATCCCGTGTGGACATTGTTTTCCAATGTTCAAATTGTCCCCCTCCTTGGCCAGTGAGGTCTCCTCTAGTCGGCCTCTGTGTCGTTTTGACCTGACCCCAGCGGGACTCGATACCTCCCGTGCTTTTGAGAACAAGCTTCTACAAATTCTGATGAATTGACTGGACTTGGAAAATCCTTAGCCCCCCCCACCCCCACTGTCCACGGCAAGAATGTATACTAGTTGTCTTGGTTAGGAAGGCTTTCAGCTATAAGTGAGCATAATGAACAAACGAGTTTTCAGTTTTTCATAGAACACGAGGTCTGCAGCAGGGAGCCGTTAGCATTTGTTCAGCAGCTCCTGAGGTCCGGAGCCAGCATTGCTGCGATTCTCTTGGCCTCTCCTTCCTGGTTGCAAGATGGCAGCTCCTATTCCAGGCATCGTGCCCAATCGGGGCAGAAGAAAGGGGAAGACCAGAGCCAGCTGCAGCTGTCCCTTTGTATCAGAAAAGCAAAAGCTTTCCCCAAACCGCCGTGCCACCCCCTCCCACCCAGCTGAATTCTACTCAGATCTTATTGGCCAGACTGGATTGGATGGACACCCCTATTCGCAAGGGAGGCCAGGAAAGTGAGCACTTAGTTTCGCTGGGTTCCGTAGTCCAAGCAAGCAAGGGAGTGGGGGCTGGGGGTGAACAGAGGCTACGGGTTCTGGGAGAGCGGTCCTGAGTCCTGAATCAATGTTCCGTATCTTTTTTTTTTTTTAATTTTTACAGAATGTCTAATATTCCTTGTTTTGGAGTCAGTGGGACAACTGAAAACAATTGTGGGCTAGAAACGAGTGGAGCTTTATTCACACGACCGCCTAAGGAAAGGAGTGTCAGCTGTTTGGACAGCCCTGCCCTAGCGGCTCAGCTCAGCCCTGCTCAGCTGAGATGCCAGCTCCCGCTACAGGGTCTATGCTGCCAAGTGTCCCTCCTCTTCCCGTCTGTAAGGGGACAGAGCGGTCTCACCTTCATCAAGACAGACACCTCATTTGAGCTGTAGTGGCCCGTACGGTGCCAGAATACCTTGCGGCTAGTTTCACAGAGGCCACTCAATCTTCACACTGTGAAGCAAAGAGCGGAGCTAACATGCAGCCAGCACTCCACCGACACCAAAACCCTGAGCTTATTCTGCAGAGACTGACACACAGCCATTGCCTGCAGCCTCCCAGTCCCGTGGCCGGGCCATCCCCTCTCCTCTCCCACCTGCCCGCGACCTCCTTACCATCCAGTAACTGAAGGCTGAAGCCTGGCCTAGCAGGGGCCCCTGAGACCCTCCTCCCACCAGCACTAGGCCATCCATTCTGTGTCCATACATTTACGGGCGTTTAAAAAGGATTCTTTTACTGGGACGCCTGTGTGGCTCAGCGGTTAAGCGTCCGGCTCTCAGTTTCGGCTCGGGTCATGATCTCATGGTCTGTGAGATGAAGTCCTGCACCGGGCTCTACGCTGACGGTGTGGAGACTGCTTGGGATTCTCTCGCTTTCTCTCCCTCTGCCCCTCCACCACTCATGTGATCGTTCTCTCTCTCCAATGAATAAAACTGTTTTTAAAAAATTATAAAAATAAAAATATTTTTGGTACGTTCCATGAGAAAGAACATTGTTACTATTCTTCCTGGTCATTTTTCTGGACTGTCCATGGCTGAAGGGCAAATGGGTAGTTAGTGATAACTAACTCAAGGAATGGAAGTGGATAATTTCATCGCTGACAATCTTGATTTCCTCAAGGCTCATAAGTCTTGTGTTAGAAAACCTGAGTTGTTCTGATACTGGTTCTATTTTTTCTTTAACATTCATGCTGCAAGCAAACGAAGCCAGACTCAAAAGAACACACTCCATTTCATTCCATTTTATAGTAAGCAACGCTACAAGAGGTCACGAGTGGCTACCATTGGGGGAAACACTGAGAGGGGAAGGGCACAAGGGCCTCTGGGGTGCTGGTTTTGTTCCTTTTCAGTATCTAGGTTTTGAAACTGCCAGTCACTAACCCAATATCCATCTTCCTTTCTCCTTTCTGTAAGAACCTGATTTCCTTGTGGGAATGGGGATGGCACGTGAGGAGCTGAAAACCACATTTCCCGGCCTCCTTTGGAACTAGGGCTGGTCGTATGACACACTACAGCCAATGAGATGCATGTGAAAATCAACGGGACTTCCAGGGAATCTCCTTTAGGCAGACAGGCTCTGTGCGCCACACCCAGAACTCCTCTGGGAGTGCACTGAAGGGTATACCGCCCTCAACCTCACTCATCCCAAATGTCCATTCACGCACTCTTATGTAAAATTCCCCCATGTCACTGGGTCTGTGGTTTGGTTCATTTATTCAACAAATACTTACTGAGCGCTCACGACAAGTTGGGCATGTGCTGATCAGGTGTTCCATGGCCAGATGTCCCATGGCCAGGCCAGTAATTAGGAATGTAGGCCTGGGGTGAAGGACCAGAGCAGATGAAGGAGAAGCGAGGCCCTGGCTAACAAGGCTGGTGTGTGGGAGGGGGGGTGGTGGCAGAGAGCCACTGCTCAGCTCTAGCAGGTGGTTTGACATGGGAGAAATTCAAATCTCAAGTTGCAAGATCTCATTTTTCAAGAGGGGCCAGAAATCTTGATTTTAGTTTTTGAAATTAAGTCTTCCATGTGGGTGGACGTCTAGCTACGGCAGAGTAAAACTGGACAAAGTATATTCGTTTTCTACTGCTACGTAACAAATTATCACAAATTTAGCAGCTCAGTCGACACATATTTGTTAACTCACCTTCTTGTAGGTCAGAAGTCCAGGCAGACTCAACAGGGCTCTCTTGCTCAGTGTGTCACATGGCTCAAATCAAGGCATTAGCTGGACCAGGCTTCTAACTAGAGGCTTTGGAAAAGAATCCACTTCCAAGCTCGTTGAGGCCAAAGTCATCACATTATGCCACATGAACATAAACAAGGAAATCAAATCCAGCAGCATGAGACAATGACCAAGTAGAACTTACCTTGGGATACAAGGTTGTTTTGGCATCTGAAAATAAAAATAATGTGTCATATTAATGTAATAGACAAAACCTACACGGTCATGTCAATACATGCAGAAAAAGCATTTTACAAAATCTAACGCTCATTCATGATGAACCTCTTAAACTCTGAATGTAAGGGAACTTCTTCAAACAGATAAAAAACCACCTAAAAAAACCTATAGCAAATATCATACTTAGTAGTGGAAGACTAAAAGTGTTTTTGAGAACAAAGGAAGAATATCTACGCTCACCACTTCTTTTTTTAAAGGTTTCATTTTTATGTAATGTCTACACCCAGCATGGGGCTCAAACTTACAACCCCGAGGTCAAGACTCTCCTGCCCCACTGACTGAGCCAGCCAGGCATCCCAAAGAACTATTCAATATCACTTCTATTCAATATCATACTATAAGTTATAGGCTGTCAAGAAGATAAGAAAAAGAAATTAAAGGCATTCAGACTGGAAAAGAAGAAATAAAACTGCCTTATTTGCAGATGATATGATCCTATATCTGGAAAATACTAGTGTATCTGAAAACACCACCTAGAACTAATAAATGAGAATGCCACAGGATATAAAAATCAATATTTCTATATATTGATAGTGAACAACCTATAAAGAAAATAATGCAGTTCATAATAGCACTAAGAAGGAAAATATTTAGAAATAAAGGTGACAAAAGACATGTAAGACCCAAAAACTACAAAATACTGCTGATAGAAATTTTAAAAGATCTAAATAAATGGAAAGATATACCACGTTCATGAATTGTTAAGATTCATTACTGGTAAGATGGCAATTCTCCCAAAATAGATCTATATATACAACTCAACTCCAATAAAAATCCCATCCTCAAAAAAAAAAATTGTTTTGGATACTAGCTCTTTGTCCGATATGTCATCAGGAAAATACAAATCAAAACCACACTCAGATACCACCTCACACCAGTCAGAGTGGCTAAAATGAACAAATCAGGAGACTATAGATGCTGGCGAGGATGTGGAGAAACGGGAACCCTCTTGCACCGTTGGTGGGAATGCAAACTGGTGCAGCCGCTCTCGAAAACAGTGTGAAGGTTCCTCAATAAATTAAAAATAGACCTACCCTATGACCCAGCAATAGCACTGCCACGAATCTACCCAAGGGATACAGGAGTGCTGATACATAGGGGCACTTGTACCCCAATGTTTATAGCAGCACTTTCAACAATAGCCAAATTATGGAAAGACCCCAAATGTCCATCCACTGATGAATAGATAAAGAAACTGTGGTTTATATACACAGTGGAATACTACGTGGCAATGAGAAAGAATGAAATAGGGCCTTTTGTAGCAACGTGGATGGAACTGGAGAGTGTTATGCTGAGTGAAATAAGTCATACAGAGAAAGGCAGATACCATATGTTTTCACTCTTATGTGGATCCTGAGATACTTAACAGAAGACCATGGGGGAGGGGAAGGAAAAAAAAAAAAGAGAGGGAGAGAGCCAAACCATAAGAGACTCTTAAAAACTGAGAATAAACTGAGGGTTGATGGGGGGTGGGAGGGAGGGGAGGGTGGGTGATGGGCATTGAAGAGGGCACCTGTTGGGATGAGCACTGGGTGTTGTATGGAAACTAATTTGACAATAAATTTCATATTAAAGAATAAATAAATAAATAGTTTTGGTAGAAATTGACAAGATGATCCTAACATTTACGTGGAAGTGCAACATACTTCCCATAGCAAAACAACTTTGAAAAAGGACAATATAGTTGGAGTACTTACTCTGCCCCATTTTCAAAACTTACAATAAAACAGGGGTGCCTGGGTGGCTCAGTCGGTTAAGCGTCTGACTCTTGATTTCAGCTCAGGTCATGATCTCATGGGGTTCGTAAGCTCAAGTCCCAGGTTGGTCTCTGTGCTAACAGTGCAGAGCCTGCCTGAGATTCTCTCTCTCTCTTTCTCTCAAAACAAATAAGTAAACTTAAAAAAAAAAAAACCAACAGTCAAGACTATGTCACAATAATGTAAAGACAGACACAGATCAACGGAAATGAATAGGAAGGTAAATTGATTTTCAATGAAGGTGTCAAGGCAATTCAATTAGAAAATGACACTCTGACAAATGGTTCAGGGGCAACTGACTATCCACATGCAAAAAAACAAATCAATGATAAAATACATTGATAAAATAGATCCTTACTTTACATCATGCATACAAATGAACTCAAATTGGATAATAGACTAAAATGTCAAATTGAAAACTATAAACTTGAAAAGAAAACACAGGCAAAAGTCTTTTGACTTTGGCTTAGGCAAAAATTTCTTAGATATGACAGCAAAAACAAGATTCATAAAAGAAAAATTGGATAAATTGGTATTCATCAAAATGCAAAACTTTGGCACCTCTAAAGATATCATTAAAAATATGAAAAGACAAACCACAGCCTGGGAGGAAATACTTGCAAGTCATATATCTAATCAAGGACTTGTATCTGAAATACAAAAACAAATTCCTAAAACTCATGAAGACAAACAACCCAATTAAAAGTGGGCAAAATATTTGAATAGATCTTTCACCAAAGCAGATATATGAATGGCTAAAAAGCACACAGACAGATGATCAACATCATTAGTCACCGGAGAAATGCAAATTAAAATCAGAGTGAGATGCTTCTACACTTTTATTAGAACAGCGGTAACCTAAAAGCCAAATAATGCCAAGTGTTGCCAAGGATGCGGAGAAACTAGAACCCTCATATATTGCTGATGAGAATATAAGAAAGTAAGTCACTTTAGAAAATAATTTGTCAGTTTAAAGTGTACAGAGTTATGACATGACCCAACAACTCCACCCAGCAATATACCTGAGAAATGAAAACATGTCCCCGTGTAGAGTTTATATAATTATTCATAACATTATCCACGATAGCAAAAATTTGGAAATAAAGAAAATATAGTTTATCTGTATCATGGAATAGTATTCAGCAATAAAAAGGATGAATTGATACAATTACATGAACTACAACGTGGATAAACCTTTTGCTAAGTGAAAGGAGCCAGACATCAAAGACTACAACATTGCGTTATTCCATTTATGTAACACTTCTAGAAAGGCAAATCTACAGAGATGCAAGACAAATTATTGGTTGCCGAGGACTTGAAATTGGAGTGTGATTGACTGCATATGCACGTGAGAAGACTTTTGGGGAGAGATGGGAACATTTGAAAAGTGGGTTAAGGTGATGGCTGCACAACTTTATAAATTCACTAAAAATCATTGAGTTTACCATGTAGTCTGAGTGAACTTTATGATCTGCTAATTAGGCCTCAATAAAGTGGTTAAACATGAAAATTAAATCTCTCAAGTTTAAATGTTCACGACTAATTCAAATTCTTTTGGGGGGGGGGGCAGCTGTTGTGTCAGCACATAGCTCAACGTGGGGCTCGATCCCACAAACAGTGAGATCATTACCTGAGCTGAAGTCAAGAATCAGACGCTTAACTGATTGAGCCACCCAGGTGCCTCACACATTAATTCAAATTCTTAAAAGACCTTTGTAAAAAAAAAAAAAAATACCCCAAGTCTGTGGTGTGAGCCCTTGAGCTACCCTCTTGAAATGTCAGAGCCGAGTGGCAGGAATAGAAATTTGAATGAACTAAAATCCTCCTAGGAGTTGAAGATCCAACGACAGAAAATGGAAAAGTAAACAATTACAGCACCCAATGATAGATGCTGTATGTGGGATGTGCGAAGAGGTATGGGCCCAGAGAATCCCTGGCTGTGACCGGGTGGGGCTTGGGGCACACCACAGAAGGGGCTGGACACTGCAGTTAGGTTTTGAAGCAGAAGTAGGAATTCGTGAGATTCGAAGTGCGGAAAGCGGAGAGAAAGGGTGGGTGACACTTCCACGCAGAGGGAACAGAACTGGCCAAGTCTTGGAGGTGTGAAAAAGCGGTTCCCTTTGAAAACTGGGGAGGATGGAGATACCGTGGTACGTGGAGAACGGAAGTGGCAAGAAAGGGAGGTGGGAGCCCCATCATGAAGGGTTTGGCAGGCCATGTTACAGTTTTCGGATGTGGGATGAAGGAGGGATTCACTTGCTGGAGGACACGGGCAGGCTTCTTCTGGCCTAAATTAAACTTGGTATAGCTTGGCAAGATCACATTGCACTCATCTGAAAATATTCATTAATATATCGCTTACTGTGTACCAGGCCCCGTTTTAACAGAGAATTTGCATTTTGATTCAGTTCCCAGAACAAACTGATACTGCTGGTCCAGGGAACACAATTTGAGAACCACTGCTTCCTACCAATTTTGTAAGAAAGGTATCATTATCACTACCCTTCCCCATGTTACGGAGGAGGAAACAAACAGAAAGCTAAGCAACCTGCCCAAAGCCGTACAGCCTTAAGTGGTGGGGCTGGGATTCAACACCAGGCGATGACCGCCATGTCTCCTAGTTCACAGGTTGCAGAGAAGCAGAGTCAAGGGCTGGCATTTTCGATCTTTGTCTGCCACCGTCAAAAATGTATTGGGGCGCCTGGGTGGCGCAGTCGGTTAGGCGTCCGACTTCAGCCGGGTCACGATCTCGCGGTCCGGGAGTTCGAGCCCCGCGTCGGGCTCTGGGCTGACGGCTCGGAGCCTGGAGCCTGTTTCCGATGCTGCGTCTCCCTCTCTCTCTGCCCCTCCCCCGTTCATGCTCTGTCTCTCTCTGTCCCAAAAATAAAAAAAAAAAAAAAAAAAAAAAAAAAATGTATTACACACACACCACACATTGGCCTTAACTGACACCCGAGATAAAAGAGTTAAACATGCCAACTGATGCCAAGGGGGCGGTGAGGAAAGTCTTTGAGGAACTCTGTAAGCCACTCCAATGGAGTATTATTTTGCTCCTACTGGAAGGAAGCCAGGATTTAGAGATGCACAAATATCAATGTACAAAATGACTAATTAAATATGGAAAAGAAAAATCTTTAAATATCACAACTCAAAATTGAACCGTACATGAGTGTTCAATATCTGTTGTTTTAAATGGATCTATTTTAAATTTTTTTACCAATTATGAAAACCAACAGTATCTAGAGAAGAGAACACGCTGCTCTTGCAGGGGGGTAGCGGGGAATGTCCCAAGATGAAAATGGCAATTCTCCCGTGACTCTGCTTGCTTTTCACATCTTGATCTAATTTATAGCATCTCCCTGGTTGCCTTCCAGTAAACAACTTCTTCCTTAAATTGGTGGCATTATGTTATGTGTGAGATCTGAATCACAGAGACTGTAATGCAAACCTGCGTGTTCCATCTCGTCGTTTTGTAGAGTGCTGTATATCTAATTAAAGCTTCTTACGGGTCCATAAAAAGACCTAACATTAAAAAAGCAGTCTGTGTTGGAGAAAGCCCCAGGGCAGACTGGAGGAGGGGCTTCTTCATTAACAATACACCTATTTGCTTCAATTCAAAGTTAAGTCATAATATATTAATTTGTATTTGTAGATTTTTAAATATTGCCTAAGCATCAATCAGATCACGTTACCAGACTTACGGTGTGGAACTGAAAATGGGTCATGTTCTTGCCAGCAGCTCTCCAGCTTCCCAAGAAACACTGGGGATGAATAAATGATTTGCCATGTGGCCAGCATCGACTGCATCCTTGACTTTATTCAAATCAATTTATTATTCTGTTCTTTTTTATTTACTGTTTTGCTCCTCTTATGTCCTTGTTACACTTACAGATTTTATTCAAAACCTGAGCTACACAGCAACAACATAAATACTGTTTTCCAAGAGCTTATCTATTATGGCCATTGTTTTGTGGTTACTGTTACATCTCAGGGGCTATAGGCCTGGTGGCAGAGGCCATCAACCACTGGAATTCTCTTGGGAAACCATTAGTGTTGGTGGTCGCCCCCTCCCCTGACAGGGTCCTCTAAATAGTGTATCTCCCTGAGGGTAAAAGTGCATGGTTTTCCAACTTTCTAGTAACAAAGGACCAAATTCCACAAGCCAAGTGATGAGGAGCTATTGCTTAACATACAGTTAGAGTGACGACGTGTTTCTAAGTACGATTTTTCTTTCATGTTCTTTTTAAATCAGAGTGATCCCAGCATTGGGCTTTGACCCATCCTTAAGGAGCAGAGGCCCATCCAGAGGTCTAGTCCTGGTCCCCAGCCAATGATCCATCACCCCACACTAGGGCATTAGGAGGCCCCCTTTAATAGAAAACCTGACGTTACTACCCTGAGAATTTGCACCTCCCAGCAATCCACTCTTACTTCTCAATCATCTTCAGACACGCAAAAGTGCTGATGTGGAGTCTGAAAAACACAAAAAACAAAAACCATCTCTGACATTTGCAGGTCAAAGAGACACTTGCTAAAGCCACATATTTCTCTTCTGCATCCAGTCAATTTAAGCAAATTTGGAACATCAAAGCAGCTTTTTTAAAAAAATTTTTTTTCAACGCTTTTTATTTATTTTTGGGACAGAGAGAGACAGAGCATGAACGGGGGAGGGGCAGAGAGAGAGGGAGACACAGAATCAGAAACAGGCTCCAGGCTCCGAGCCATCAGCCCAGAGCCTGACGCGGGGCTCGAACTCCCGGACCGCGAGATCGTGACCTGGCTGAAGTCGGACGCCTAACCGACAGCGCCACCCAGGCGCCCCATCAAAG
Source organism: Lynx canadensis (assembly GCF_007474595.2). Taxonomy (NCBI): domain Eukaryota; kingdom Metazoa; phylum Chordata; class Mammalia; order Carnivora; family Felidae; genus Lynx; species Lynx canadensis. Next base: position 1,396,864 of record NC_044311.2, on the reverse strand, counting down.
CAGCTTTTTAAAATCGATTCCTTCATTCATTCTTGTGTCCTTCTTTACTAGGCGTCTTTTATTGGAAAGGTGGAAAGAAAGGAGAAACAGAAAGTGGATTCACTCTTCCTTGTGTCCTTCTTTACTAGGCGTCTTTTTATTGGAAAGGTGGAAAGAAAGGAGAAACAGAAAGTGGATTCACTCTTCCTTGTGTCCTTTACTAGGTGGCTTTTATTGGAAAGGTGGAAAGAAAGGAGAAACAGAAAGTGAAAAGCATATTGGAGAAACCTGGCGTCTGGTTTGATGGCTCTCTCTTTTTAGGAACCTCGGAGCTGATCGCCATTGCAAGACAAGCCTGCAAGGGTAGGAGTCAGGAGATCCTCCCCCCCTCCCCACCACCGCACCCCTCTCCAGCCTTGGCTAAGCTCCCTTTCTGACCCACCTGGCCTGGTGACCATGTCACTCAACCATCTAGTGCCATGGTTAATGTCTGCTGTTTTGAATCCCGGACTTCGTGTGCCTTCACATTTTCCACGACCTTTTGCCTTTCCACCCAGTCTGCAGTGGAGACTGCTAACTGATGGGGCCAGGACAGGGTCTCCCGCTGACCTTTAGCCAACGCTGCATTCAGATGGTGGGCTTCTCTACTCTTGTTTAAACGGCAATAAAATCAACAAAATTCCTTCAAATTGGGTTCCCAGAAATAAAACTGTCGACACAAAAGTGTATATACACACATGAATGTATATTTGGTTTTTTCTCTCGCCTTGCTTAAACTTGGGCGGGAAATGCGGTGAACCTTTAAAAGGGTAAAGCACGCGCTGCCCTCGGCCCCCTGCCCCAGGACGCAGTCAGGTGCGCACGCAGTCCCTTCCCTCCGATTTCCCCCGACAGCTCGCGCTACTTTTCTCGGCCATTGTCCCACGTCCCTGGAGCTTCTTCCTTCACCGTCCCCTCTCCTCGGGCGCGCCTCGCCTGCTTCCCACCGCCGGCCACGGCCCGGACTCGCCGCGGTGGAGGCGCCGTCAGGACGCCCTCCGGCAGACCGCACGCCGGGGCCCGCAGGTGCTCCCGGCCCCGCCCTTCCCGCCGCCCCGCCCCGGCGCTGCGTCACAGTGACGCGCGTCCCGCGCAGGCGCAGCTCGGCCCCACCCCCTCCCCGCGCCCGGCCGCCCGCTCGGTATTATGATTTGCGCTGGGTGCGGGGATTCGGCGGCCGGGAGGGAGTCGTCGGCGCCGCGGCCGCTGCAGACGGACGCCTTCCTGCCGGCTGAGGTAGGGACAAGCGCGGAGTGCGGTCGGGCGCGGCGGCCGTGGACCGGGGGTGCGGGCTGGCCTCCGCCGCCTGGTAGCCTGCGCCGTCTCCGGGCTGGACGTCCGGGCCGGGGCGCCCGCCGCAGGCGGAAAGTAAGTTGCGCGCTCCGCGCTTCCCGCGCCGGCCGCAGCGCGGGCCCGGGAGGACGCGGAGCCCCGACTGCGGCGGCCCGAGCCCGCGCGGCGGCGGCGGCGGCGCGGCCTGGCGGCGGGGCGGCGGCGGCGGGCCCGGCGGGAGCCGGCACTGCGGCGGCCGGCCGCGGGCTCCCGGAGGCCCTGCCCTTGCGGCCGCGGCCGGATTGCGGCACCTCGGGAGGCGCCCGCATCCCGCGCCCCGCCCCGAGCCGGCCGAGTGCGGCGCCGCGGGGCCCCGCGCCCCGGCCGGGCTCCCCGCGCCTGGGTTCTCTCGTGGGGTGTGTGTTCTCGGAATGTGTTTCCTTTTTCAAACGAATCTGGAAATCTGGCCGCAGCGAGGGGCTTCCTTGGTAAAACTGCAGGCTTACAATAGAATGGGGATATTGTTGTCTGTAGAGAAAGGGCATCGGGGTAAGGAAGGAGGAGCAGTGCCCTTCCCAGGGGAGAGCGAGAATATTTTTTTTTTTTTTTTTTTTCGGATTGGGAGAGCAATCCGTTCTTTACCATAGTCATCGCCTGTTGAATTCTTTCTGGACCATTTTGCAAAAACCTTCCTGCCTTTAACTTGGACTTGGGATCTAGGAAAGTGACAGTCTGTTTTCCTGGTTGGGGTTGGGGGGAGGGCAGTGGGGGGTTCTCGGAGCTGTGCTGTTCCTGACAGTTGGACCAGGTACAATCAGATAGCTTCTTGGCGAGATCGGTTTCACGCTCAGTATTTGGGGAGAATTTAGCAGTAGGGTTCTTTATAGAGGTTTGAGGATGTAGGACCTTTCAAATTGTCAGGTTACTTTTTTTCTCTTTTATAAAATTGAGTGCAGTCTTAGGAGCGGGTGGTAAAGCTGATTTAATGCGTTTCCCATCTTACCAGGTTGTAAGGTGAAGCATGGCTTACCAGTGATGGAACTGCAGATGTTGAGTATCCTGCTGAATTTTCACTACATTTCTTTCAAACATCAGATGCTTCAGTTCGGGTTCCTCGTACTGGGTTGGGACACTGTGTCTCAAATCAGTCTAATTTATCAGAATGTGTATTAGTGTGCTTTAAAGCCAGGAGCTGTCAAGGTTTATGTAATCAACTTATTAATTTATGATCTTATTACATTGCTTTCCAGATTTATAAAACCATTCCCTTAAGGAAATCTGTCTTCAACGTCTGCTTAAATATTTCTCTTGGAATTGCATTCCTGAGGAGGAATGCACTGTACAAGTGGTGATTTAAGCATACTAATTAGACAAGTTTCTGTAAAAAAAAAAAAAAAGAAAAAGAAAAATACGTATGGATTCTTTTATCTGACTATTGTATTGTCCCTATTTGGAAAATAGAAGACATTCCCATTTTACAGAACTAGAAATGAAATTACATGACATTCCCAAGGTCACATATTGAAGCAGTATAGTAACTGAAAAATTAAGTGCATGGTGCTAACTTTTCTTACATCTTCAAGGTTTTCTAGGCAGGGAACTCTGAGTGTCACCTTTGTCTTTTTAAAATCTGCACAGTTTTTATATTATTTTAGGCACAGATATGATTCTCACCCTATTAATTTTTCACTATTAAGAGTAAACTTTTCAGTATTGTTGCAGTAAGATCCATTAGTTTAAAACATACAAGAACTCAGAAGTTATCCTGATTTTTATTTTTCTGGAACAGAAATATAAATTGGACTTTATGTTCAGATTTAATCCCATAGTCCTAAAAGGAAGGTTTTTGTATGTCCTTAGTAAAGTTGAGGGGCTTTCATGATACTTTTACTGGTCACAGGAAATAGTCTTTATCTAACCCTTACTGTGGGTGTTTGTTTCTGTCATACAGAAAGTGAAACTAAATGGGAAAGAAGTTACTTGTTTTTGGAGAGAATTAAACAGCCATGGCTCTAGGTATTGATATAAATAAGGCCTGGTGTCTTCCCTGTAGCAGCTTGTCTGGGCCTAAGAGCGCAGTAGCTGCCCAGGAAGAAAAGGGCACAAGTGAACTTTCCGCATGATCAGAATTTTAGGAATTAAAAACATAGATGGGGAACTTGCCCTGTTTTAACTGCATGCACGCTGTTTGCTTAACTAGGAGAAGACAGAGTTTTTAACTAAGATGCTTTTCTAATAAAACTGTTCTTCATAATTTAGGTATTTGTATGTGTGTGCAGGTAAATTCTTAGAGCAACTTAGGTGGAAAAGTTACTTGAGTAGATTCTGGAAGTTTTGAAGGGAAGCTTAACCTATGCTATATTCACGGCACCTTTGCATGCTTATTTTCGCAGCCCTGGGTTCTGGGCAGCAATATAAAATTGAGTAAAAACCGGTTCCGGCCTTTGGGAGCTTCCAGGCTGTCAGGGCCACTGAAGTAAACGCTAACAATAGGATCCAACGAGACTGCCGTGCCGAGGCTTAGGCACAGCTCTGTAGAAGCACAAAGATGGGAGCAGGGAACAGTCTGACTTGGGAATGCTTCACGGAGGAGGCGACGTTGAACTGGTCCTGAGGGACAGGTAGAGATCCCAGGCAGAGAAAAGGGGAAGGTGCTCAGAAGGTTCAGGGAGGATGAAAAGGTAAGGTGGAGTGGTGGAGGAAGCACTGAGATCCGAGTGGGTGAAAGGGAGCGGAGGTAAAGACAGTTCTGGTTTTAAAGAATGTGAGAAGGAAGGGAGAAGCGTGGGCCGGGAGCTTTGGGCCTGGAGAGGGAAGGGTTTTGCTCTTTTGTTTTTGTTTAGAGACGGCTGGTGTAAAATCTCCCCGGCTTAATAGCCTCGCGAGGCGCTGGACGTGTGTTGTCTGCTCCGGCTGATCTGGAGCTTCGTTATTCACACTGGATTGTTTCCTCATCTGTTTTTCTGCACATCTGCCCTGGGCTGAGGCCTCCTGTCCCGTGGGAAACCATTTCTTGCCGGTGGTAGGGGAGGAGCCTGTCTAAAAGAGGGTTCCTGCCGTACCTTCCGTGAACATTTATTTCTCTGCTGCTTCCAGAACCTCCTGAGATCCTGCTTTGGCACCTCCAGCACTTGGCCTCTGCTCAGGTGGGCTCTTCCTGTGACAGACCAGGCTGCTTTCTCTCTCCTGCTTGCACCCTCCAAAGTGCTGCCATGTGGCTGTACCTTGGCAGTCACTTCAGAGTCCGTCACAGACCCTGTGCTGCGAGTTTTAGGTTCTGCAGCGTCTCTAGGCTCAAAACAGGATTGGGTCTATCTAAATACCCCCTCGGCCGTGTATTGGCCTGGAAATGTCACGTAGGTTATCAAGTCTGTGCTCCAGAAGCGTGGGTTACGGGTCATGGAAATGGTCAGATCATAGGCTCCCTGGGCCTCAGGGTCTCCTTGTCGACATGCAGTTATTTTTCTCAAACTGAGAAGACTCAGCTTCTGGAAGGCAGAGACCACTTCTTTGATTTCAGCATACCCAGACCGAAGTAATGCCTCATGCATAGTCCGTGTACCCAAGTGGTGTCTTGGTGAAAAAACTTCAAAACTCCAAACTTTAGTTTGTGGGTTTTTATCATCCTGTTAACAGCCGTTGTAATACAGCTGGGCTAAATTTAAATTGTTTTTCAGTCATAGAATTTTGGAGCTGCAGGCAAGTCTTCACTTGCTACCAGCATGTAGCACATGCTCAGGAAATGTTTGTTCCCGTCCTGCGCGTTTCCCGTCTGAGTGAATGGCACCACTTTTGCTACCCCTCTCCACCAGAACCGTTCCGGATTTCCCTCTCTGCTTCCCCCCACCCCACGCATTGAGTTCTTGGCTTCTGCTTCCTGAACGGGTCTCCTCCGTTACATCCTCGTCATCACTGCCCGCACATTGGCGGCCTTCATGTTTAGGTCAGTAAGCGATCGTTTACCTGGAGACGTTTTCAGCAGTCCCCCCAGCTGTAGTCTTGCTCTGCCAGTCTGGTCGTCACTTTGCTGCCAGAGTGGTTTGTGTAACTGTCCTCTCTGATTGTCATGCCCCTGCACAGGATTCTTCTTTGGCTTCTTAGTGCCAGCTTTCGTTTGTTCACTTAATAGTATGAATCTCTCTCTTTTGGGTAGACGCTATACTGGGCAGGCCCTGGAATACAGACCGGAATAAAATGGACGTGGGCCTTAACACGGACTGAAGTTCTCATTTAGCTGAGTGGAGACGCAGATTGTTACTCACATGATCACCTGAGTAATTATAACCGCAGTTGTGATAAGGGCCCTGATGGGAAAGGAATGGCACTGTGAGAGGGCACGGAGCTGGTGTGTGGGGGTGGGCGGAGGGCCAGGACACGCTCAGGAGGGTTGACCTTAAGCTGGGCCCTGAAGCACGGTAAGGGCTCACCAGACTTGAGGAGCCGCGGCTGATTTGCTTGGAATACGAGTCCCTTTGGGTATCTGGCCCCTGCCTACCTGTCTGATCTCATCTCCTATGCTCTGCATGCATTATTGCCCCGGTCACAGTAAGCTCTCTGAGGTTTCTCTTCTGAAAAGCCTCTTCCCCGTCATCACCAATTTCACTTGTTAGCTCAGATGAGAAAATGAATGTCTCTGAGACGCCTCCTGAATGAACTCTCCAAGGTAGCTTTTGGGAAAGGGACGCCTCTTGTAGCGTATCTGTCCCTGTAAGAGACTGCACAGACTTTGTGGCAGTGATCTTCCTGGTATGTGCAGTAGAGGCGTCTAGTTAGGGGGGTAACTAGGGCCTGTTAGGGGATATCAAAAGAAGGTGGGGAGCTAAGTATATAACCCCTCTCAGATGTCAGAGTCTCCTGGGAGGAAGGCCAGTTCTGAAAAGTTGGAGGAAAAACAGTGGGTGATTTTGATCCTACTCACATCCTGCTAATATGTATTATCCCACTTAACCTTCATAATAACTGTCCAAGGTGGTGATTATCTTTGTTTTATAGATTGAGATGTACCTATTCATAGAAGTTGAGTAACTTCCTGGGCTCCAGATTCTGTGGTACTCTTTCTGTTGCTATGATGCCGCTGCTCACATCTGCTGAATAAATGAATTTTGATCATTGTTAAAGTGCACCTCTGTGGTGAGGATTATAAGAAAGGTTGACCAGGGGCGCCTGGGTGGTTCAGTCGGTTACGTGTCCGACTTTGGCTCAGGTCACACGGCCCACGACTTCGAGCCCCACATTGGGCTCTGTGCTGACAGCTCAGAACCTGCTTCACATTCTGTGTCTCCCTCACTCTCTGCCCCTCCCCAGCTCACGCTCTGTCTCTCCCCTTGAAAAATAAATAAATCATTAAAAAAAAAAAAAAAAAAAAAAGGTTGACCATGTGGTAGTTTGAAATGTTGAAACTTAGGATACCCTCCCAGCTCCTCTCTGATGTTCCTCCTGCTCTGTGTACACACCTCTTAGGCCAGTATATTGTCTTTATATTGCATAGCTAGGGGGAAATGTTTGAATAATAAGCTGGGTTGAATACGTATTCATCCGGGGTGCCTGGGTGGCTCAGTCCATTAAGCATCCGACCTTGGCCCAGGTCATGATCTCACGGTTCGTGGGTTCGAGCCCCGCGTCAGGCTCTGTACTGACAGCTCAGAGCCTGGAGCCTGCTTCGGATTCTGTGTCTCCCTCTCTGTCTCTTTGCCCCTCCCTAGCTCGCTCACTCGCTCTCTCTCTCTCTCTGTCAGAAATAAACTTTAAAAAAAGATTTAAAAAAATACATATTCATTTGTGTTGGTTTTTCTTTATTAGAGAGATTATGTTTTAGATAATGTAGGTTTTACTCTTGCAGCGTAACTTACCTAGATAAAGTTCATTTTAGATTTAGGACGATATACTAACGAATATTCACGGAGAGATTATGAAGCTGGAGCGTACTGTTCATGGATCTCTTTTTAAAATAGTCATAATACTCTATAGCCTTTTATATAACAGTGGACAAAAGCAGATTGATTGAATTTTAAAGTAAAGTTTGGCTTTCTGTTTTACCTCATTTTCTACAAGTGAAACAGTTCTCTCGTTATTGGCGTAAAGTATTATGTGTACTAAAGAAAATGTGGAGTGAGAATATTCCTTCAGTCTCCATTTCAGGGCTTGATTTTGTCCTTTGCTCTCCTGTTTTATGGGTATTTGCTAATCCTCTTTCAAAGGAAAATGCTTTTTCAGAAACAAATGGAGAGAATGTAATTTGCAAAGTATATTAAAATTGCGTTTCGGAAAGGATACAGTTTTTAAGCAGAAAATAGAACCTCCTAAATTTATCTGAATTACTTATTTTGTGTTGGCTGTTCTGTGCCACTGGCTGTTCTTGCCATCGCAAAGTTGTGTGTAAATGCTAAGGTGAAGTTATTTTTAAGGTGCCATTCCGTTTTTACATGATCAGTAAATATCTCAGTCTGTCTTTTGAATAGTTATTTGCCTGTAATTTCATTTCTTAAAAAGAAGTTTCAAGAAGTCTGTAATGGAATTATTTGTTAATGATGTTTATTAGCTAAGTCTTTGGTGATGTTAGGGAATTTCCTCCATTTAATTGATTGCCGGGCTAGGTAAGTAGCTTAGCATATCAGAATTAGAGGAATGCGAGAAATACCAAAATAGATTTTTTTTATTTTTTTACTTTTTTAAGTGTCTGTTTTATTTTTGAGAGAGAAAGCACGTCCACACATTCACACATGAGTGGGGGAGGGGCAGAGAGAGAGAGAGAGGGAGACAGAAGATCCGAAGCCGGTTCTGCGCTGACAGCAGAGAGCCAGATTCCGAGCTTGAACTCACCAACTGGGAGATCATGACCTGAGCCGAAGTTGGACACTCAACCGACTGAGCTACTCAGCCACCCCAAAATAGGCTTATTTTGGAATTAGGAAGGCCTAGGTAAAAGGGAAGTCTCGTATTGTTGCAGGAAAAAATGGAGGACCCAAGAGTCAGTGGAACCTGGAGCCCAACCTAGGCAGCTCTTTCCTGGGTGTAGGACTGGAGCAAAGAAGTCCTTTTCTTCTTTGGTCCTGCTTTCTCATCTGTAAAAATGGGTGTGATATTTCTATTACATTGCTGATTGTGAGGAATAAGTGATGAAACAAATGTAGAGTCCACTACCTACATAGATCCCCAGGAATGACATTGTTTACTCTTTTTGAGACCTGCATTACCACAAACCTGGAATTCTGAAAGGAGCAGTTGTGGCAGTAAAAGACATTTTTAAAATTTGAAATGAAACAAAGTCAACTGTGGTTTTGTTATGGGATGGGACTCATATCAGTATCATCGTATTTAGGTCAGTAGTAGATTTTTAGGATGGTAATATGGTTGATAATGAGAGATCTAATCTAAGTCAAAACAAAAACTGCCGTTTTATCGAACTGTGAAGTGGACAGTGAGCTTTTAAAATTGGTTTAAATCCTCTAATGACCGTATTTGTGTGTTGCTTTCATGGTACTATCTAGAGTTTTACTCTTCTGCGGAGACCTCTTATCAGCTCTGTGATTAGAAGCTGCTTCTGTGCATTTTTAACTCTTTAGTGACACTTTAACGAAACGAGTGTAATTCAGAGATAGATATATGGTGAATTATTGAGTATGCAAGTTTTCCATTAGTTTTGAGAAAGTAAGAGTTCATCACAGTTGCCTAAATGGTAAGCCATTAGGTATTTTTCAGGATTAGCCTTCTTAACCCTGCTGACTTATCTCACGTCTACCCCAGATCATAACTTCACCCAAGCTGATACTGTCCTTTCTGAAACCAGCCGTATGCATGCTCTGCTGTTTCCTTCCCCCAGTTTTGAGAATGGTGTTCCACTGCTCCCTGTTCAAGGATAAGCTCTGGTCTGTGGGCTGCCCTGTCTTTGGGATCCTGCCTTCTTACAGTCCTCTACTCTTTCTTTGGCACGCCTCACCCAGACTAACCTGTGTAGTTATTTTTTTATATGTAGACAACTTATTTGTAAAATTGTAGAGGATACTGTGTTATGTCCTACACAATTAGGGCTCAAATATTTGCTAATGAAAATAGGCTCAGTGTTCCTCTTCTTTCCTCAGCCTGAAGGAATTGCATGCCTTGTCCCACAAGGGAAGCAAAATATTTCCTTGAATATGTCTTGTTTATTAAGATGACATAAATAGATTTTGGACAATATGTTTTTAGGGGAATTAGTCTTTTCATAGATCTTAGTGGAAAAGTAAATTGGATAATTGTTTACAAAAAAGTAAAAATTAAAATTTTTTATATAATGTTTATTTTTTTATTTTTGAGAGAGAGACAGAGACAGAGACAGAGGAGGGTAAGTGTGGGAGGGGCAGAGAGAGAGGGAGAAACAGAATCCGAAGCAGGCTCCAGACTCCGAGCTGTCAGCACAGAGCCTGATGTGTGGCTCGGACTCACGGACTGTGAGATCATGACCTGAGCTCAGGAGTCGGATGCTCAACCGACTGAGCCACCCAGGAGCCTCCCCAAAAGTCAAAATTTTAATAACCTCTGTCTTTTTTAGGTTATAAAAGCAGCACACACTCACTGCCAAAAATTTGAAAAGAACAGAAAAACATAAAGAGAAAAAAATTCTGTAATCTCACCATCTTAACATTTTGGTATTTTTAAAATATATATGCAGACAAATTATACGCTTAAAAATTTGAGATCATATGCCATGCAATTTGGCATATGAATTTTCTTACTTAACATTTTATTGTGAGAATTTCCGATGAGATTAAATAGCCTGAAAATATGACTGCATAGTGTTAATGTTAGGTATACTGTGATTTATTTAATTGTTTTCTTACTGTAGGCCTTTAGGTTATTTAATTTTTTTGCATACATAAATATCATTGAACATTGTTAACTGTAAAAATTTTCAACATCTTCTTTCCTTTAAGATGTATATCTAGTAGTGAGATTATTAAATCAAGGGTATTATTTTAAGGTTCTTGGTATATGTTTTACCACACTGCTTTTCAGAAATCAGATAATTTGCAGACTTAACAATGTAAAAGCATCTCAAATGATTCAGTCTTTTTTTTTTAATGTTTATTTTCAAGAGAGGGAGGGAGAGAGAGAGAGAGAGGCAGAACATGAGTGGGGGAGGGGCAGAGAGAGAGAAAGAGAGGAAGACACAGAATCCAAAGCAGGCTCCAGGCTCTGAGTTGTCAGCACGGAGCCCGACGTGGGGCTCGAACCCATGAACTGCGAGGTCATGACCTGAGCCGAAGCGGATACTGAAATGATTGAGCCACCCAGGCGCCCTTCAAATGATTAAGTCTTTTAAGCAAAAGTAAGTGAAATGTTAGATACCAGTATTTTTGTTTATAGATTAGTTTACTTTTTTCTGTTCCAGTATTCTTTTTTGACCATTTTTTTTTTAAATGAGCATCTTCATTATGATATCAGCAAGGTAAGAAAAAGATGACAGGATTTTGACAGCATTAATAAAAATTTGGAGGAGAGATTTAGATTACTAAGTTTTTAAATTCTCCCAGCTTCCACTTTCATTGTTTTCCTGGCAACAAGGAGTAATTGTGAGTTGCCTTTATTTATTTTGGAGTAACTTTTACATACCAGCTTTCGCTTAAGTCACTATGTGTTATGTGAGCACTTTTATACCAGGCTGTCACCAGAAGTGGTGACACACTTAGCATTTTTCATCATTTTAACAAGAGGCAGATTCTGTTTCGGAATTTGGAACTTACTATCTGCACTGCTGGTCTGAGTTTTGTGGCTTGAATGTTAACCCCTTTCTCTTTGCAAATAGTTAGTACTACTCTATATCAGTTAATAAATTGCCTGACTACTGGGTACATTAAAATTCCTTGATGTATCCTGGACCATTGCTTGTTTCACTTAGGGAAAGTAAAATTACGTGAGTCAGTGCTTCCTGAGATCGATCTGCACTGGTGACCCAGTCACTGCCTGAAGAGCGGAGCAGTCCTTTTAGCCTGCCTGTCCTGGTCACCTCAGTTGCCCCGAAGTGTCCGTTAAAAGTGACCACTTGGAAGAAAACTTGCAGAATAGTAGGCGGTTACCTTCCCTTGGAAAATACTTTCCTACACATTTGGAGGTATAATTTTGCCTACTTGGACATTTCTGATAATAAATAACTTAACCTTTGAATTTATAGTTCTATGTCGAGTCCATCCAGTGAGTGCAGACTGGTGACCACATAATGCTACATGAGAACCATGTGGTAATATCAAGCTGATCAGTGAAAAACTCTGGATCCTTCCGTAACTAAGGACCACTTGACCTATTTGTGATTTCTTCATCTTTGATTTATGGCTTATATTGGTAACTCCCAGGAGGAGGAGCGCTATTCTAGAAATGTGGAATATTGTTTACTTTGGATAAACGGAACAGCGGTGGCAACTGCGTGTAGAGTTGTGTTTATTTTGCTTGACCTGGGGGTTACTGATATTCTCAGAGGATTTAGTCTACTCTCTTCTCTTCAGCCTATGCCATTTTTGTTACGGGTACCTTTGAAATTTTAGCAGTAAGATCAGTGTGGTAGTACTCATCGAGAGTCAGTTCTCCACTTACGTTAATTTTTCTATAAACATACAGGTTAGCCTAGTATTTTCCATGAGGAAAAATTATAGTTTTCATTTTTGGTATCTATGAAAGATACCAGATGATTTTCGTATGTAACAAGCTTAAATGCAGTTTTAGTGTGGCTTTGCAAAACTCATCTTTCAGTTATCTGTATTAGAGGGAGAGCATTGGTACGGATTTTTTTTTTTTTTTTTTTAAGCATTTAATTTGGGAGGTTTTTGTGTATGTAACTGCTGGTGGTCTGCTTTTAGGAGGAAATTTACAATATCCCAAGTAAAATGCGGAGAGGCAGTAGAAGTAGCCTAATTCACACATGTGGCCCTTTCATTTCCACTCCCCTGCTTATGCCATGGGTGGCGGTGTTCAGTGTGCTGTTTGTCCTCCCCTCTCCTGGTGGGGGGAGGTGTGAGTAGTGTGTCCGTGTATCTGTTTGACTTACAGACCACACTGTAGTGGTGGTGATGTCCATGCAAATCTCCAGTCTGAAAGTGAATTTGACCAGCAAAACGGGGTGACTTCCAAATGACAGTAGGTTTAACAGAGGCTGGTTCTACAACTGTTTTCAGCAGCTTGCAAAATGTGTGCAGGGCCACCCACACTTCCTTCCTCTTCTCCAGCCACACCCGCACACTTCAGTTTGCTTCTCTTTAGCTGGGAGAACGTCAGTGTATTCTTGCAACATGTACTGGTAGTTGTTTCTCAAACGTGAATTTCCATATTAGAAACGCTCTGAGGCTAGTTGGCCTGTTTTATTCTGGTCCAGCCCAGTTCTGTGCACGTGGAAGCATACGCTAAGCAAGACCGCTTTAGAAGGGCCTCACTTAGTGGTCTTGCTGTCTTAAAAGATACCATCTGTATTGTGTAGTCGTTAAAAATATTGACGTAGAAGAATTGAGTGCAGTGGGAAAATATTCATCATACGAAGTAGAGGAAGAAGTTGCGAGACTTCACATCTAGTATCTTAGCTTTGTAAGAAGCATAGGTATGAAGAACATATACTCAAAGATGAAGAGAGGTCATCCTGGATGAAAGTATGAGGTGAATGGGGGCACCTGGGTGGTTCAGTCGGTTAAGCGTCCTACTCTTGGTTTCGGCTCAGGTCATGATCTCACGGTGAGTTTGAGCCTGTGTTGGGCTCTGTGCTGGCGGTGTGGAACCTGCTTAGGATTCTCTCTCTCCCTCTCTTTCTGCACCTCCCCTGCTCTCTCGCTCTTTCTCTCAAGATAAACTTAAAAAAAAATTAAATTAAAAAAAGAAAGTATAAGGTGATTTTTTTCTTCCTATATTGTGCTTCTCTGCATTTTCCAAATTTTCTAAAATGAATTTGTATCAACTTGTAGAGAGAAATACTTTTAAGATGGTTGTAAACCTCTCTCTCTCTTTGTGTCTGTCTGTATTATTCCATTTTATAAAAAAAAATTGTTCCTTGGCATATATTATACTTAGAAAATAATTTGAACGGCTTTGTACCAAACTGCTAACAGTAGATTATCTCAGACAGTAGAAAATTGGATGATTTGTAAAAAGAAATTCTTTTTGTCAGTTTATATGTTCTAATTGTATTTTTCCCTATATTGTACAGATATTTCATAACTTCATAATTGAAGCAAAATATTAAAAGGAAAGTGCTATGTCAAGTGAAAAAAGTAGGCTCCAAGATATAAAGTTATGTGTAGAATGATCACACCTTTGAAAACAAAGAAGAAACTGTATAAATATTTGCAGAAAGATTGCCAAAATGTTAATGGCGCTGATCTTCAGTGGTAGAACTACGATGCCTTTTAATTCTTCCTGCTGCTTCCTAGTCTATATGTTCTAGATTCTCTGTAAGAATATATTACTTTCGGGGAAAAAAATGTAAAGGAACATTTAGTTCTTTTTGAAAGGGTAGACTTGAAAGAAGGTCCTCTTGATATTTCAAAAGCCAATACTTAGATTTTGTGGGATTTTTTTGGAAAAATTATCAGGCTTTGATGCCCAACTAGAGATATTATTTTCTTTGCATTACAGTCTTACATCCATCATTTTCAGTTTAATATGTTTTAGGAAACTGGACAGCTCTGTAAATTCATTCTCTCGCGGTAGGGTGGAACAGTAAAAGAGTTTCTATTTGGACGAAGGAGAACACCATCGTTTTAATAACGGTGGTGGTGGTGGTAGCTAGTGTTTACTGCTTCCTCTGTGTCAGGCTTAATTGCAAACCTTTTTCCTGTACCAACTCATTTAATTCTCCCCACAACCTGTGAACTTGTACTCTTACTACTAACATTTCCTACTGGGGAAACTGATCATACAGGGAGGTCAGCTTTTTGTTCAGGGCCCATGGCTACTGATAGGGGAGCTGGGTTTCAGATCCAGTCCTCGGCGCTCCGAACCAGTGTTCGGCCACACTGGACTACCACACTGCCTTGCCTAGAGGCTGGATGAGACGGGCTGGCGGAGAGAGGGAAGCAAGGGTAATGGCAGGAGCTGCCGTATCCTTCTTGGAGCTGAAGGAGCAGGTAAGCGTTCCAGGGTTTACCTGTCTCTAGACGAGGCCCTGTGTGTGAGCTTGAGGGTTACCTGGATTCTCACCTTCGGTGTGTTGTGTAAATCGCCTTGGCCTAGTGTGAATGCTTGGGCCTTTCAGTATTTGTGGGATATTTCAGTGTTGGGGAGAGTACCGTGAGGCGCCTCCGCCAGTATGCCACCGCCTTAGCTATCGGTGCCCTGTGTTCGTAGTGATAGTTTCTTTTTTCCTATCGAATGGAAAGCCTCCGTGTGAAGGTGTTTTGTGTGTTCCCGGGTGCTGGCATTATAATTGATTTCTGCTGGCCTGCTAGAAGATTGTATGTTGTGAAGGTCGCCCTCTTTGGCTGTTGGAGTGAGTGTTTCATGATCCGGCAGGGGCTCCTGCAGGCAGGCTGGGCTTGGAAACCGGGCTGGGCAGGATTGGAGCTGCCTCCTGCTGCTTACTGGGCAAGTCAAGCCTCATTGCGCCTAGCTTGCAGGCTCTTGGTTTCGATTCAGTGAAATGTGGATTTGGAGCCTGTTACCCGGGAAGCATTTAGAAAATGGTGAATTCACTGTTTATTATTATTACTTCCTCCTCCTTCTAGTAGAATCTGTCTGACCTGGCCGCCTGGAACAATCTCTGTTTATGTGTTCACTGTTAAATTTCTGTTTCCTCAAGATTCTTTGAATGGGTTGTAATTCACAGAGGGGAGAAAGATCCTGGGATGCTGGGTCACTAAAGACAAATTTGCCATTTTTATGTCTGTCTGGATCCAGCCTTAGAATGTGTATTTTGACTCTAAGCAAAGTTAAAACAAATAGAACTAAACTAAAATCTCCTTCTGTGTTTTCCTTTAGGAAAAAGAAGCAACTAACAAAACACAGTGGTAACAAGGATTATTCAGTATGCGGTTTGTAGGGTATGTCCTGGAGCCACCAGAGGCACCTGCACTCTGTATAAGCCACCTCTTAACATTCAGTGTTGATGTTCAGCATGACTTTCAGGCCCTGCAAGGTCCTCAAAGATCGAAAAACAATGTAGTTACTTCCTGTGCGAACACAAAATGTACTTGATGGTAGGGTTGCACAGTAGGCTAGTACTTAAAGAGATGATCAGTAACGAGGATGTTTTTCCTTTCGACCTTCAGTTAATCATAATGTCCTGGTTTTTGGTAAACCGCTGTGGTTTCATAGACACTGTGGGTACGAAACGAAGTACAAAAAGAGTAAATTCCTTGGTAGTGAAAATGATTATTCTTTCACTGCAAGGTAGCCTCATCATGAAGAGACCCTGTTAGATTCTTTCCCATGAACTTGCTAGTGGGTTAAAAACTATTTTCATTGTACCCTTTTGCTGGCACAGTTCTGGGAAGAGAAACTGCAGAGTGTTGTCATTGTTTCTGGGTGTCAGAGACCCTGAAAAACTACTTTTTTCCCCCTCATTTACATACACATTTACTACTTTTGTAACAAGACAAAGTGAATGACCTAATTAATTTAATTAAAAT
Source organism: Lynx canadensis (assembly GCF_007474595.2). Classification (NCBI taxonomy): domain Eukaryota; kingdom Metazoa; phylum Chordata; class Mammalia; order Carnivora; family Felidae; genus Lynx; species Lynx canadensis. The sequence continues at coordinate 1,380,998 of NC_044311.2, read as the reverse complement.
TTAATTTAAATTCAGATTTATTTCTAAAATCCGATTTATATGCCATTGAACAAGAATACATCTAAACTAAAGGGATGAGAAAAACAAATATTATATCACTTGAGGCAGCCTAAAAGTTGTTTTGAAAGCTTAAGTTGCATTTGCCAGCTTGTGACTTAATAGACTGAGGTAGAACTTTAAGAATAATTACTGCCCTTATAATTAATCAAAATTAAAGATACAAAGATAGTTTTCTGCCCCCTGGAGTTAGCTTAGAGTTGCTATTTTTGAAAATTAAATATGCCTGAATTAAACTTTCTTTGGGGGAACTACTGTCCAAATAAAGCAACATCTTTCCACTTGGATTTTCCTGTTAATCTTGTCATTAAAATTATTAGCTTATATGACAAGATAATACACAGTGTAGAAGAAATTTGCTTTTTCTCCAACACCTGTGTATAGTACTGTTGGTTTCTTATTTTAAAAATCTTTATAGAATAAATGGGATTAATCATTTAGATTGCAGAAACAGTGTAGATAGTGGTTAAAAGCACAGATTTTGATGTCAGGGGGTCTTGGGTTTGAATCCTAGTCTTACATACGGACCTGGTAGCCTGTGCCAAGTGACCATTTCTGTGCCTCAAAATGGGGCTAATAATCCCTATCTCTGAGGGCAGTCGTAAGGATTAAATGAGGATGATGTAAAGAGTTTGGTATATGAGTGAGATGTTATACTTAGTAAGTGGTAACTTATATTTATTATTATGGTAATTACTAAAATATAAAAACCATATTAATAAACATACTAACAGCTAATATAGATATTTGAGGGTGGCTTCAGATAGGTGTTTCAGATAATTTCAGTTTGCATGTGGGAATGACTTTATGCCTCTTTTATAGTTGGTACTTTAACTCTCCAGATACTACCCTAAGCACAACATCATTTAGTGTGATTAAATGTTTATAAAGAGCGTGGGCTTTGAAATAAGAACAGTTTGAATCATAGTTGCAGCACTTTGATTCATTTTACACAAATACGTATAATAGGTTTTTAATGTTCGCTTTTCTTCTGTTCTTTTAAGCAAAAATGAGATTGAAAGAATGTAATGCTAGTGCTTTTTAAAAAACACCTTGTTCTATGTACAATTTACTTTTTTGGGATGTTTTCATCTAAGTGGGAGTAAATGATGTAACTACTGTTCTTAATAAAACAACTGGAAACATGAAAGTATATACTGGGAGCATTAGAAGAGACTTTGCAGAAGGGAAGGGTTGTATGCACTCATGGGAGAGAGCTGGTCTTGGGAGATGGCTGTATTCCTCATTGGATTTTATAATAATTCTATTAAATTTTGGTCAGAAAAAATAATAGTGGGAGTTGAATTTGTGAGATTTAAAGTGATGTCTTAATTTGTATGATTTTATACATTTGTTTTTCTGAAGGTCATTTATAAGAGTTGATTTCTGTATTTAGAGTTTACATAATAAAGGTTTAGAATTTTAAATGCCATGTGAGATATGGTCTTTAAAACCAAAGGATCTTTAAGATGGTTTAAGAATGCATCCTTGTTTGGGGTGCCTGGGTAGCTCAGTCAGTTAAGCATCCGACTTCGACTCAGGTCTTGATCTCCCGGTTTGTGAGTCCGAGCTCCACGTCGGGCTCTGTGCTGACAGCTCAGATCCTGGAGCCTGCTTCGGATTCTGTGTCTCCTCCTCTCTCTGCCCCTCCCCTGCTCTGTCTCTCTCTGTCTCTCAGTAATAAATAAACGTTAAAAAAAAAAAATTAAAAAAAATGCACGCTTGTTTGTTTTTGAACTATAAACAGATTGTGGTGAGTTTGGTTTGACAGTGTGAAGACTGTAATAGAGGCATAACTGATAAGTGCAAAGAGCGAGTACCAGTCAGCAAACATTTATTAAGCACCTACTGTGTGTCAGTTGCCGTTCTAGGCACTAGTGACACAAGAGCAAACAATTGGCATGTAAACATTTTGGAAAGAAGTTGAATTTCAAAATGTAACAAAATATTGACTACCTGTTATATGTAAAACACTGTTTAGGGGAGGGGAGGGTAGAAGGAAAAAAATAGAACCTTAGAGTTCTCAAGAACCTTACGGTCTTAGGAGGGAAATGGTGTATACGAAAATCTGTAGAATAAGACCTCATGGGCTGGTGGTGTCCAAGCTGCTGTGGAGATAACGGAGAAGGGAAGGGAATTCCAGCTGGAATTCTAACTAGAGGAGGCTTCACTAAAGGGATTTTTTTTTGGTACTTACAGGAAATAGTGCTAGTTTTGAAATAACAGGAAAAAGTTGTTGGGTTTCTGTCCAAATGTTTATTCTCTTTTCCCTTTTGTCAATTCTTGCCTTGTTTTTTAAGACACTAATTGAAATTACTTTGGGGGAAAAATTTGTTTTAAACATAGTTTATCAAACTTGCCAGGTTTCTTATTTCTGACATCACCAAAAACTTGTTTCAACAAGTCAGTTTTTTTTTTCAGTTTGCAAAATTTAATATGGTATTTAAATTCTCAGCCTTTGTAATATAAACCCAAAATATATAAACAGGTTGTTATATGGCCCTTCCTCATTTTATGTCTCAATTTATTTACTTCAGGCTTCTCTTAAAAAAAAAAAAAAAGTAAGGAAACTATAAAAGGAAAAGCTACAGAAACTTAATTTTGTTTCTTCTCTTATTTTGTAGATGTCCGTGGCGACACTGAAAATGAATTCCTTATTTTCACCAAATATTCTTATATGAGAAGATCCATTTTGAACAGTCTATATATTTTTTCTTCTGTTGGACCAGCATGGCAGGATTCAAGCGAGGGTATGATGGAAAGATTGCTGGATTATATGATCTGGATAAAACCTTGGGTCGAGGTCATTTTGCAGTGGTTAAACTTGCCAGGCATGTCTTTACAGGTGAAAAAGTAGCAGTCAAAGTTATTGACAAGACAAAATTGGACACTCTAGCCACCGGTCATCTTTTCCAAGAAGTGAGATGCATGAAACTAGTGCAGCATCCCAACATCGTACGCCTTTATGAAGTTATTGACACCCAGACCAAACTCTATCTTATTCTGGAACTTGGAGATGGAGGAGATATGTTCGATTACATAATGAAACACGAAGAGGGACTTAATGAAGATTTGGCCAAGAAGTACTTTGCTCAGATCGTTCATGCTATATCTTATTGCCATAAACTCCATGTGGTTCACAGAGACTTAAAACCAGAGAATGTAGTCTTCTTCGAAAAACAAGGTCTTGTAAAGTTGACAGACTTTGGTTTCAGCAACAAATTTCAACCAGGGAAGAAGCTCACAACAAGCTGTGGATCTCTTGCGTATTCTGCTCCAGAAATTCTGCTTGGTGATGAATATGATGCACCCGCAGTAGGTAGGTAACCTTCCTCCAATATTTGCCCACTTGAATTCCACCAGCTAGAGAATAGTTGGTCAAATTGGTTGCTGTTTATCTGAAAATAATTTCTTAAGGGACTTTCTTAAATGTGTCTTAATTAACAGATTGGGTTTCATGAATGCCGTGTATTCCTAAAGCTGGCAGTTAGTTTTACCCCTTATGTGGCAAACATCTAAGTATATTTGTCAGCACAGAGAAAAATGAGTAAGTTCTCATTTAAGGTAACCATCACCTGCTGACTGTAATTCTTTTGAACGTCTGAGTACATTTCCTATCTTCTTAGATCCTTCTGGTAGTCCCCCTAGTCTGCTCCTTCCTGGACATATCCTTTAACACTCACTGAGACTCATATTGGAAAAGTACTGTGAATGCTACAGTACATTATGAAGAATTTGGGCATGGGGATCTTTTATTAATTGTGATCTTGAAGAGTGTACTTGATCTCTCTCTGCTTCATTTCCTCATCCATAGAGTAGAATTGAATCAGATAGAGGTATTGTATCCTGTGTTACCGTGTTTACTTTTCACAGCGACCAGTGTGGTGGTTATTGTCTGTTTCATTGTATAGGACAGGAAATTGACATACAGACATCTGCTCTATGGTGGATTCCAGAATTTTGGTAGCCCTTTGCATTGCCAGCTACCCTCTCTTCACTCCAAAACGCTGTGTTCTCTCTTGTCCTGAGTTATCTATTCCGGGTGGAAGTGTTTGCTCCTTTTCATCTTGTGGCAGTGTTGTCCCTTTGGGATTGTATCTGCTTTGAAAGTCATGTAGGAATTTAGGAATTTATTCTTAATTTTTAACAAGTCGTTAAGCTGAAGGTGTGGTCAGCTTTTACAATGTTTAGTTTAATCTTGGAATAATAATGCTCTAATATTACATGTACGTGATATCCCATTCTTAGGAGTCTTCCGTTTGCATTCTGATCATTTGAAATGCAGGTTATGGAAGATTAAAGGCACACATTGAAGAGTACCAATTTTATACTGAATATTCTGTACACCAAAATACTGCTTTTCGTCTTAGATTTCTGTGTCCTGTAAAAGAAAGGGTTGTTGAATGGTTCCTGCCCAACGCAGATAACAAGGCTTCACCGAAACCTTTCATTAGGATATTTGAGTCAGAGATTTTTGGTTAATGGAGCAGGTCTCGTCAGAAAATGAAGCCAAGAATTTACAGAAGAGGAAGCATAAATGTCTGAACATGGAAATGATGATGTTCAACCTCAGTAATAATCAGGGAAAATAAAAGCCTGATAAGATACTATCCATACTTTTCACATTGGGAAAAACTAATGTCAGACAAAACCAAGTGTAGATAACACTATAGATCTTCAGGAAATCTAACTAGTACTGCGTAGAAGACAATTATCTACTAAAGTTAAAGAAGTACACAATCCTGAGACCCAGCACTTCTCTTCCTGTGTACACACCCTTAGAGATGCTCTCACTCATGTACACAGATTTTCAGAGAATGTTTTTAACAGCATTATTGAGTATTCATCAGCAGGGGAATACATTGTTTGATATTCATGTGATGGAATTCTATATATTGGTGAAGATCAATGAACCATGGATGTCATCATGGCTGTAGTTCACAAACATTTAAGAAAAGCAAATTCGTAAGAATACTGATAGTATTACAACGTTTATATCAAAGTTTAAAACATATGAAGCGGTATTATGTACTGTTCAGGGGTGCATGCACATGTAGTAAAGCTCTGAAGAATGCATGAGGTTACACGAGGGGCAGGCATATCTAGAAGGTTTTATCTATTGGTGATGTTTATTTTCTAATTTGGATGGTGGGTACACAGGTATTCACTATAATTTTCTTGTTTTTTTTTCTTATATCTTCAATGTTGCCTTAAAAAAACTTTTAAAAAGTTTTTAAAAAGGAAAAGGAAAGTGGGAGGATGCCTACAACCGCACTTGTTTTCTATGTCATTACTTTTTCTTTCGTTGTTACTAATTTTTTCCATGATCTTTCAGTTTCCCTTTGTTTTCTTTTCTACTGTCTTCAGTTGAAAGCTTTTTTTCTTCATTGTTCTGATTTCTAACATTTAAGGTTGTGTGTTGCTCTCTCCTGCAATCTCTGGTAACAACCTGAGGATTTCACTCTCTGGTCATTGTTTTTCATTGCTGAAGTTTATCTTTACTGTTTTATTTCTTACTTAACCCAGAGGTTCTTTTTTTCTTTTTTAATTCAAAGTAGATAGATTTATGTTTCTTTTTAGCTGTTTGGTTTTTAACTTCTAATTTTAGTACATGGCAGTCAGTAGTCTACATTGCAACCTTACTGGTTTTTGCTTCGGGGAGTATTTTTAGATTTTCTGTGTGGCTTAATACATAGTGATTTTTGGTGACTATTTTTAGCATATACAAAGTTTTTGTACATAATTAAAGTTGCTAATTGTATAATTTGTTCCTCTGTGTCAGGTTTTTATTCTGATGTTATATTCTGAGAGAATTATACTAGTTCCCTACTCTAATCTGAATTTTGTATTTTAATCAATTTTTGCTTTTATATGTTATTTTCTAGCTGTGTAAAGTATGTAAATTGCTGTAATTTATTTTGCATAATGACCTATACCTTTTATCAATATGTAACTGTGCTTATTGCCATAGATTCTATTTTGTCATTTTGTTTTAGGATGTATTGGCGTCTGCCCTTAATGTTCAGAGTTAGTCAGTATCATATCATTCCCTCTGACCTGCGAACAAGAACTATATGTAGTTTGTAGTACCTTTTACAGATTTTTAGTTTGCTTTTATTACTTAATATATCCTTTTTCTGGTTCAATAATGCTTTAAGAGCAGATGAAGACTCTGGGCATATCTTAAAATTGTGTTCCTAAGCATCTTTAATTATTCCTTTTTTTGACCTAACTTAGTACATGCGAAGAACATTTCAAAATCCAGTGTGAATTTAAAAGTGACTAGCCGGTCTATCTGAAAAGCATTGCCTTATCTTGTGAAAAAGTGGATTAGTAAAACATAAACTGAGATATTCTTGACTGTTAATTTATGTGCTATAGAGTGTGCAGTATACCAGTTTTTGGAAATCTTGCGTGGCACATTCAAGCCAAGAGTTGTGGTTTAACTAGAAGCCACATTGAATGTACTCGGGACAGCCTGTTCCTTCCTCTGCTTTAGCGCCATGAAGAAATAGGTCCACATACTCCCTCCTACAAGAGTCTTTTTTAGACAATTTGGGAAATGGGCAGCCACCAGAACTGTGATTGTAGCATCATGTGTATGATAATGTGTAAATATTTTCTTTGAAAACTTTTAAAAAAAATCAGTCCTTACTGTACACATTGTACAACCTAAGGTGTAATACCTTTGTGATAGAACTTTGAAGTTAGTCCAGAAGGGCATGAATCAGAAATTTTCTCTTTGGTTTATCTAAATCTGCTATTATAGTTTGTTGTGAGTTGATAACTCCTTGCTTTTATTTCAGATTTCTTCCAGAAAAGCTGTTAATGTATTTGCTTTTACAGTCCCTCCCAAGGGGCACCAAATCTGAGGGGGTATAGTTTCATTTTTCCTGCTCAAAGTTACGATTTATTAGAGACAGATGCTTTAGTAGTGTTTCTGTGTTTTCCGACTTGAACTTTCTCTTCCCAGAGTCAGACTGTGGTTAAATTTTTATTACCTACTCTTAAAATTTGCCATTTGGACCGTGAGCCCTGATGGATTATAGATTAGAAGACCTTGGCTTGTGTCACAGAGTTTAGGCCTGAGTGTAGAGTTTGAGATTATGCATTTTTAAGGGATCATTTGTGCCTTTTTTATGCATAGGGAAGTAAGTTTGGTCTGTTTAAAGCACTATCTTGTTCGTCTTATTTAAAAAGGTAAATATAAAACCTGCCTACATGGTACGTATCCAGCATGAACCGCACTGCCTCCTTGGGCCCAGGCGGCCGCATGCGGTGTTCAGTTGTATGGAAGTGAAAAACGTGTCCTTAGAAACGTGGTGCACACCTTCCGCAATCCAGCTGTCGAGTGCAGGTCAGATATTCTGAAAGATACCTTTTACAGAGTATACCATCACCACCTGTCACGTAAAACCAAAAGAAAAAACTCCTTTCCTAAACTTTCTGAAGTTCCGTGTGCCTGTGAAACAAATGACAGTTATTTCAGAGATCATAGGTAAAAATTGATCCGCCACGAACCCTATGTAAATAAAAGCACTTTACAGTATTAGCTCTGTATGCACGACGTGCTGGCTTTACAGTGTGACTGTTGTGTAATTATGTATTTAGGGAAGAGCCATTCTGTGCTTTGAGTAAAATCTTTTGAGATATAAATAAGCTACTCTAGAACTTAATATTTGTAATAAAGATTCTTGAGCACGACATGTTATAGGTAATCTATAGGTACCATACGTAGGGGTTTTTTAGGCTAACTCAACCATTGATTTTTTTTTTTTTTAACGAGAGGCCTGAAAAATGTGATTAAAATGACAGATGTCCTTTAATGTCTTCCCTACTGCATTTTTAGCTCTGGTGCTTATTGTTCTCACTGTGTTATAAGGTTCAGATAAAGCGAAGTATATATTGATGCCACTTTCTAGTATAATTTGCTAGTGGTAAGATCTAAATTGGTGGTTCTCTACTCACCACTGGTAAATTTCACCCGGAGCAGACTTTTCAAAAACAAGCAACCCTCGCCAGGGCCCCGCCCTAGAGATTCTGGTTCAGATAGTCTCGGGTGAGGCCCTTATCCAGAAGCTTCTGTGAGATTCTGGTGTGCATCCAGCCTTGTCTACCTCTGGTTCAAAATTGTAGGATCAAATGTTTTAGGTTATTAGTGGAAAAATAGACTCCCAACATTTTAATTCTCATATGCTTTAAGGAATAAGTGTTCAGGGAAAAAAATGTTTAAATCTCTTCAGTTTCAAAAATTTTTAACAAGAACATAAAATTCTTCTTTTGATATTGATGATTGAGCTTAAACTTCTCTCGTTCGCCTCCCTCTGCCCCATTTTAATCACACCTTGTGCTTATTTGGGGCCAAGTAAGTGAAAACCAAATTTCAGGTCCTTTGGAAATTTTTCCTGATGTTGTTCCCGCGCCTGGAACTTCGGGCTGGACACCCGTGCCTTTCCCGTTGGGAGCCGGGAGGCCGTCCTGCTTGTTCCCCTCCCGCTGCCGTTCCCAGAGCTTGTCGTCAGGTGTCCCCTGGCCTCGTGCAGGTCGGAAGGTTCCCTCGCTGCCTCGTTCGAAACCATGTCCTTCGTCCGAAGAGTTGTAGCACCTGCTACTTTTCTCAGGGCCCCGGCTGCCAACCGACGAGACTCGGGTTTGGTCTGGCCTGGTTTCACGTGGGCCTTGGGCTCCTCTTCCTCCCTCCCTGTCAGAGCGTGTGTGGAAGGGCAGCGCGTGCAGGGCCCGTGATCGCGGGTGCCGCTGGAATGGACGCCGGAAGTTACGGTTGGCCCGCTTTTCGCTCTCGAGCCCGACCTCGAGTCTTTGGGCTCTCGGCGTGAGGAGGCGGGGGCCGGGCCGCCCGGACGACTCCGTGCGTCTTCGGAAGGAGGGAGAAGGCAGGGATTTCGGAGGCCGCCTTCCCGTCATTTGTTCCGGCCGCCGGTTTCCGGACGTTGACGGCTCGGGAGAGAGGAGGCCCCGGGTCTTCGGGCGCCAAGAGCCGGCACCGGCAGCGGGGACCGGCTGGAAGGGGGCGCCGTGCCGGGGACGCGGCCGCTGCAGGCGGTCACCGCCCGTCGGGAAGAACTGCTTCCCCGTTCCTTTTGAAGTTTCAGTGCGCGTCTCTGCTCCGCTCGGAATCCTCGGAGGTCTTCCCGTTCCTTCCCTGTGGGAAGCGGAGTCCTCGGGGCGGCAGCGCGGTCCCCAGGGTCGGCTCCCGCGTGTCCTCCTCACCCGCGACTGCCGCGCCGTCAGTGGCCCGCGCGGCCCCGCGAGGCCGCCCCCTTGCTGTCGGTCACCTTGCGCTCGCAGTCCTGCCTCGGGGCCCTTCTGCCTCCCGTCCCTCGACCCGACGGCTCTTGCCCGCCTGCCACCCTCTCGGCCCCCCGCCTCCCCCCTCGACTGGCCTCTCGGTCCGTTACCGGCGTGTGTGCAGTGAGGGTAGTGACGGCTCCCGCCTCGAGGACGGCGGCGGTTCGAGGAAGGAGGACGCGCTGGTGCTTAGCCCGGCGCCGGACCCGAAGTCGGCCTTCGGGCCGGCGTACCTGTCGCCGCCGCCTTCGCGGAAGGGTCACGGACGCCTGGTTCCCGTGGCGCCGGGCGGCTGTCCCGAAGGGCGGTCAGAGGTCGCGCGGCCTCGTTTCTCCTCCTGAGGGGCTTTCTGCGCCTTTGGAAGCTTGGCCTCGGGGGAGTTGCCGAAATGTCGGCCGCCGTGGGAAAACCGGGCCCTCGGCCCTTGTGTTTCTCTCACACGTGTTTCTGGCGGTGGTTAACTTTCGGAAGGCGGGGAATAGGTTAACTTCTAAAGGAGGGATTTTTCTTAGTGTGTGTTTTTAACGTTAGATAAAAACAAATGAAAGGATTTGCTTGGTAACGGGTTAGGTTCTTGGAACTTCAGAAGAGCTTTCTCAACCACTTAAAACAGTTAACTATCTCCGTACAGAAATACAGAAATTAAATCTATTCACTTCGGGTTGTAGCCTTAGGAAACCCTTAGGGAGTTGAAAATATCAAATCTACTTGGGTATTTTTTTATCTTTTTTGTGGGGAGGCGCAGAAACCTGTTGAAGAAGGACCCGTTCGCAAAACAAAAATTCAGCCGTTAACGCACACTTGCAACACGGTAAACTCGGAATCGAGGTAGTCACGATATACGTCGCCACACGGTCCGAACTCCTGAATGTTGAGCGACGTCACCGTGGTCTTCTTAAAAACTGGTGACACGTGTTGACACGTAGGTGCTGTGCTCGACGGCGCTCTCGGGCTCGCTCCGAAATGGCCTGGTGGGACTTGGTGGCGACGCGTCTCCGTTTCTGGGGAGGCTGTCCCCGCGCATCGGGAAGTCGCCTGTGGGGTCCCGAAGTTGTCAGGACACGCGGAGCAGCTGCTCAGGAAACGCTTTCGACGGTCACGGTCACGGTCACACACACGGCCGTGTGGTTTTCTTCTTTCCAGGGCCGTGGCTTCCCTCGGCCGGATCTTCACACGTCGCCGCCGGCTTTGGCGGAGGAAGATGGCGAGTGGGCCTGGAAGAGGGCAGCGCGGGGCTAAGCCGAGCTAATTAGCCGAGACGTTCTGTGGCACCGGCCCTTCCTCACGACCGTCATCCCAGTACATGGACTCGCTGTTTTTAAATGTCCTCTTCCCATCATCCTCGATTAACCCATTTTCTGTCTAACCCACTTCGTCTTCAGAAAAACGTTGATTTATCTCACCTCGTTTCTATTGGTTGGCCTGATGGTGATATTTTAAAAATTATATCCGCTATAGTGTAGAACAGCGCCTAACAATATTATAAAAGTTTGATTTGCAATTATTTTAAACCCTGAAACCTAAGAAGAACTCTGTAAGGACCTCAGCGTTTGGGCCCTGTCCAGCAAGTAGGAGAAAAAGACTGTGGAGGGAGACGCTCTTGGTAGATACGTCTAAATTCTGCCTGGGATGCAGCCAGGCACAGAGTAGGTGCCCTGGTTTGTTGGATAAAAATAATGGGGGGGGGGGTTGTTAGATGGCTAAAAACAGAGGATGATGAGATGAAGGGGACACATGCCCTAATGGCCTTTTCCCATTGGAATTAGATGGGATGACGCCAAACCTCACTCATTTCAGATGGCTCGCTTGTGCCTCTTGCTCAATAGTAAGGTCCTTGAGAAAGAGAACTGTGTGTTTGTTTACATCTTATCTGTGTTCCATTCCTGTCACCAGGTAAACATGACAGGCCCTAATGTTTGTTTAAATGAGTTAAATATTACAGAAAACGAACTAAAGAAATAAAAACTTACATTCTGCTAAATTTTTTTTTACCAAGTGTAATCGTGCCCCCTCCCCCATGGCCCGCCCGATATCCTTGCTCATACTGGAACTCCTTTTCCCTGACTTGTGCCTATATATTAACATGTCCTGGACTCACCTCCTCTCTGCACATTGAGGCAGGTCTGCGGTTTGAAGCATGTTCTAACATACCGCTATGAAGCTTATTTTAGATCTGATCTTGCAGGCTTGTGGGGCTGAGTAAAAAATGGGCCCACAACTTTGAAGCAGTTTTGAAGTAAGCTTTGGAACATAAAATCGAGGTGTGGAATTGTGTCCTTATTTTTGCGCCTTTGGCTACTTGACTGACTTGTTTTATACATTAATCTCTCATTTTCCTTATAGTGTTTTAAATTGCCTAGCTATGACTTGGGAAGATGGTAATGGAAAGCCGGAGGTAAGCTTATAGACAGGGCTTCTCCCAAAAGGAACATCAGATCGTTGGGGATATGGTGTCCTTTTTGTTTTTTAAAGCCGAAGACTTAATTTGTAGGCATTTGGTGTGTTTGGTATTTTTTTTTTAAACCCATTTTGTGTCATGAACAGTTTGTATGTATCAACTCTTCGTTGACTTTAGGTCCTTGTTACAGTTGAAAGAGACTTAACGTGGATCAGGAGCTCCAGTAGATGGCAGGAAAGCCCCTCAGATGGTGTGATCCCCCAGTTCCAAAGTGTGATTCTCAGTTTTGTGCTCAGTGGTAATTAGTTTCTAGAGGACTGAAACCGGCTTAACAAATTCTCAGGAGACTAATGTGTACAAAAACCAGTCGGTTGTTACATGAGACTTTGAATGTCAGTCCACTGCAAGCTTATGTTCTTGCATCAGACTAGCTGTATTTTCCTAAATTTACCTATTTTTCAGGTTTCTAAAAAGTTGGTAGACATAAGCTCTTCTTTTAGGTACAGTATAAGTTGATTTGGTTTAACCTTTTTTAGGAACGCATGTGGTCTGTTGATATTCCTGAGGTCACGTGATTCTTGTTTGGATTTCTGCCTCAGCTCTTCGAGCTCTTCCTGATTCTGGAATTTCAGTTCATTTATTTCTGTTGCTTCCAAGGCCTTGCAAACCGGATTTCTGCAAGTTATCATTTTGTTTCTAGTTGTTACAGCAGGACCTTCAGTCTGCTCAACACATTGCAGTCTACCTAGAAGTAGAAGATTCCCAGTAGTTTTAGATTAGTCCTAATTTTGTTCTCAGTTATTAGTTTGTGGGTGGGCTATGTTGCTCTGAAGTTGTCAGTTAAACAGCTTGATAAAATTTTTTTGGATTTACTATCCAGCTTCAGTATCAAGATGAGTTCATTAATCAGCAGAGGTAAGAAGAGTTAGCGAAGTTGTGTTCCGTTTCTACTTTTGACTCTTCTAGCTGCTGTCAGGGGATTAGAAGGAACAGTTTTTTAATCATTAAGGAAGGCTTCTAAGACTTCATTCTTGTGTTACTTCACGTAAGAGAATTGAACTTCAGAGTCCTTAGCTATCAGCGTCTCTTACCAATTAGAGAAGTATTTATTGATCACTTTCTTTAGATCATTTCTTGATTTGTCCCATAGCAGAGCACCATGAAGCAAGCAAATAAAGTCTCCTAGGATGCTGAAATGGACTGTCCTAAGCCCATGCAAAACTGCATGTATTTTGTTTGTAGTTTTCATCAGGGTCTCACTCAGATCCTTATTTGGTTAATTTTACATAAAATTCTAGGAAGTTCAGCAAATTCACATTTTCATCCTTCAACTTACAGATAGTTAATATTAGAGACCTCTTAGAGACTGGCACACTGATAGCAAAGAAGAGAAAGAATCATGAAATCATAACCAAAAACTCTTAAAAAACATGATATTCCTGAACAACCAATGGATCAAAGAAGAAATTAAAGGGGAAGTGAAAGTTTCTGAAGACAAATGAAAATGGAAACACAATATACTAGAACTTGTGGGTATGCAAAACTTGAACTTGGGATGCAGCAAAGCAGTCCTGAGTGGGAAGTTTGTAGCAATAAATGCCTATATTAAGAAGCAGGAAAGATCCCACATAGAAGGAAGGAAAATAATAAGGAGCAGAAATAAATAGAGAACAGAAAAAAACAATAGAAAAGATTAACCAAACTAAAAGTCAGTTCTTTGAAAAGATAAACAAAATTGGCAAGCCCTTAGCTAATTTTATCAAGGAAAAGAGAGTGAGAGACCCAAATCAACAAAATTATAAATGAAAAAGGAGCTATTACAACAGATACCACAGAAATACAGAGGGTCAAAAAGGCTGCTATGAATAACTATATGCTGACAAACTGGATAACCTAGAAGAAATGGGAAAATTCTACATATAACCTACTAAGACTGAATCAGGAAGAAATAGAAAATTTGAATAGACCAATTGCTAGTAAGGAGATTGACTCAGTAATCAGAAATCCAATTGGTTAATTTTACCAAACATTTAAAGAATTAATACCAATCCTTTTCAAACTCTTTGGAAAAATCAAGGAGGAGGGAACATTCCCAAACTGATTTCATGAGGCCAGCATTTTCCTGATACTGAAGGCAGAAGAGGACACTGTAGAAGAGAAAACTACAGGCCAATATCCCTGATGAACGTAGATGCAAAAATTCTCAATGAAATACTAGCAAACTGGATTCAGTAGCACATTAAAGTGATTCACCATGATGATCAAGTGTGATTTATCCCTGGGATGCAAGGATGGTTCAACATTTGCAAATCAGTTATTGTTACTAGAATTGAAAGAAGAGAATCGTGATCATCTCAATAGATGTAGAAAAAAGCATCTGACAAAATTCAACATCCATTTGTGGTAAGAACTTACAGTGGGTGTAGAGGCAGTGTACCGCAACATAATAAAGGCCATATATGACCAGCCCACCACCACCATCATACTTAGTGGTAAAAGGTTGAGAGCTTTTCATTTAAGATCAAGAACAAGACGCTGTCTCCTATTTAACACAGTATTGGAAGTCCTACCTAGAGCAATCAGGCAATAAAAACAATTAAAAGACATCAGCATTGGAAATGAAGTAAAACTGTCTCTAGTTGCTGATGACATGATTTTATATAGAGAAAATCCTAAAGACTCCCCAAAAAACTCTTAGAACTTAATCAGAAATTCAGTAAAATTGTAGGATGCAAAATTAATGTACAAAAATCAGTAGCATTTCTATCCATTAACAATTTTTCTGAAAATGAAATAAGTTGATCCCATTTACAATAGCATCAAAAACAATAAAACACTTAGGAACATATTAAACCAAGGAGGTGAAAGATCTCTACTTTGAAAACTATAAGACATGATGAAAGAAATCAAAGATACAAAAATAAATGGAAAGTAGCCCTTGTCTATGGATTGGAAGAATTAATGTTGTTAAAATGTTAATACTACCAAAAACCCATTCCTATTAAGATTCCAATGGCGTTTTTTACAGAAATAGAAGAACATTCCTAAGATTTATATGGAACCACAGTAGACCCAAGATAGCCAAAGACATCCTGAGAAAGAAGAACAAAGCAGGAGGCTCATACTTTCTGATTTCAAGCTATGCTATAAAGCTGTAGTCGTGAAGACAGTGGTACAGGCATAAAAACACACAAATGGAGTAATGGAACAGAATCAAGAGTCCAGAAATAAGCGTATGTGGTCAACTAATGTTTGACAAGGGAGCCTGGAATCTTCACTGGAGAAAAGACCGTCTCTTCAGTAAATTGAAGAAAATTGGATATTCACATGTAGAAGAATGAAACTTGACCCCTGTCTTAACACCACTCACAAAAATTGACTTGAAAGGGATTAAAGACTTAAATGTACGACCTGAAGCCATGAAACTAGAAGGAGACAGGAAAAAACCTCCTTGACTTGATTTCTTCAGATAGGACACCTAAAAGCACAAACAATAAAATAAAAAATACGTCCAATACAGAAGCTTCTGCACAGGGAAAGAAGCCACCAACAAAGTGAAAAGACAACCTATGGAATGGGAAAAAAATACCTGCAAACCATGTATCTGATAAGCGATTAATATCAAAAATATATAGAATAACTCCAGCTCAACAACAATAAAACCAAATAATCCAGTTAAAAATGGATAAAGATCCTAAATAGACATTTTTCTAAAGAAGATATATAAATGGCCAACAGGTACATGAAAAGATGTTCAATATCACTAGTCATCAGAGAAATGCAAATTAAAACCGCAATGAGATATTCCCTTGTGCCTGCTAGAAAGGCCATCATCAGAAAGACAAGAGATAACAAATGTCGTTGTGGATGTGGAGAAAAGGGAAACCTTCTGCACTGTTGGTTGGAATATAAATTGGTACAACCATATGGAAAACTGGAGTTTGCTCAGAAAACTAAAAATAGTACTATATGATTCAACAATTCCACCTCTGGGAATACATCCAAAGGAAATGAAAATACTAACTCAAAAAGATCTCTGCACCCCCATGTTCAGAGCGGCATTGTTGACAATAGCCAAGACATTAAAACAACCCTAAGTGTCCATCAGTGGATAAATGGGTGAGGGAGTTGTGGTATATATATGTATACACACACACCATGGGATATTATTCAGCTATAAAAAATTAGGAAATCCTACCATTTGTGACAATATGGACTTGCAGATGTTGTGCTAAGTGAGATAAGACAGATAAATACTGTATGATCTCACTTATATATGTGAAAATCTAAAACCAAACCAAAATAAAGTTACCAGAGGCAAGGGATGGGGATTAGAAAAAGGTGTTCAAAAAGTATAAACTTCCAGTTATAAGATTAAACAAGTACCGGGGATGCAATGAACAGCATGATGACTATAGTTCACACTGTCGTGTGGTATATAGGCGAGTTAAGAGAATAGATCCTAAGAAATCTCATCACAAGGAGAAATTATTTTTTCTTTTTATTGTCTCTGTAATGAGATAATGGATGTTAACTAAATCATTTCACAACATGCGTAAACCAGACTATCGTTCTACACGTTAAAGTTATGCAGGCGTCTATCAGTTATTTCTCATAACTGGGAGGAGAACAAACCAAATATGATAGTCCCTCTGTTTACTACATGGAGCCCAAGCCTTTAGCAGTGCTTATGGGCTCTTGGAGGTAGGGTGAGGTACATACTTGGAAGCAACTCTAACACGGGTATCCTAGGTGGAAGGTAAGACGGAGCCATCAATTATAAGCCAGATGGTCATTGTTTTCCTGCAAATGAATCAAGAGAGATGAATTGTGGCAAGGGACACAAAGGGCAATAGTGTCATCTGTCCTGGACATTCTCCCTTTGTTGCCAACCTCTAAGGTCTCATTATGATTACATCCCAGCACCTAGCACAGTGCCTGGCAAATAGTGGTGCCACACATTTGTTGAGTACTTGTATCAGTGTCTGCTTTGTGACCCTTTAGTATAAGGACCGATTCCCCCAAGGACACCGCTGTACCTCAGCATGGTTCTTTAGCTGGTGATTTTAAGTGATGTAGGCAAACAGGCTCTAATAGTTTTAACTTCCTCAATTATCAGAAGGCATCAGAGGAGGAATTATTTAATAAATTGTATTGGAAATAGTTAAACATTTAAGGAAGAAGGAATGACAGATTCCTATCTGTGTTATGTGTCAAAATAAATTCCAGGTGAATTAAGGATTTGTATAACACGAATTACACACCCCTCCCCCCAAAAGCGAACATTTATAAGATCTTGGCCTTTCTAAACAGGAATCATAAGGAAAAGGTAATAGATTTGATTCCAGTTTATGGATATGGTTTGATTCCAGTTTATGGTATGGTTGTACATGTATTTTTTTAGAAATTATAATTAGGAAACAAACCAAGGAAATAACTTGTAACATAGATGATTACTATTCTTACTATTGAAAGAGCTCTTACAAATCAATGAGGAACTCTACTAAAGACAAATGAAAAGACAGTTCATTAAAAGGTCATGTGAATAACCAATAAAGATGGAAAAGTTTAACCTTAAAAGTAACTGGAGTATTCAGGACTTAGTATAAAGCTACAATAATCAAGACTATATGGTGTTAAGAAAAGGGCATACGTATAAATCAGTGGAATAGAATATAGTCCATAAATAAACCCACACATATGATCAGCTGATTTTTCAGCAGAAGTGCTAAAGCAATTTAGTGGACAAAGCCTAAGTAGTCTTCAACAATGTACTGGAACAATTGGATATCCATATGCAAAAAATGAATCTTGATTCATTCCTTATACACTTACAAAAACTCAAATGTGCATCATAGACTTAAATGTGAAACATAGGACTGTAAGAGTTCTAGAAGAAAACAGAAGATCTCTGTAGCTTTGACTTAGGCAAAGCTATTTTAGATAGAGCATCAAAAGCACAATCTATAAAAGAGAAACTTGATAAATTGGATTTTACCAAAATGAACTCCTGCTTCTTTTTTTAAAAATGTTTATTTATTTATTTTGAGAGAGAGACAGCCGGGGAGGGTCAGAGAGAGAGGGAGAGAGAGAATCCCAAGCAAGCTCCACATCGTCAGTGCAGAGCCCGATGTGGAGCTCAATCCCATGAACTGTAAGATCATGACCTGAGCTGAAATCAAGAGTTGGACACTTAGCCGACTGAGCCATCCAGGTGCCCCTCAACTCGTGCTTCTTGAAAGATCTTATTAAGACACCAATTGGGACAAAATATTTGGAAGTCACATATTTGATAGAGAATACATAAAGAATTCTCAGAGCTCAGAAGATATTTGCAAATGATAAATCCAAAATATATAAAGAACTTCTATAACTCAACACCAGAAACACAAACAGTCCAATTAAAAAATGGGCAGAGGACCTGAACAGACATTTTTCCAGAGAGAACCAACAGATGGCCAGCAGACCTGCGAAAAGATGCTCAGCCTTACTAATCATCTGGGAAATGCACATCAAAACTGCAATGGGAGATCACCTCATACTGCTCAGAATGGCTAGTGTCAAAAAGACCAGAAATAACCAGTGTTGGGCAAGCATGGGGAGAAAAGGGAACCCCTGTGCACTGTTGGTGGGAAAGTAAATTGGTGGAACCCACTGTGGAAAACAGTGTGGTGGTTCCTCAAAAAAAAAATTAAAAATAGAAATGCCATACAGTTAGTAATTCTGCTACTGGGTATTTAACCAAAGAATAAAAAAACAGTAGTTTGAAAAGGTTTGTGTATTCTTCTGTTCATTGCAGTATGATTTACAATAGCTAGGATATGGAGGCAACCTAGTGTCCATCGATAGATGAATAGATAAAGAAGATGTAGTTTGTATCCACACAACAGACAATGGAGTACTAAGCCATTAAAAACAGAGGAGATCTTGCCATTTGCAGCAACATGGATGGACGTAGAGGGTATTATACTAAGTGAATTAAGTCAGAGAAAGTCAAATACCATATGGTTTCCCTTACATATGGAATCTGAAAACCAAAACAAATGAACAAAAAAATCAGCCTCTTAAATACAGAAAACAAGTGGCCAGAGGGGTGGGGTGTGTGGGGGGAGGGGTGAAACAGATAAAAGGAATTAAGAGGTATACATTTAAACAAGTAAGTCACAGAAATGGAAAGTACAAATGATATTGTAATAATGTTGTATGGTGACTACCCTTCTCACGATGAGCACTGAGTAAGGTATAGAATTGTCAAATCACTATGTTGGACACTATGTTGGAAGCTAATATAACTATGAACGTCAACTATACTCAAGTAATTTTTTGAGAAAGCTTTAGAAGCTGTTTTCAGGAAATGTAAATACGGTCAATATGACCATTTTAAAATAAAGCTTTTTTCTGTATTACTAGAGGTTATATATAAAATAAGAACTCTCAAAACTCAGTAAATTAAAAGGCAACTCAATGTTAAATGAACGAAAGATGCAAACAAACAATTCACCAGAGAAGGCATAATAGAATAAGAAGCTCGTGTAGATGCCCCACATCATTAGTCATCAGGGAAAATGCAAACTAAAAGTACATCTGTTAGGATGGGTGGGATTTTTTAAACTGCCAGTACCAAGGGCTTACAAGGGTGTGAATGGAACAACTGGAATTCTCATACTTTGAGGATGGGAATGTAAAAAGCCTAGCGCCACCGTGAAGAGTGATCAGGCAGTTCCTTTAAAGCTCATGTACACTTAACCATATGGCTTAGGAAGCCCACCCTTGCCTAGGTATTTGCCCAAGAGAAATGAAAACTTAAGTCTGCACAAGCATCTGTACACAGATGGTTTTATTGATTTTATTCATAGTTGCCCCAGACCGAAATAAGCTTTGAAACATCTGTGCAGAGTGGAAGATCATTGGAACAATAAAAAGTGATGACCTATTGACATGTGCGGCACCATGGATGAATCTCAAATGTATTAGTTAAAAAAGGCAGACTACATCCGGTAGGATTCCATTTATGGGCAAGACTTCCAGGGGCAGAAAATGGAATTGTGGTTGCCAGGGGCTGGGCCAGGAACAGGGGAGGAATGTAAAGGTACAGGGAACCTTCTGGAGTGATAGAGCTGCTCCATATCTGGATTGTGGCAGACTAGCAGAAATGCACACTAACAACGGTCACTTCCAGTGTATGTAAATTATACCTTGAAGAGATGGGGGAAAAATAATCAGGACAGTACAAATAAAACCAAATCTATCATATTTTTGCCTAATAGGCTAATATTAAAGATTGTGGTGTTGATGAGTGTGTGGGAGTCTCCTACAGGCTGCTAATAGAATCTTCTGTCATTAAACATGTATTACTCTCATAATCTGAAAAAAGTAAATGTGAACTTAAAAACTGGGAAATGTGCGGTTATATTTGAGAGAACTTTCTAGCTAAAGTTTTAATATGGAGGAATAATCTGAAAGTCATATCCTATGTGGAACCAATCAGGTTGTATGTTGATTGTTATTCCTAGAAAGGTATAACATGCTGATTTTTTGTTTGTTTGTGTTTTGTAATGTAGGAAGAGAAGTTGTATACACTTCTCAACCACATGCCTGTTTAGGTGTTAGGTATGGAGAACTAGCCAAAATCAAACCTTTGAAGAACCAATATTTTGAATTTTGAATCTTATTATAGCAAATACAGTATTTTAAAGTTGTTTTTTTTTTCTCTTTATCCTCAAATGAGAATTAAAAAAGTCTTTTGACAAGCTTAAACCTTTTTGGGGACTCTAGGGCAATGCTGTGTTGTGTCAAAGGGCAAACTTCACTTGACTTTTATCCCCCACACCCAGAAAACTGTATGTGTTGCATTAAACACTGCATGCCTTTTGAAAGAAAACCCGCGGGAGTTGGCATATGCAGATGATTTTTATTAACTGGTATTTTCATGGCTTGTATATTTGTCTTACGTTAGCATACTTCAACCTTATACAGAAAGCTCTGCTTTTAGAATAAATTTAAGAAAACATCATAGCACTCCACCAGATACTAAACTGAAGCATCAAGCAGACTTCACATGTATAAAATGCTACTCATATAGTTCTTCAATCGGCATGGTTTATGTTGTTTGTCTAGACAAATCGAATCAGAGGCTTTTAGACCTGATACTACATCTCAGCATTCCTCCTTTCTAGACCAGTGTTCTGCTTGTGAGGTTTGTGTCGGTCATACTCTTGCGGGAGTTGAAGTGTGAAGTCTCTTCTGAAAACTGAACTTCCGGTTGCCGTGCGTCCGTGGCAGTAGCCCCCTCTTTGAAGAGCATCTGTGTTGAAATTCCTAGGAGAGGAATGTGCTCGTGTGCATGGGGCCATGCTGATGGCCCTTGTTTCCACGTTGGAAAAGTGTTTCTAAAATAGGAACATTAGACTTGGGGCCGGTGTTATAATAACGGGACAAAAACTAGAGATTTTGATTTTTCCAAAAGCTTGTAAAAGGAAGCATCTCGTCTTCACAAGGTGTTTTTTAAAAAGTGTAGTTTTGGAAAGCTGTGGATTTGGTTTTTTTTTTTTTTTTTTTTTTTTTTTTTTTTTAGCGTTTATTTATTTTTGAGACAGAGAGAGACAAAGCATGAATGGGGGAGGGCCAGAGAGAGGGAGACACAGAATCTGAAACAGGCTCCAGGCTCCGAGCTGTCAGCACAGAGCCCGACGCGGGGCTCGAACTCACAGACCGTGAGATCATGACCTGGGCCGAAGTTGGCCGCTTAACCGACTGAGCCACCCAGGCGCCCTGGAAAGCTGTGGATTTGGAAAGGACTCTTGCCTCACCTGCATGTTGAGCAGTGCCTTGAGGGGCTGTTCGGCTAGGTGGGGGTTCGGAAACAGACTCCGGGATTGTCCCCGAGGTGGGCCGCGCTGCGGCGGTTGTGGCTCCGGCGTCCCCTTCCCCTTGGGAACCCGCGGGTGTGTCTGAAGCGCAGAGACGGGCCGGAGGGTGAGTGGCCGGCAGCACTGACCGGACTCCCCTTGCTGCACAAGACCCCGAGTTGAATACTTGAAGTACTTTTGGTCCTTGGCAGAAGTTATTTGTGCTACAAATTAAAGCTAAGATAATTGTAACTGTTCATGCTGTGGAGAGATGGGTCTGTGAATTTATCAAGGGAATCTTACGGAATCTAGTGTCCCCAGACGTACAGGTTGAGAATCACT